>NC_050582.1:14123061-14467681 GCF_011100635.1 Trichosurus vulpecula
TACCCATCATAAAAGAGAGGATCATAGGATCATGGGCTTTTAACTAGAGGGGACCTTGGCGTCATCTAGTCATCTAGTCTAATCCTCCTCATCGGGCAGGTCATATAACCCTCCCCTTAATTACATGCCATGATTTGTGGCAAGGGACACAAATCTCTTTTGATGCTCAATCTTCTGCTTTGTAGTTTTGCACATGAAAAAACACAACATTTAAGAGCAAGATATTATAAAAAAAATCCTTTTTTGCTCAAGTGTCCAGGGTCTGTGCTTATTTTGGTTTATTTTACTTGTCACCTGAAAATGGTTATATTTTTGTGTCTCTGGCATTCTGAGCTATAGTGATTTCTCCACTAATGAATCCTCTGAGAGCAAAGCCATTTTGTTTGCTTGGTTGTTTCTTAAGAAAAACAAAGTTTAGGATGGTTAGGCAGTCGGGGAAAGTTCTGGCTTTCTCAGTGCTGGGCATTGGCACCATTATAAGCACAGGCCCTAGGCCTGGCTGTGGCTGTGGACAGGGTTATACTTCTTGGGCTGTCATAGCCCTTTTTTCTAAGTTTTGAGGTAACACCAATCAGATAATGACAAATATGTGCCTGAGAAAAAAGATGGCACATTCTTCCAATGAGCCAGGGTACCTTAGTCTGCTTTGCTGGAAAAAAGAGGGTCAGGGTTCCCAAGAAATGAACTCAAATGCTCATACAGGGCATGGTGCACTTCCCTATTTATGCCTAAGATATTATTTCTCCACCTTATTCAGTAAATGACAATAAACTATGTTATTGGAATGGATCTCCTTCATAAAAAAGAGGGATTACTGTATATTTCTTACTCTCAGAGAATTCCAATCACTTAGCAAAAAGCTATGGCAAAGATTTACAGCCAGTAGTAATTAGCGATATGGGCTAATATTTACCACAGCTCAATGTAGATGTCCACCAGGTTGGCAGTTCGGGGTTTTGCTGAAATGAAAGCAGTCCTCCTGAGTGATCCAAAAAGTCTAAAATCATCCAAAACTCCATTAAAACTGCATAAGATGGGGCCTGCGAGGTATTTTAAAAGATATTCTGTTTGCCTAGAGACCAGACCAGCTCAAGCAGACACTTCCCCACTATTTAGCTCACAAATTGCCTTCAGCCTTTCAGACTTACGCTTTTCCCACTACTTTTTCCACACCAGCTATGCAGACCGGAGGGTGGGGAGGGTGCTTTGCTTGTTCATAGTGGAGTGCTTATTTTCCAACTTCAGTTCAGCAGAAAACATCCTGAAGCCTTCATTTATCTCTAGCTAGATTTACTTTGAGTTTTGTGGTGATCTTGCGGGTAAAAAGGCGGGCAACTGCGCTTAGTATGGAATTTGCAAACAAACTCTATAAGTACTTTTTTTTTTCCAAATTCACACCATATTTATGCCACAAAATTTCTTTGCATGGCACGTATTACATATTTTATGATGACTTATAATAGATAATCGTAAACCTAGCATTGGAAGAGAGCTCAGAGACCATGGAGTCTAACTTTCTCATTTTATGGGCCCTACTGAAGTTAAGTGACTTACCCAAGGTCACACAGGTAAGAAGGTGCCAAAGGCAGTATTTGAAGCCAGGTCCTTACATTCCAGAGCGAAGACCTTTTCGTCATGCCATATTGCCTCCTTAATGTGTTATAATGAAGGCTTAAAGCCCCAACTAAACAGTAACACCTATGGGATATAACTTGTGTAAGAAAGACTAATTTGTTATCTTGGATCTGGCACTGTATAGGCCATTTTTCTTTTACTTTTATCTGCTTTCTGAAGAGAGAAGAGGTTAGGGGAGGACGGTAGGACAGTACAATGGGAAGGTCACAAGACTTCAGAGTTAGAAGAGATCTGGGTCGAAATCCCCCACCCCAAGATTTTTTGGATGTGCCACTGGGGCAATTTATTTAGCCCATTAAATGGACTCTCAGTTTCTTCCCCATAAAATGGGGATAATAATTTTAATAAGAATCTATTTTACATTTTATGTGTTTCATAACTATAATACCACATGATGATGATAAAACATAATAGCTTCACAGTTTTGTTGGGAGGAATAAATGTAAGGATGGACATCAAAGGCTTGTAAACCTTGAAGTGCTATATGAATAAGAGATATTGTGCTTTTTGAAAGCTTTAGGCTTACATCTGAGGGTAGATGGCTCTTGATTCCCAACATTGATACGATAGACACTAAGCCAAGTTTCAAGAGTGGAAACTATGAAGTCCAAATGTAGGAGTTACTTTTGAAAATATATTCTCTTGCACTGCTGTTATACATATAGAACATGGTTGGTCTGGTTTCCTCAGAGAATCATATGGGTGGAAAGAGAAGAGGACTTGGGTGCCAGAAGCATGGTTGAACCAGAGAACTGAGTCAAAGAGAACTGAGATGATATCAGATTGTTGTTGCTTAGTCATTCTTCAGTCATGTTCGACTCTTTGTGATCCGATTTGAGGTTTTCTTGGCCAATATACTAGAGTGGTTTGCCATTTCCTTCTCCAGCTCATTTTACAAATGAAGAAACTGAGGCAAACAAGGTTTAGTGACTCGCACAGGGTCACCCAGCTAGTAAGGGTCTTAGGCAAAATTTGAACTCAGGTCTTCCTGACCTGAGGCCCAGCATTCTAAGCATTGTACCACCTAGCTGTCCATAACAAAAGACAGTCACCCCCAAATATAGCAACAGTGTTCTTTGTTTTAATCAAAATAAGATTCAGCCAGTGAACAATATCCACAAGGAAAGTAAGCTGAATTTATTAAGGGCTTTAATCCTTTATAATTCTACTAAGACATAAGATTTAAGGTATGACATTTAATTTGAAATCAGGAGTATAACCAAGATATTGATTTCAACCTCTTAAGGTAAGAACGTTGACCCAGATGGCTTCTTTTATCACATTAATTCTAACTATAGCACATTTGGGTATGTTTAGCTTTATTAGTAGAAACGAACTTTGTCAGCATAAGGGTGCAATAACTAATAGAAATTTTGATGCCATTCCTTTGGATGGGTGAGACTGAGGCCTCCATTGGACCACATGCCCCAATTATTAAGTGATTATGAAATAGTATTTACCATACTCTTCTTTATATTTATTCAATTGGCTAAGAATTAATAACCATGGATCAAAAATAAACAAAACAAATCTTTTACAGCTGCTATTCCATAGCTAGAATGTAAAACTTAACCATAGAAATCATACTTAATGTAAGCCGAATAAAAGTAAGTCACAAGAGCTGACCTATCAGTCTGTCACAGGTTCAAAACAAGAACAAGCCTCCAATTAGGGGCAGCCCATCCTTTCTCTTCAAGGGGAATGGCACGCTTTGCTACTTCAAGTTCTAAGATAACAAGGCTAAGTGAAGTTATAGCTACCCTAATACTGCTATCTAAATACTATCTGCATGGCACCTTAATCAATTACCTCTCCTGTCTTATTTTCAGTTATATGTTATGCAATATCAAAATAGCAGCGTTTCTCCAGCTTGTCTCTAAGTAATACCTGGACACAGCATGGGAAAAACTCCCTCTACCATTCCAGCAGATCCCAACTCAAGTCACAGGTAGGAGGAACACAGAGGATATAAATAACTTAGTCACTCAATTAGATTGTATCAAAAGCAGAAAAAAAGCCTCTAAGACCATGACCCTAACCACTGTACTATTCTCTCTCTTCTTCAAGTGATTCCTCACAGCAAGCCTAGGAGGAATGTCATTGAAGCCTCATCAACCTCATTTAACACATGAGGAAAGTGAACATCAGAGGGAGGGAGTGCCTTGCCCGCAGTCAGACAGCTATTGAGAGATAGTCTCATTTTGAACCCAGATCTTTTGACACTAACACTAGTAGGCATAATTTGCTATAGATGTGTTTAATAAGAATGAGTTAATACAATTCAAATAAGAGAGTTGTACATTTAGATGAAAAGAAGGAAGCTGTGCTAAGTGGTGGAGGAATGGGGTTGTGATCTTAAATTTCTAATGAATTATAATAAGAATTTTCTTAATAATAAAGTTTGTTTCCTGGACTGTAAGGATCATTTAGTATATCTTGGTGGGATAATGAGGTCTTTCTGGCACAGAGGTAGACATGTAAAACCTTTTTTTTTTAAAGAGAGGTCTTAAGGTCCATGGGACCTAAGTGAGCAGTGTGTTTATTAAAGAAATAAATTTGCCATCTCTTAGAAAAGACACGTTATTTGGAAACAAAAAATTAGCTCCCTGTAGACTGGAATCCCACTGGGCAGCTTTTTTTTGTAGGTTTTGCAAACTTTCAAATAACAGTAAACTGGTTGTGTTCTGAAGCGAAAGATTCCATAACAAAAGAAAAGAAAAACTGAAGGAATTATGTTGTTATAGCCCTGCCATCCACCTTTCATGTGACATTAATGTATTAATGCATCGAGATGATTTTGCCTTTCAGAAGTCACCGCATGCTATTTCTTTACCCTGGAATTCCTTTATTTCCAATTGTATTTGGCAGCTTATTTAAGGAGAAAAGAAAAATGAAATCATGCATCTGTCTCCATGTTTTTTCAACTCCACACTCATCTCTATTTGTCCTCAATAAATATCATTGCCAAAGGGTCTTTTTAAAATCACACTTAGCAACAATTTACAAGAACTCTGCCCAAACTGTGATTTAACTCTGTTTTAATTTATATTTAGACATATAACATTAAAATCCATTCAACTTTATCATGACTATTTTAATGTTTGTTCCTATGTATAGCCACATGAAGCCATTTCCTTCTCCAACTCATTTTATAGATGAGGAAATTGAGGCAAAGAGAGTGAAGTGACTTGCCCAGGGTCACAAAGCTATTACACGTCTGAGACCAGATTTGAACTCAGGAAGGGGAGTCTTCTTGACTCCAGGGCCCATCCTCTATCCACTGCAGTGTCATCTAGCTGTCATACGTACACTAAGAAGCATTCTTCTGAGAGAGTATCTGCTTTAAAATATATATATATATATATATATACATATACATACATAAACATGCTTTTTATTTGTAATTTCTAATTTCTTTGCTGAGATGTGAAAACAAAATGCAACAACAACAAGATGCCTGGCATCGAACTGTGATTGTCTCACCAGAAGACAATGTAGGTCCACAAATGAGTGTCAAAAGCAAGCGTAAGTGGTTGAGAAAATCTCCCAGATGAAAAACCATGCAACTTTTCCTATGGTGTCTCCTAAAAGCTGGCCTTATAATTCTCCATCAATTAACTACAAAGTGGGAAAAATATTGAGTAGGCAGTACCAATTTGGACAAATATTAAATTAACAACAGCCACTCACTCTGTATTCTTGTTTATTACAGAATACTATTGGCAAACTATTCATTTAATCAACCCTTGCTCCTAGTTCTATTCTTCTGTATTTGCATAGCAAATGAATGACAGAAGGAAGGCTAAGTGGCTAATCTTCGAACAAACAAATAAGCATGATCCTATTGAGTGAACTTATTTCCAAATATGGAGGCAAGGATTTGTACCTTCCAAGAAGACGTGAGCTCATTCATCATAAATGGATGTGGATAGGGACAGGGGCACAATAGTTCATCTTTACCTCTACATGCCCTCCATCTCTTGGTACTAAAGTAAGATTGTAACCTGAGCTAAATCAATATCATGCCAGTTATTCCTACTTATATGATTAACTCCTCAGCAACTGACAAATCACAACTCAGATGGATTAAATGATAACTTCTTGTTAACCTTCCCTGTCTTTACTATGGAAGAAACAAAAACAGAGAGAAGTACGAGAGAGAAGAAACAAACAATAAAACAGAGAGAACTATGAGAACTACCATAAGGTTCAAGTTCCACAAATGAATACAGATGCTGCAGAAGATTTCTAACAAGCCAACCTTCTAACGGGAGCTCATTTTCTCTTTGGGGTCCTATTCACCAGAGAAAGGAGAAACGTATCCTGACAGCGATATTTCTATCATAAAGGAATAACATGATGTATGCATATTCTTGTTTGAAAATAATGGAATTGCTTCCCTGAAAAGGCAGGTTTGTCACACGCTCATTTTTGTGGTATTCCAAGATGTTACATTACTCTTCATATCAGCCTGAGAAAATATTGGTTTAACATCTTCTGGAAAGCCAGAAGAGATTTATACTTACATTTCTGGATGGTGTTGTATAATATTAGCATTTTAATTAATAATCAATAATCTCTATTCTTTTCGAGAGAAAGGGATGGTAGGGTAGGAAAAATCACTTTCAGGATACCAGAGAAGACTCTACAGCTAATTAGCTAAATGACTTTGGGTAGGTCTTTTAATATCTCTGGGCTTCCTCGTACCTGAAATGGGAGACAGTGGATTATATTATCTCCATGACCCCTTCTAGCCTAAAATTCTAGCATCTTTGATAATTTCCTTACCTTTGGCATGCAGTACGGTTCACCTCAAGGTCCAAAATAATTCAGAGGTCTTCCAAGGATCAAATAAACAATAAGATTGAATTATATTTACATAAGGCGTTTTAAGATCTGCAAAACTTGGAGGCGGGGCAGCGGCGGGTGTGGCGGCACGTGCATTGCGTGCTTCCACGTGCATTGCGTGCTTCTACGTGCCCGGCCCCCTCCGCTTCCGCCGCCCGCCCTGTCGTGGTTGGTCCGGGCAGAGACCCGCAGCCGGAAAAAGACCACATCGAAAAGGTGATGGCCGCCACCGAGAAAGTGCGGAAGTGGGAGAAGAAGTGGGTAACTGTGCGGGGCACATCCCTTAGGATCTTTAAATGGGTACCAGTAGCTGACAGCGAAGAGAAGGAGAGCTCAGAATCAGATAACTCAGCAGCCCGAGAAACCAGTGGTTTTCCCTCTGATGCCTCTGCCAGCTCTTCTCTCCTTGAATCCCAAGATGATAGTAGCAACCAGAGCTCCATGTCTGACCTCTATCAGCTCAAGGTGGACAGTAGCACCAACTCAAGCTCTAGCCTCCAGCAGAGTGAGTCACTGAGCCCAGCGGACACCTCAGATTTACAAACGGATGATTCCCAGCCGCCCGCGTTAGGCCAGGAGATCCTGGAGGAACCAACCCTGCCTGCTTCTGAAGTGGCTGATGAACCTCCCACCCTCACCAAGAAGAACCGGTCCCACTAGAGACACAGGATGCGGAGGACGAGGAGGACTCAGGTGCCCCACCACTAAAGCGTTTCTGTGTGGAGCACTGTGTTGTGCGGCAGACGGCGTCAGAAAGCTAGCAACACCTGGTGTCCCTGCCCGCTTGGCCCCTCCCTTCTATTTACTGAATTCTGGTCCTGGCTGTGCTGTGCTGCTGGGCTGAAAGGCTGCAGTGGGGAAGGTGGCCAGAGGACTTGGGGTCATGACGCCATCTTTCCGTCTCTGTTACCTAGTACCTGTTTGCTTGCTCCTAGGAAGAGGGTTGCTTCTTCCCTTATGCTTTCCTTGGGGGTCTGAAGCTGCAAGTGGGTGGCCCCAGGGTTCCCCAAGCTCTAGGCTCGTCCTCCAGGGCACACTACCAGGTGGAGCTCACACCCCCAGGCCCTACCCTGCTTTTTGGGGAGCCAAGCCTGGAGCATCAGTCATCATCTCTAGTTGTGTGCTAGGCTTCTGGGGAAAGGAGGGGCTTCTTTACCACCTAACTGCGCTTGGAGGCTGATCACATGGATTTCCATTTGCCTGGGCCCTGGCCTCTTCCTCAGTTGTCCATCTCCCATTAGGCTCTCTCCAGCTGCTATTCTTCTTCTGCCTCCCCTTCCCTCACATGCCCCCTTTTCCTGTCCCCTTCCCTTCTGGTGTGGCCCCTGTCCCCAGTCCTGGGCCAGCACTGCTGCTACAGCTTATGTCCCAGCAAGAGTGTGTGTGAGGTTCTGGGAACACCAAGCCCAATTCTTCAGCTCAGACTTTCTGGAAAGTTTCTTTTTCTTTAAAATCTGCATGTTGAATTCAACTTTGTGATATTCCTTTTTGTTTCAAAAAAAGTTTAAGAAAATTAAAATGGGCGACTATGAGTGAAGACATATTTTAGCACTGAATAGAATATTGTTAAAATTAAACTATTTGAAATACAAAAAAAACGATTTGCAGTGTTTTTTGTATAGACTTAACCTTACAACAACTTTGGAAGGTAGATACAGCTATTATTCCCCACCTTTTGTAGAGGAAACTGAGGCTGAGAAAGATGGGTGAAGTAACTTGACCATGGTCACCCAGCTGGTAAGAATCTGAGAAGTGACTTGACCCAAGGCCTTCCTTACTCCATCCAAGTCTAGCACGCTATCCTATGCTGTGCTGTGAATATGAGAGGCACATGGGGGTACTGATTTTCAGGAACACTAAATATGTATTAATCCATATCGGGCTCTTTACAATATGGTATCTTTGCTGTTTCTTGACTGATTATTGATATTTTGCTCATATTAATCTCAGGATGATGTTGTCTGTCACACTTGAACTAAGCATATTTCATACAATCCACACATTTGATTACATGGGAAACCTCTCCAAGCTTCATTAATCCCTGACTACTGATGGGATTGGTATGGAACACCAGGAATGGATGAGAATGTCTCTTGCTGACATTCTCATCATACCAACCCCCACCCTACTTGGGAGGCTTTCTGTTTTTCCTCACTCTTCTGGAGTCCATGCTCAGGTTTGACGGGGTGCCCATCCAGAGCACCACTTCCTACTTGGCCTCACTGCCAGCCTCTAGCACTGCCTTTACTCCATGAAAAGCCATAGACAGATTTCCCAAGAAGCCTTTGGCTTTCCCCCAGCCTCTTTCCCCCCAGGCCTTCATCCCAGTTTCAAAAAAGGAGACTCAAGAGTCACTCCTACAATGACAGAGCTGGATGTCATAGTAATTTGTCCTCTCCAGCATGAAAAAAATCTCTTTGAAAAGCTGACCTAGTAAAAGGAATGAACCAGACTCAGCCATAGCATGTATCTGTTATTTGTTCTTCTGACAGACAAAGTCACGTTAGGCTAAGCTATTTTATAAGAACCTTACAGTACACAAGTCTCTGATGTCTTTGTGTCGCACAGATTACTATTAAGGAAGAGCATATGCTGCCTTCTTTCCTTGAGAAATTGAGACACATGAAGTTATAAGTAAATGATTAGACTGTAGAGATTAGCTGGATCAGTCTAACCAAGGGAATAGTGTCAACAGAAAAAAGAATCTGTGTTCCTTAAAATGTTAAGTCATTCCTTCACTTGTAGGTTTTTAATTAAATTTCCTATAAGTCAATATATGGGGAGAAAATATTAACTAAGGAAATGTGGGAAGAAGGATATAGAGGTAAGGTGAATTCTGGCAGACCTTAATTTGCACTTGGATTCTGAAACACAGATTAAAATATTCTTACATTTCTGTTCAATACAATCTAATAAAACATTTGTTGCTGTTGAGTCATTTCAGTTGTGTCCAAGTCTTTGTGACCCCATTTGAGGTTTTCTTGGCAAAGATACTGGAGGGGTTTGCCATTTCTTCCTCCAGCCCATTTTACAGATAGGAAACTGAAGCAAACAGGATTAAGTGACTTGCCCAGGATCACACAGCTAGTAAGTGTCTGAGGCCAGATCTGAACTCAGGAAAATGAGTCTTCTTGGCTCCAGGTCCAGTACACTATGGTACCACATAGCTGCCCCAATAAAATGTTTATTAAGTGACAACTTTGGAGAAGACATTCTTCTTCAATAGTGCCCTCAAGTAGTTAATATTCTACTAGAGGCCTACAATATTCAAACAGATACAAACACACAATAGAATTTTGGGAAAGGAAGAGGGCATGAACATCATTCTCCTTTCTACTGCGTAGGCTATGTAATCTCCAGATACCAACATACGGCGATACTTCAAAATAAAATATCTATAAAAACAATATTTCAAAATGATTGATACCCTGCCCTCCTCAGCCCCAAGGATGTGGCTCTAAGAAGCATCTGTTTTTATCAACAATGCATTGCTTTCGTTTTCTTTTAGGTACTCTTTCAAATGGCAAACCATTCTTGTATCTTTGCCAAGAAAATCCCAAATGGGCCCATGAAGAGTTGGACAAAAGGGAAAATGACTGAATAACAACAAAAACAACCTGTTCAGGCAGGTGCAGAGTTGGATCCCTCTTAGTGTGAGCCCTGGTTCTCTCTAAAAACCTTCTAAATCGGTTCTTGCAAAGGCGGCCCTCTTCCTTCTCACTTTCCCCCTGAGGAAGGGGAAAATCAAAAACTATACCTGAATGGCAGCATGCTGCCTTGCTGCCACTGACAAACTACAAAAGGAACAAATAACGGTTGTCATTTTCTCTATTAATGATGATCAAATTAAGGGCAATATGGAAGAAGAAAGGAGAATTCAGAGTTGTTTTTGAAGAAAGGGGGAAAAATCAAAGCTGCTTCTTGGGGTTTTCTTCAATACAAAGATCCCCACTGCTATTGTCCACACCCCCTCCCCAACCTTCCCTTAGAGAAGCCATGCTGAGTTAAGGTCAAGGCAAGCCAGACTAATCAGCAGAAACTGTGAGGCAATTGGCAACACATCTGCTCCTGCCACAAAATCCTAACACAGGCTCAACGGCTCAGAATCGGCACAACCCAAATGCACGAACCCTCAGGAAGGCTTGGGGTTACCTTTAAAAATTCAAGGAATCGATGGGAATCCATCATGTTCGGCAATCTGTCAAAGCTGTGAACTGAGACTTGACTTAAGAGAAGGAAAATGGGAACATTTTGTGTTTGCATTTCTTGTTTTTTTTTTTTTTTCTAGTAGCCATGTCTTTGAAATGCTCTTATCTTCACTTAACAAAAACATTTTGGGAGATTTTATATAATATATGAATTGTTTTTACTCTTTCCAGTAAAACAACTAATCTATACCTGTGTGTTTGTAATTATTTTCCCCTTACAGTTGCCTAGGGGTAGCGGTCCACTAGGATTTAGAGTTCAATGGGTTCCCTTTGTGATACATGCAGTTTTTGAGATGACCAGCTCACCCTCTAAAAACAAGCAAAAACATTAGCTACATGGGCTTCTCCATGGCTCACTTAGGAAAGTAGCAGTGTTATAAAGAAAAGACCATTGGTAAGTGAAATTTGAAGAAAGAATTTTTAAGAAAAGCTAGAAAGGAAGAATGCCATATGCGTTCTCCAACGCAGTAGGAGATATGAGACTTTTTTTTTAATCCTGCAAGTGGCTTCACAAAGGAGACTGCTAATTTTTTTTAAAAAAGTGCCTAAAGATTTTTAAAAGCTAAAATGATAATGGAGCTATTCCTGATGACTCTTCAAATACCTGACAGAATTACCTGATATTTAAGATTTTATGTTAGCCAGTATCTTAAGGGGATTTAGTCATAACTTAATATTGTAGAACTCTGCATAAGATATCAGAAGGAAGAAGGAAAATATTTATTTCCCATCTGAGCACAGGGTAGCCTTTAGATTACTTCAGCAGGATTTATTTGAAAGCTAACTAATCTGGGGGTGAGAAGTCAAAGGAAATACTTCATCCATAAATTACAAAATATGCAATAATGAACAAATACATAATAAAGATATAGTTGAAATGAGACTAGATTCAAATGATTTCATCACTCACAGCATCCTGGATTTGCTAAATGTCACGCTCTCTTGGGAAACCAGTAGATGGTGTAAGTTGAGTGGCAAACACAATCATGTACAAGGTACTATATTCATGATAGAATGATTGTTCTTTTCCTAGATCAGAGCAAACTGCTTTTCATTCAGGTGTGTATATGTGTAATTTTGATTCTGTTTTCTCTACAAAGGAGATTGACTTTTATATTGGAAATGACAGAACAAAAATGCCTAAAAGGGAGAGAGAAATAACTTTCAATCTATCTACCCAAGAAGAGTAAAGAGATGGTAGGAGAGCTCCTAACTGCCCTTGATAAATCCAAGGCACCTGGATCAAATGAACTCCATGCTCAGGTGCTGAAAGACATGGCAGATGTAATTGCTGATTTACCATCAGATCACTGTCAAATTAGCCACTAATTTGACACATTATGGAAAATGGGACGGGAACTAAAAGATTTTTGTTCAGTGGTTTTTCAGTCATGACTGACTCTTTATGACTTCATTTTTTTTGGCAGAGCTACTAGAGTGGTTTGCCATTTCCTTCTCCAGCTCATTTTACAGATGAGGATACTGAGGCAAACAGGGTGAAGTAACTTGCTCAAGGTCACACAGCTAGTAAGTGTTTGAGGCCAGATTTGAACTCAGGAAAATAAGTCTTCCTAACTCTAGGCCCAGAGCTCTGTCCACTGCAGTGCCACCTAACATTAGGAAGGACAAGACAGTGATGGGCCCACTGTCCTCTGCCACTGTCAGACCTCATCTGGAGTACTGTGTTCAGTTCTAGGCACCACAATTTATGAAGGACATTGATAAAGTAGAATATCCAAAGGACCGAAAATGAAGTAACTTGAGTTCATGACATATGAGAACAGGTTAAAGGAACTGGGAATATTTAACCTGGATGAAAGAAGACTAAGAGGGTGCATGATAGCTATATGAAGGGCTGTCATGTGTAGGAGGTATTAACTTTCTTTAGTTTGGACTCAGATTGCAAAACTAGGAGCAAAAAAAGCAAATTCAGTTCAGTATTGGGAACAGTTAGAGTTGTCCCAAAGTGGAAAAGGCTGCCTGTGGAGGTGATGAACTCCCCCTACCTGGAGGTCTTCCAGCAGAAACCAGATACTTGTCAGGCACAGTATGGTACTGATGGATTCCTTAGCGTATGGGCTGGAAGAGATGGTTACTGAGGTGCCTTCCATCTCTTAAATTCTATGATGCTCTCCATGTGTGTGCACACATGTGCAATGTGTGCCTAAGAGAATACATCATACACATAATTTTCATGTAAATATGAACTATTAAGTCTATTATTTAATTTAGGTGGAGGTGGTAGGAATCATTGAAAAGAAATTTAGACCACTTGGTTTCATCTGGATTATTCCTGATTGTCAGGACTTGCACCAGATCTCCCTCGAGCCGACCGGGATCCTGCACATCTCCAGCAAACCTGAAGGAAATTGTTTTCCCTCAAACAATTCCATAAGACCCTGATCACTGATGAGGAGAGGGAAACCGATCAAAAAGCCAAGCTCTGAGAAAGTTTCCTTTTAATTAGGAGTGATACAGCAATGCAAAGGGCCAGTTTTAGAATTTGTGTGACATGGGCCATTTTGGGCTATTTTAAGACATGTGGGAAAAGAGATATGTACGAAGTTGTACACAGCGCCATCTAGTGTTTGCAAATCGCATGGCATAATGAACATCCAGGTGAAGTCAACTTCTGTTGCAGTTTTCAGAAGCTGATTTCTCTAGCCAGAATATTATTCCTATTGAACAGCAAATGGCAGGAGGATTTAGAGGCTCATATGTCCTGTCTCAGAAGATGGTGGGAGAGGTGGAACAATCGGACTGACTGAAGGTAAATGGGTTTAGTAAGAGTTCACATTTGCAAAAGCCTTTGAGGTTCCCAAAGTGCTTTCCTCCCGACCACCCCAAGGAGGTTGGTACCAGCAGGATCATTACCATCATTTGACATCTGAGCAAACTGAGGCTCAACGGACTTAAGTGACCTGCCTATGATCACGCAGAGGTAATAATTTATCAGAGGCCAGCTTTCGGCCCACATCTCCCCCCCCCCGCCGACACCTAATTCCAGAATGCTTTACACTCTGCCATATGGTTTCTGCTCTCCGGATACCAATCTACTAATGCATTCCAATAGAATATAATTAGGTTGAGTCAAATAACTAAAATGAATCTGATCACATGCAAATTCTTTTGGGAACATGTACCAAAAATGTCTCCTACTTCTTATTTCAGAAACTACAGTACTACATCCTTATGAGGGTATTTAGTAATTCATAGGGCAATCACGTTTATGAGAAATGAAAATTTACTGTATTGACTTACCTATGCATATGTACCTATGTAAAAATATGAGTAAGAGGGGCAGAGGGCATAAAGTACTGCTGGGCTTAGTACTATGGTGACTTTGCTTAAAATCTTACTAGCTGTGTGACCCTGGGCAAGTCACTTTACCTTTATGTGCCTCAGGTGATATCCTAGTATTTGATGGGATTATCCCTACTGATAAGACTTGCAATAGGACAGGAGGTTAGTCCCTGCACAGATGACCTAGTCTGATAATATTTCCTTTATTAAAAATTTGTTAAAAAGCTGTGTTTGTAGAGGTCCACTGTAGATCATAACCTATGAATGAGTTATAGAGCTCTGGATAGAGCTTAGAATAGCACCTTCCCAATGGTGCCCAAGGTCCCCAGAGCCTGCCTGACAGGAGAGAGGACTGCAGCATAGCTTAACAGTGAACAGGAGTTCTCCATAACTAATTAAGATCTTTCACTCAAAGAAAATCTGGGATGGCTGTTTGTGCCTCCACGTGATATAGGAGCATCTGTGCCTCCACAGGTGTTCAGAGAGCCCTATGACCAAATTGAATTCTTTGGCAAGGATGTTGTAGCTGTGGAGTATTACATGAGACTCCCATCTTTCAGGACATAGCAATGACATGTACCTGACTAGCCTACTTCATGTACATGGCAAAATCCATACATGCCCTATCTAAACCTATCAGATTATGATCCATGTTGCAGAACTCAATGAATATGAAATAAAGATGACAGGCTTAATGGTACACACTTTGTGAAAATGCAATATTGCATTTCTATAAAAGTACATAGGCCAAACTCAAATCTGATCAAGTCTCTGGAGGCCTAATGCAAGCAATAATCTTAATGTGATGAAGAGTTCAAATCAATGCCACTATTTCTTTCAAGAGATTTGCTCCCTTCATTAGCATTCCTATAGAATTTCTTTAACTCATTCACTTGACCTTAAACCAGCCACTTGGTATAATGGTAGTGGTATTTCTTATATAAAAATAGATTTGATTTCTTTCTATGCATCTTAACAGCTGTTCCCTTTTAACTTGGGTATATAGAATATTAAGTCCTTATACACAAAAGAGCAAAAATATGGCACCTTTCTCCAAACCTGTTTGTCTCTACCACTTCAAGATGGAAGTAAACCATTTAAAAAACTACTTCTTTACTTGATGCTCTTCTATTTGATGTATATTGCCATGTTTTAGAGGGAAAACCTCTTTCTTAGATGGAAAGTTCCTTTTTAAAGGTAATTTCTTATTCTCCCACCACTCTTCTAGGGTAAGCAAAATTATCTATGACAAATGGACTTCTCCTATGCTGGAAGAAGGAAATATATATTTAAAAATGTCTGAAGCTGTTTTCTTCACTCACCACCCTAGCAGAAGTGAGTAAGAGACTGAAGTAATTTGAATGTGAATTTTCAGTTGTTACTTTTGGTATGCCTTCACTATATTATACAGTTGTGGCAGTATGAAAATGAGAGAGTCTGACCAGTGATGGATGTCCTCCGTTGCCTGGCTCCACTACAACAGCATAGCTAGCAATGGCTAGACACACTGTCAGTTATTGGTCAATAATACTGGCAACTTGTAGCAACTCTGACTTGAGTTAAAAAGCAGCATTTGGGCTTTTTCCAAATGAAAGGCATGGAATATGTTTCCAGGTCTCCTTGGTCACTGGAGTAACATCCTTTCCAACAAACTTCAGTGTTATTCTCTATGTGGGAAACTGCTGAGTATCAATCTGTGTCTGATGGCAATGGGTTTTATGACACCTTTGTAACATGACACAGATTAATGGTAATATGAAAAAAAAGAAATTAAGA
Organism: Trichosurus vulpecula; assembly: GCF_011100635.1. Lineage (NCBI taxonomy): Eukaryota > Metazoa > Chordata > Mammalia > Diprotodontia > Phalangeridae > Trichosurus > Trichosurus vulpecula. The sequence goes on from NC_050582.1 coordinate 14,138,832, forward strand.
TAGAGCAAAACAAAAGCATGAGATAGAGAGAGACAGAGAAAGAGAGACAGAGACAGAGAACAGAGAGAGATATACAGAGATACAGAAACAGAGACAGAAAGAGAGAGTAACCAATTAGAAATTCTCAGACTCTTAATCTAGGACCCATCAGAAGAAAGTGTCAATTATCTTAGGGAGGTTTTTCTTGATTTACATATTGTGGCAAAAAAGTAGTAATGCATATTTCTTTCCTATTATTATCATGCTGAGACCAATATCCTTGTACTTAAAGTTTTTGAAAATACTTATTCAGCATAAATACATCTATTTCAGAAATGGCCTTGATTTTTGGCATGAGAAGAAATGTCATCTGACTTTAGAATTCCTAGTGCTTGCAGTCCATTGACTTTAATTACCCAGTATAATCCACAGTACATTAGTTCAAAGCAATAAAGTCATCAACATATCTAGATTTCTAAACTTGAAAAGGGATTTAATTTATTTTGAGTCTCAGTTGGTCTTTTAATTTCAGAAACAAAAACACCATCACAAGACTTATAATATCTAGGAGTCATAAGATCTGGATGATTGTCCCAGCAGTACCATTGTTACCTGTGTAACCATAAAGGGGGAAATCATTTAACCTCTCTGGCCTCTGTTCCTTTGTCTCAGAAATGGATGGAGGTAGGGTGGTGGTATTGGACTGGTAGATTCCTAAAGCCCCTTCTAGTTTTAACATTCTAGTATTTGAACACTAGATGGGCTGGGGTTCGGGGTGGCTGTGCTACTATATTTTTCAAGAGAATAGAATGAATAGGCCAGGCAATTTCCCCTCCTTAGGCATCAAAGATAGGGGTGCAGTAAATGAATGAGGTAGGCACAGGAGTTGGTGAACTTTTTCTTTCTAGTATTTTCTCTCCCCCTGAATTCATGTTACTTAGAAATTAGAATAAGGAAAAAGTAGAAGTTAAAATCTGTCCTCCTTTCCTTGCTCTCCAGGTAAACAAAATGTCTAGAAGGTGACAATTACTTTAAAAAATGCAGAATAAATGGCAAATGCATATCATGTCACTTTCATTGAATCAGATCATACTAAGTGGAATATGTAAAATTGCTCAGGGTATCATTATCCAAATTCTTATTTTGCACCTGTCACTAAGTTAATGTAAAAGTGAAAAAGCTATGATTTGATTCTCCAGAAAACTTGTGTCAATAATACCACTACCCTGATGTTAGTTAAATTCTTCAGGTAGCATTATGAAAGTTTTCAAGTCCATGATTTGATCTTTCTTCTCTAGACTCTTACTACCTATTTATGTTATTAGTAGCTTCCTTATGGAATTACACGGTAATCAGGGAACTGGACTGTCTAGGTTTCAGCATTTATATATCAGAATTACTTAGCAGGGAATCCAACAAGTTTATCCACTTCTATGTTGAGTAATTCCACTGCTCGCTTGTGTGTGGACTTTTCCAAGATGATAAATGAGGATATATTGGTAAGATGAGTGAAGATATGAGTATCAGATGCTATCCTCAGTCTATGACTGCCAAAGATACTAGGTTTATTTCTACCACCATGGTATTGATTATATTGCCACTGGAATTCAATGACTCTGGAACAGATAGTCAGGCTGATGACTGTGCAACTCTGCCTCACTTAAATTCAATCCATGCTGGAGTCAAGACATCACCTTGTAATGTTATTGGTCCTCTTTGAAAACGGAGGGCAAACAACAACCATCTCCCGATCTCCCAATCTCCATACCTCAGAAAGCCCTCAACCTTAATCCTCCTCCCACTGTGAAGATCCTAACCAGTCTTTATGGTCCAGCTCAAATGCCACATCCTCCATGAAGTACTCCCCAATGATTTCCCTCATTGATCTCCCCCCTATGGTGGCCTCTAAATTTATAGTACGTGCTACACAATTCAACAGTTACTATCTTCGGTTATTTTCTAAACAATATATGCTTGTTAGATTGATTTGAATTGTATCTCCCAAAAAAGATCTGAGTGATTACAGAAAGGGGAGGGGAAGGATGGCAATGTCAGGAAATACTGTAAAAAAAGAATTTTTAGGTAGTTTCACCCAGCATGAGAGGGAAAATTTCTATTCAAAATGACTATGAAATGTATAAAATATCTGGAAATCAATCCAATAAGAGGCTAATGGACTCAGAGTGAATACTACTTAGTTGACATGTTTCTGAATCAGCCAGCAATTAAGTTAACATTATGAGACCTGGGCTCAATCTCCAGTTCTTTTATACTTTTGTACTGTGACTTAAACCAGTCCCTGCACCCCATTGTGCTCATTGTCTAGCTCACTCAGGCATAAATAATCATATTCTCTTTTGAACAATGAAAAATCGACTAAGGAGAAAATGCTTCTGTAAGTGCTCTAGACTGTAGCTGGGATATTATACATTTCTCCTTTTGCTACTGTTTTCTCAGTCGCTCAGTTATTCTGACTTGGTTAGTCCCCTCATCCCTCTACTTCAGGATTTTTGTAAGCAGTCCAATATCACCATTTAAAGTTCAAGTCTTTGAAGATAGTCTGTTTAATGACTAAAGAAAGCCATTTAAAGATAATCTGCTTAAATATGTTACTGATGAATTCTATCCATCATTTAAATGCCAACACTATCTCCTCCAGAACATTATCCCTAGTCCCTCAGGTTGGGGACAACCCTCTTTCTCTGAGGCATGTAGTACTTCTGTAACACCCTAATGAACTTAGGTAATAGGATTATTATCATCTGTATTTGCGTCTAATGACCTCAAAGAAATTTGTAAGCTCTATGAAAGGTGAATTGTGCCTTTTCTAAATTTTATATCACCTCTAATACCCAGCACAATATTTTGTACACAGTAAACACTTAACATACACTGATTGACTGAATGAATAAATCAATGATACTCTTGGGACCAAATATTAATTAAGTCACTGCCTAGGAGGCAACATGGGATAGTAAAAAGAATGTTGGTTTTTGAGTCAGAGGATCAGGGTTTGAATTTCAGTTCTATTTATTATTTGTGTGACCTTGCAGGAGTCATTGACTTTCAGGACTCAGTTTTCTGGGTTTCTATGGTACTCAAAGCAATTGGCCTAATATTTATTATTGTACAATTTAAGGTGCCTGGGTTGCCGGGATTTTTTTGGAGGGGGGAAGAGGAAACATGTTTGTTCTGGCATGTATTATGTAGGTTTCACAAAGTGCACGGCATCAAATGTTAATTAGGAAATGAGAAGTATATAATTAAATACACATACACACACACATATATATATCTATATATCTATATCTATATATATATATCTTTAGTTTGGTACTATGAAATATCAATTTTAATAACAACTGATAATAGTACTTAATATTTATATACTTCCCCGCATAAGTACATAATATGCTTTATTGTCCTAGAGCCTAACCATCCCAAGAACAAGTTAGGTGTCTTTGAAAACTGCATTCCCTCACCTAACTTATTATGATATTGAGTTTTACCCTAAAGAATGGTAGCCTAGAGACCTGTAAGACTTAATAGAGCTCCACAAAATCATTTTGGCTTTGGAAAAAATGATTCTATCTATTTTTTGACTGTAGGTTAGTATTACTCGTAGATCCTATTAAAAATGGGGAAACCAGTTCTGTGAGGTTAATGAATTACAGATTCTCTGCTAAGGAGTTTAACATAGGTTCTTCTACTCTCCTTCAAGACAATATCTTGATGCTGTTTTTTCTTTAATTATCCTGTGTTTGTCACTGTTACTTTTTTTTACTTTCGCAAATAGTATTATTCATAAAGTGTATTTTTAGAGCAACATTCTTCATATTCATGGTGAAAAAGATATGCTTGTTTAACCTTTCTGAAACCAGGTGCTCAGAAGGTTTTCTTCCTTGGATCATTCACGCTGTTCATGCTGCTTTGCTTATAAAAAGGGCAAGAAATAACAAAAAAAGTTGTCAATGACTCAAAAGTCATTTAAAAACAGATCACTTCCCCTACACAGACACACAGCCATTGCAGCATAGATTTGTCCAAAACAAAAGGGCCCACACAAGTCTGTTTCTTAAGTTAAAGTGTTATTAAATTTTAAAAAATCTCATCTCAGAATCACAGATAATAATGATGCAAAACATGCTAGGAAATGACATTGAATGTCAATGTCAGTGCCCCAAATAAGCAACTCTTGAAGTTGCAAGATGAAAAAGAAATCACTCTCAGCCTCTCATCTACATTAGGGATGCTCAGCATACCCAGCAGCCTTGTCACATTGTCTTAGAGGACAAATTGCTGAAGAGAAAGATAAAATTGGTTGAATACAAATAAGTGGAATTCACTGGAATTAGCATCAAGTTTATAGATCTCGACACACACTGAACCCAGACACAAACAAAAATATCCGAGGGAGTAAGTCACAGCAAACATATTCTGCAGCATAGATGTCCAGATCACACATTCCTTGTGGCGATGGATTCAAAGTGACCAAGAGGAGTTGGGGAAGATCCAGAAAAGTAACATGATGGAAATGTGGGTAATATGAACCTTGGGCAAAAGGTGATTTGTGTGTTTATGTGTACAGAGTAATATTTTACATAGCCACGTGTAAACATGACGATGGATCAGAGGCTAGATGTAATTTTATTCATTGCTACATATTCAATCCAAAGAACCATTAACCAAGGGCATTTCCTTGGCGGCCACAGAAATATCTTCTACTGTCTAAATGCAACAGAACCGTTGAATGTCAGCCTGCTGGGGTCTCTTTATCTTATAAAGCTTGTTATATTCTTCTGTCATTGAAGTTCAGAATCAGAGATTGTAAGGAATATTTGGTTTTGTTTGTTTCTCAGCATTCTCAAGTGAGTTCTTAGAATTCGTCTGTATTTTGCTTTCAAGTGCTATTTTATCACCAATTGGTTGAAGATACATTTCTCACCGGCTATCTTTTCCTCTCTTGACTTTGCTTCAACATATGGTTATCCTCAAGACTAGGTTTGCTCGAAATTGTTTTTCTCTAGGTTCTAATGACATGTTGTCACCAGCAATTATTTTAGGCATCCTATCTGGAAGGGAAGCAAGTAAAAAACAAAGGAGACATGGAGGGGAGTGGGAAGATCACAGGTTTGGGAAGTGAGAAACCTGCCATCAAGTCCCAGCTCAGTCAGGGGCTGCCTGTGGGTGAATCAGTTTGCATTCAATGTTTATTAAACACTCAGTACACGTAGAAAACTACACTGAGGGTACTGCAAATCTCAAATGAGACAGCCCCTGACCTCATGAAATCTATAGTCAGGTAGGAGCGTAGAGCATAAACACAGTAGCTATAATATAAAATAATATAGGATAAAAGCAACAAAGAAGTATGAAACAAAGATCTGGGTGAGGTCCAAGGGCTGGGGGAAGGTCATTATTGATTGGGTGGGATTAGGGAAGGTTCCATAAGGGAGGTATCATTTAAATTGGGTTTTAAAGGACAAGTACCCTGGTTAAGATTCAAAAGTCGAAGGGCATACCAGGGATAGGCAATAAATACCATGGAGGCAGGAGAACAGAGGGTACATTTAGGAACGGTGAGTAGTCCTATTTTGCTGAAACATTGACTATATGGAGAACATGAAATAAATTTGTAAAGATCAATTGCTACCAGACTTAGAAAGGCTATTAATGCCAGACAAAGGTAAGCACTAGGGAGCCACTGAAAATGCTTGAGTAGCAGAATGACATAACCATATATCCAGGCATAAGGAAGGTAACTGTGAAAGCAATATGAGGACTAAATTAATGGTAGCCAAGAGTAAAGGCTACAAGAACTGTTTGAAGGCTGTCAGAGTGGTCTAGAAAATCAGCAATGAGGATCTGGACTAGGCCTACAGTAGTAGAAATAGAGAAGAGATGATGCAATTCAAGATATATTCTGGAAGTATAATTAATATGACTTACTAATCAACTGGATACAAGAGATGAGAAAAGAGCCTCCAGAAGATAATGCCCAGGTTTCAAACATGAGACACTGGGTCAATGATGTTGCTACATGTAGAAATAGTGAGGTTGGAAATCAGCTGGATTTCCAAAGAGAGACAAGGAGCTAAGTTTCAGACATGTTGAGATTCGGGTGCCAGTGAGCCAATTTTCTGCAGAATCCTTGGAAGCAGGCAGAGATGGAGATCTGAAGCTCAGAAGAGATGCCAGATTGGATCTCTAGACTGGGAAGACCTGCCAAGATGTAGCAATTGTAGCCATGTGATCAAGTGAGATTGCCCAAGGAGAAGGTCAAGATTTAAAAAGCAGTAGCACTGTATAGACTCTTGTGGGGCCCATCTTAAGCAAAGTGTCCCTTTTGGGCTAGGCTTCTTCCCTCTTTAGTAGCTTAGAAACTCATAATGTCCTGGGATATGCTTCCCCTCTCCTTGCCCCCACGAACTGAACTTCCAGAAAGCTGCCTGCCTTGGATTCAACTCCACCAGCATCAAGCTCCCCAGAAAAGCTTATCACCAGATTGCACCAACTTTGGTCCTCAGACATCATCAGTACCCTCAGTAGCCTCTTCCTTTATCTTTCTAATTTGTATCCTCAACGCTTAACACGGCGTCTGTCACATAGTAGGCCCTTAAAATGCTTACTGAATTAAAATTGAATTGATAGTCTACATTCACTCCAACATCACTCTCAAGTCCCAAGACTTGCTCCAAGTAGAAAATATGCCAGTTACTGATCTCCATAAGTGATGGCATTGTCACTTCTGCCACCTTGAATTTGAATGCCAAGTTGGGGGGATGGGGAAGAGAAAGTGAGTTTAGGCAACTTCTTTTGCAACATTTTAAAATGGGACATACGGTACAAAAAATTTATTTACCTTAGTTTAAGGCCAAATGTCTTTTGCAGAGGCGTAAATTATATTATCTTTGAAGTATTGGTTCTCAAAAGACATTTCTTTTAGAATATTAAAAGAACACTTTACATTTTAACGTAGTTATAAAAATCCCCTTCAAAGCAACAATGATGATTAATGGTGAACTAAGTGGTACCCACACTAGCCAGAGTGAGTCACTAAGTCAATAAACATTTATTAAGCACCTACTATGGAACAAGCGCTGTGCTAAGAAGTGTCTGGCAACAAGCCCTTACTAAATTGTTGGGGAGTGACTGATTTGTAACCTTCTTTCACACAAAGCTTTCATTTCTTCATTTGAGACCTACCTGGTCTTATTCTCTGACCACTTATCTACTGAGTAATGTCTCTTACTCTTATCCATTTGTATGGATTCTTTATAGACCATGGATCCGAGAAACTTGTCATGAAGACTTTTTCATAATTAATTGTTTATCTTCCGATTCTAAGTTTATTTATGTGGTTGTGAACTTTGAAAAAATGAGCCAGCTGCTTGCAAGCATCTTGGGTTGAAGTGATATTGGCTTTGAAAGACATGCAGGCTGTTTTTCTGCTAATAAGTTATTGGAGAGAACTGTCAATGAAGAAAAATGCTGTCATCTCCTCTGGGGAGCAATCCAATAGCATCGAGGGGCTTTTGCTCAGTAAACCAGGTGCTGTGCCTCACTGTCATGGACTTGCTGATGGAGTATTTTCTGAGGCTCCCTCTGCTAAGTTTTTTTCAAGTTAACTCAAACCTGGCCAGAGGTTTACTTCCCAAGTGGCAGTGTCATTGTGGGTGACCCATTCTAGGTTGTTATCCTCGATTTTGAAGAATTGGAGAGTCAACCACAAAAAGGCAAGAGATGGTAGGAGCCCAGTGCTCTAGTCTAGGATATGTACTAACGTGAAATGTCAGCAGGAAATAACAGCCCAAGAGAACGCCTATCTACTTCAAAGTACAAATAAATAGAAAACGAAAGAAGGAAAAATGTTTCAAGGTCCAAGAGGCCTGAGACCAGCTGAACTGCTCCAGTACTACATCTTTGACACTGAGTGTATTCACAGTGAATAGAGCCATTTTATATCAATACGCACAAAATGTAAGACTCACTGTGCTCTCAGGAAACAGACCCAGTAACACCAAAAGATATGTCAACTCAGCTTTACGCCAGGGAATGCCATACCCTTTTATACACAGAAGACAACTGTCTCATGTGGGCAGTGCATTTACTCAAGATTCCTGGTGGAAATTTGGAATGGTCACACTAAGGAATCACTCTTCTGGAAAAGGCCCTTATTTATCTCCCCCCTCAGCTCCGCCAAAAACAACTTGACTGTAGTTTGCAGTGGCAAGGAATTATTAGAAAAGTTGGATATATTTTGTAATTGCTACTGTTAACAGAGACCAACTTGCGAGTTTCTTCTAGGATCCTCATTAAGTTTAGCTAGCTTGAAACTCAATCAACTGAAACATTTAAGTTATTATATGCTAATTTTGAGCCTATAATTTGATGCCAGTCTGGAAAACAGCATACATCATTTTTTTCTGGGTAATTAATCATTTTGTTAGCAATTCTAGCATGTTATCAAAAAATGGCTCAGTGACACTCTCGAATGCCAAAGATCCCTCTTGGAACCCACTCAACGTTTATATGTCCTTGTAAGGGTGGGTGTTCCCGAGGGTGGTAACTGACTCTGTAATCAAAAGGAAATATTTTACTAACATCTTCCTTGTGTGAAATAGGGTTGTCTGCTGTAACTAAAGACGAAATGCTGATTTTAGTTAGTGGTTGGAAAATAACCTATCTAGAGAGATCATCAATGATAGCCCCACAAAACAAATCTGCTCATCAGATAAGTGACGTTCTTATTCTGACCTAGTCTTACAGAACTGCTCTGGGCACTGAGAGGTGAGTGACTTGCCTGGTCTCACACATGGGTTCTTTGAGACCAGGCAAATCATCCCGACTCTGATGTAGTCTCCCTGTCTAATGGGCCATGCTGCCTCTTTTAATTTTATAGGATATAAATATGAAAATTGCAAAGGATTTTTTTCAATCAACAAGTATTTCTGTTACATTAGTTTATGTTTAAGATTTGCTCTGTGCTATAAAAGGGTAAGTTTCAACAATTTTATTTAAATTAAATATGAACTAAGTAAATTAATTTCAGGGTTTTAAAAAATGAAATGTAGTGGCTTTGTTTTTTTAAATGAGGGGAAGAATATGTCATTCTGAATGAAATGTACCTTTTCCCCCCTCTTTAGGACTCATTCCTGTGTAAAGGGCAGAGAGCTTAAGGGCCATTTGATGTATGGGGTATTTTTCTGTGGCTTCTTTAGATGATGCCTAAGGTCCCTCCCAGCTCCAGACCTGATATGCCATGCTTCTGGAGAGTCACTCTTGCATGGCAGCTGGTTTTTCACATTGTGACTAAATGGCAGCTCAAAGAGCTAAGAGGAATCATTGCTGCATCCACGCCTATAAAAGTTATCATTCCTATAACTTCCACACATCAGAGTCCAATGGATTCCAGGTTGTGCTGTGTGGGCTTCTTTGTTGATTTACTGGAAGTAAACACACAGGGTTCCCTAAATCAACCTTACAGGCCATTAAGGGCTGGCTAAAAACACAGCACACATAAGTCAGGGAATTTGGAAAAAGGTAAAAAGCTGTCTGGACAGATTTAGTTAAGTTAAATTTTGTTTTGACGTTAGGCACTGCATGAAGAATCATGTGCGACAATATGGGCCCAAATTTATGTGAGGAAATGATTTGTTTCAAAAGTTTAGGATAAATACCTAAACATTTCTGATTTCCTCCTGAAATCTAGAAAGCCCCAAATCTATAACTGATTTATCAGAATGACCACATATATAGATTTGTTTTTAAATTCTATAAATATTTGCAACTATAGCCTTCATCTAGTTAGCAAATACCGATGCCATATTTATCAACTTTTCAAAAGTTGATTGCCATTCCTGGGGTGCTCAACAGCTCTGAAGGCATGATCGCCATCTGTTGTGACAACAGGGATTTCTCAGCTCAGGGTGCTCACAAGCCTTCTGGCTGTGGACTGTTAGCCATCTGCCATGGTCTATTAACATGCCGTGGGACTCAGTGGAATGTCAGGCCACACCTGGGAAATGCAGTCTGGGAACAGGTGTTATTCCTCTGTGAATAGAACCTTAGCATTCAGTAACACTGGCATTATGAAAGGACAGGACTAGCTGGGGTTTGGGACTCTGGTCACAGGGGTTTGGATTATGATAGTACTGTCCACATTGACTGCAAACCATCCTTGTTTGTGCCTCAAGATACGGAGGTTTATAGTACTACCTTCCATCACACTGAAAGAGAATTAGTAAAGGCTAAAAGTCAGTGTTGAGTATTTCTAGTTTTATGGATACAATAAATTAGATTTTTGGTAGGTTAGAAGTCTTTTTCATTATCAAATGACTAACTATTATTGTTGCTGTTTTTAATACTAATACAATAATAACTACACTGATCAAATGGATAGCAGGCCTGTGTTGGAATCAGGAGATGGGTTCAACTCCTGCCACTGACACATACTTGCTGAGTGATCATGGAACAGACACTCAAATTTAAGAAAGCCGATTAACCACAACTCTAGAGCACCCATAGTGAAGAATGCTACACACCTCATCCCAGAAAGGCACAATGTGACACATGTTTTAGACACAGCTAATGTAAGAATCTGTTTTTGCTTGGCTGTGCATATTTGTTATAAGGATTTTGTTTTTCTTTCTTTTTATGCAGTGTGAGAAAATGTAATAAAGAAATACTTGTTAGTTAAGAAATTAAATTAAGCTAAAAAGCTTAAAAAGAAAAATGAATAATAACTTAAATTATCATTATCCTAAGGAACTTTCTAAGACCATGATGAGAGAGATGCAGATGAGTTTCCAAGAGGCATTGGTAGCAGGATTTTCCACACTGGAGATCCACTATTCTGATGAGGTCTCTGATTCAGATAAAATATTTATTGAATGTCTACTATGTGTTAAAACTAAAATTTCCACACAGCGTTCTGGGCAAATGTATCTCATATAGTTTTCTAAAAATCTAGGGCAATGTTTTGACTAGAGAAGCTACTTGTGACTGCACACTCCTAGTGCTCTCTGAAAGTCGAGTTGTACTAGGTGAAATATTATATTTAAGTACTGCAGTCATCAAATCATGTACAACTGAAAGTGGCGCCCCCCGCCCCCGCCAAATGTCTATGTGGCAGAACTTTCTACCCAGAGAGGAGAGGCGATATTGAGGAGCAAGGAGAGAGGATACCACAATGACTGATTTCCCTCCCCGTAGTGAGGGAGCATTAAAGTATCTATCCCCCACTCCCACTACCATTTAAACCCTGTCATTTCCCTCTCTGCAGCCATACAGCCAACCAACAAAGAAGTCCCTGTGGCCACCAGCAACACTCTTTGTTCAGGGAAAAGATTCCCTGGGATGAGCTTAACTCCCCCATGAAAACCATCATGACCTTGTTACCTAAAAGGTTTTGTCTTTATTATGGCAATATGTCACTATGCTTAGCTACTCGACTCCCACTTCCCTCCATCATCTTCTCCATACCCAATGTCTTCTGTTCCCAAAGGATCCCCAAATATATTCTCCCCCAAAGACTTCCACACTGAATCTCTGGAAATTCTGATCTTAACTTTCTCCTAGGTAACAGTCAGCTCACATTTCCATAAAACACAGACTTTTTCATATCACACAGTGCAAACATAACACAAAAACCACATCCTGCTCTTTCCGTCAAAAGCTAAGTGCTCAGCACTTTGTAGATGCATGAATTATAAAGAACATGGTACAGAATGGGGCTTTTCTCTGTATGTAACTGTGGCACTTAAAAGCATTTTCCAGGATACCATCTGATGGGAAGACTGAGGCTGGCACTTGGAGAAAATTAAGGGTCATCAATACTTTGGAAGTCATCATGTGGTTTCCTTAACCTGAGGAATATTATTGAAAAACCACTGAGCAATCCTACTAGAGATGCTCTCACTGAGTGGACACGCATGTGTAGAAATTCAAAATGGCACTTGCAATTGAAAGAGAGTGATTTCTCCGGTTACTGGAATATCTTCGTCCTTCTTTGCTGGTGAGCAAAGGCTTCACTTCTGGGCCGTGGCCTGTGCAGTCTACCACTGCTTAGGCTTGCTTTATTCATAAGCAGTCTTAGAGTGTTGCAAGTCCCTCTGTTGGCAACTGGAGGTCACTTAAAATTTCAAGAGTTTAGTTACTTGGTAAAAAATTGATTAGCCAAACTAAATTTCTTAAGGGGAAGGGGGAGAGAAGATGTAAAATTTTATGATAGGCAGTGCTACGCTATCATCTTTTCAATTAAAATACTGAATCAGTCATGTTATTTGCTACTATTCTAAGATTCTAGAATGTTTGGTTTGGTTTTGTTTGAATTGTGTGAGATTTAATTATATTTTATCAAAGATACTTAACCTTCCTTGCCGGTTTTATAGTCAGATTTTGTTGGCTGTCCTTTCCTCCTTTCTCTTCTGTGGGTTTTTGTGACACTATTCTTACCCGATTCCTCTCCTAGCTGTCTGACTACTCCTAAGTCTCCTTTGCTGTTTCATGGGCCATAACATATCCCCTGTCACAGATGACTTCAAGGTCTATATATTCCACTCAATCATTCCCCTGAAGTTCTATCCCAAATCACCAGCTGCCCATTGGAAATTTCAATCTGGGTGACCTAGACACATCTGACACTCAACAGACCCAAAGCAGAATTTCTTATCTTTCTTCCCATCTTCCCTCCTACTTCTCTGCTGTTGGCAAGGGTACCACCCTCCTTCTAGTTACCCCGATTCACCACCTTAGCATTATCCTCTTTTTTTGTTGTTCAGTCGTTTTTCAGTCATGTTTGCCTCTTTGTGACCCCTGTTCTTCACTGTCCCCACAACTCGAACTCAGTTAGCAAATCTTGCTGTTTCTACTTCCACAGTATCTCTCACATCTATTCCTTTTTACCACTGCCAGCCACCACCTTGGTTCAGGCCCAAATGACCTCCCACCTGCACTCTAGCAAAGGCCTTCTAATCGGTCTCCTTGCCTTGTCTCTCATTCATCTTCCACCCGACTGCCAGTCATTTTCCCAAAGGGAAGGTGTGACCGTGTAACTCCCCCACTCAGTAAACTACAGTGGCCCTCTATTCCATGAAAACAAACAATTTCTGTTTAAGTCAAGACTTCACAGAGCCTCCTGGGACATTTCTTTTTTGAAAAGAAACTCACATATGACTAAGGTCTAGGTGTTGTCCATTAATATGTATCATATGTTCTTTACTTCTCATTGCAGCAAAACACAATCTTGAACCACAGATGCCCACATAAGCATTGTAGACACGAGTAGTTGATGAATATCAGCAAGGTCTGTGATTTTGCTTGTACTCAGATTCTGAGTTCCATAGGAGTGTTATCACGGAGTTTTAAGTTAGGTTGTCTTATTTTAATGTTTTTGGCACAGTGTGTTTCTGTTCAATGACCACATCCATTTTTTGGAATGTAGCAGTGGAAAAAAGTTATTATATAAAGAAAAGGGACCAGCTCTATTGGGGAATATACTTTTTTGGAGCCTACTGCTTTTTATGGCTAATTTGGGTTTTATTTAAAGCCCTTATACATCACTAAACATTCTTTCTAGAATGTTAGAGAGATAAGCAAGCCTCATACAATTCTTATATATGCTTCTCTTAGGAAAAAGCTACCCTTCACTCTACCTTAGCCCTACCCTTAGCTCTGTGGGAGTGTGTACCCTTAGGTATGAATTCTCACAATTTGATTAACAACTTTTGGTAAAAATTGTAAGGATATGTGCATGGAACTCTGCCTTATTTTTGTCTAGTCAGGATAGACCACACACTGCATTCACATTCAGGTAAATATCCTCAGGGGCATGCTGCGGGGAAGGGGCACCAGTAGGGAGAGAAACTTGCCTAAAAGTAAATGTTGGAGCGCATAAAGTTGGAAAGTGTGGAGATATTGGCTGTCCCTCCTGAAACCACAACTATGTACAATCACAACTATGAACCAGACCTTTCTTGACGGTACCCTCAATTTTCAAGGAAGGGGAATCAGACCTTTCTTGATGGTACCCTCAACCTTGAAGGAAGGGATTTCTGATAATAAACATGTTATCATTGACATCCATATGGTCTCTGGATTTTGATTTCTGAACCCTGGATCTGGCCAAGCACAGAACTTTGAAAGCTGATAGTGGTAAAGTCATCATGGAATCCTACATTCTTCATGCAATGAAAAAAATGCACAACAATTCACACTAGGTACCATGTGTAAAATGGGCCAACTTGCCATTTTTGACCACATCTATATGTCCTCTTGTTACTGTGCAGATGTGGGAGTGTAAGCTCTAGTGAGTGTTTATGGGCTTCCTGGTCCTTGTGCATTGGAAATATACTCTGGGAGATCTGATTTATCTTCTTTGGTTGATGAAATTCATACTAGTAATAAAAAGCTCACTTGGAACTCCCAATTTTTTATTTCCAGTTGTACTACTGAAACATTTTCTAAGGATCTTAGCAAAATTGCTGATGTTTCTCTAAGGGAATGGACACATTCGTATTGATTTTCTCCACTCAAAGAATAGCTGACCTATGCTTTCATGTTCCCCACTTTATTTCCATAGAGTTAAACAGATGTCTTGGAACTCTATGGGGGGCACCATTTCTATCATTGCTCGTACAAACCCCCAAACCCCTCCGTATAACATGACTCATAACTTTTCTCTAAATATCAAGCTAGAAGGGTTAGGAATGGAGTCAAATATGTTCATAGGAAAATTGAAAGCTAATAAAATTTTTCAGAAACCTTCATCATATCAGCAATTTTGCTTAGTCTGATTGTGTTGTTTTCATACCCAAAATGGATCTTTTGGTATCTAGTTAATGATATATTTTTCAAATAACACAGCATTAACTTCAAAAGTAGCTTGGAGACAGGGAAGATACATTTAATTCTGTAGAGGTAGCATAGTATATTCTACCTAGTAGAAATTTCCTTTTTCTTTTCGATACCTGTGTGAAGTAACATTACAATACGGTGTCTCCTAAGCTCTACAATTATACACCAGAGGATAACTTAGACTAGGACAAAGTCCACAGACAACAAAATGAATAAATAAAAGGATCTCAGGCAGAAACCACCCGAGATAGACAAAAAGCTAATGTTTCTGGATCTGATCTAATATAGGTGAAGGAATATGAAAAATAAACTAATTTGTCAGAACTCAATTGAGCAGATGGTGTATCTTACATGAATCATCAGGATTAAATATTTCCCATCCCTGAGGTATTTTTCTATCCCTGGCACTAATCTACGTCTATTTATCAATCCAAGAAAGCAGGATTTTACTTGGGTAGGTCAGACAGCTGGACCTTGGAAGGAATAGGCTGACATCATGGGCTCTCTTGAAAGCAGTTGTTCTCATTATGTCAAGAGAGTCTTATGTGTCAGGAATCTGTCTGTAATTTTCTGAGAGAGGCCTTTGTGGATATTGATTTAGTTGAAAGTGTTAGTTTGCTCACACCTCAGAACAGATCCCTAATGATTTTTCTTAGCTCCTGAATCAGAAATGACCTGTAAGTAAAATGTCTAAGTCAGTATGGGGAGTTCAGGAAATCTTAATTAACTGGAATCCAGTAATTCAACATTTGGATCTTTTGGAAAAAGACTCTTCTGAAATCTAATTTTGCTTAGCGAGCCCTTTCTTCTTAAAAGAATAATGTCACATTACAAAAATATTCTACAGGGAATACTTTAAAATACTTAAGAAGACAAAGCCCCCTCACATACTTCAAGAGTATTCATTGAAATTATAATATACAAATAGAGTGCTACTGACTCACCCTTACTAACACAAGTACTTTGAGTTATTTTTCCAGTAATAGTATTAATAATAACTAACATTTACTCTATGTTAGGTACTTCACTAAGTGCTTTACAATTACTTTCTCATTTGACCCTCACAACAACACTGGGAGGGAGATGCTATTACTTTTATCCCAATGAGGAGACTGAGGCAAACAGAGGTAAAGTGACTTGCCCAGTGTCACATAGCTATTCAGTGAAGTGAAATTTGAACTCGCATCTTCCCGACTCTGGCCTGGCACTTTATCCACTGTGCCACCTCGCTGCCCAGTAGTGGTAATGATATGCATTCATTTATTTACTCTTTCTTGAGCCCTCCTGTAACCAATGGCATACACCTCCAAGTAACCAGGTAGAGGTTAAGACACACAGTCTGTGTCTATGAAAGAGTGAAATTGATTGGACTTAATGGGAGTCAAAACTCTACTTCGTCAACCAGATGCTCAATACAACTGAGTTGACTAGTTACGGAGAATGGAGACCAGAGACTTTTGACCTCTTTTAAAATGTACCCTAAGAGCTACTACGAAGCTATGGGTTAGAAGAAAGAAAGGACACGACTAGCCTAGTTTGAGTTGTGCTTTATACTTGAAAATAATAAAACTGTATTGCTTTATAAACTTTCTGTCATTTGAAATTGTTACTTATTTAGATGGGTTCCCAACCTTCATTAATCAAAATTTGATTTAACTGAACTCAGCCTATTATAAACAGCAGCTTTATACTTGGAATGAGATTCGAGCAATAAAGTTCAAAGTAATCTGGACTATAGATCAAAGAATTCCTTTGAAGAGTCATTCTCCAGCTTTTTCAGTCCACCAGCTCAGGGCCTGACTTACACTGAGTAAAGTAGGTAGGTATCTCTATTGTGTAGGATGAGAGATGTTGGGAATCCCAAAAAATATTGACCTAAATTCCATCATTAAAATATCTATTTCTTCCACTAATAAGCTATCCTTTTGAAATACAAATAACCTTGGCAAGAAGTCATTATAGCAAATAGAGTGAATATTTCTCATTTACTAATTCTTTCCCATACCTGAGCAGAAGTCCAGGTGTCCACAGCTGTCTCCTGAATAGCTGGCTCTCTCAGTGGAGTACGGGGTCTAGTAGCCGGCATCAAATGCTTTTTAAGAAAAAAAAGTGGAAAAGTGTATTTTGTTGTTAGTTAATAGCAACGGCTTGGAACAAATGTATCTCAATAAATGTGTATTTGCAATACACAAACACATTGGTAACACTTCATAATGACTTTTATTACTCTGCATTGTGTCCAGGATAGGTATTTCATTGCTTTTATCTTTGATTACTATTGTGCTATGATGCCAATGGTCATTTTCAGGATCAGGCTAATTCAATGGGCAAAGGAGCTCTAGATATTTGGGTATGGACATTTTGCTTCTAAAGGGAAGTCATGTGACCTAAGGAATAAGGAGCAAGGCTTGAAGCCAAGAATACCTGGTTTTAAGGCCCACCTCAGCGCTCAAGGCACTCTTCAGGAAAGAAAGCATTTGTATTGGTAGAGCAAGTGTCCCCCATGAGTTCCCTAAACCAGTGAAACCCCAGGTCTGAACTGCATCTGGAGGCTGCCCTAATGGTGTAGATTTTATGGGGTTGGCATCATTTCAGAATACAACAGCACTGCCAAGGGAAGGCAAGGTGTCAAACTGTAGAGTTCTTATCAGAGAGCAATATGAAAACATTGGTTCTTTATTAGATATGAGGACACCAAAAGCTAACTTTGTCTTAAATTTCTCCTTGACCTCATCCTCCTCAGACCATTTCAGTGGGCCAAAGACCCAGTACATACTTCACCCTGTCCTGCCTTTCACTTTAAGCCAAAGGAACCATCTCCACAGAATCAAATGGACTAAGGGACTAATAGGCTTTCTTCCCCTGAGACACTAACGAGCACTAGCATAATTCAATTTCTTCTAACCAAAGATAATTATACAAAACACACCCTCACCTAAAGTCATTAATTGACGCTACAATGTCATAAATGGGTTGTACGGGCTGAATGATGTCATAGTGGGGCTTCCAGACTTTACAATGAAGGTTGGTTATAATCTATTAATGATCTTAGCATTTCTTGTGAAATGGTGCCTGGCAGAGCAATGTTAGTCATTTTATCTCTATCTGTATAGAGGATGCCACACTATAAGTAACTTAATGATACAAAAGATAGCCCACATGAAATTTAAGGACCTTTCCAAACGTACAATGAGAACTACTGCTTTAGAGTCTCACATACAAATTCGCTAAAGGTTTCTAGGAAGAAAAACAAACAAACAAACAAAAGTTTTCAGAATTCTTTGCTTTCTTACCATAGGGTAAGTCCGGATAGCGATCACATTTGGATCCTTTAAATCAGAGTCAGTCATCCCGAGCTGGCTTGCAGCCTTTTGGAGGGGGAAAATAGAAAAAAAAAACCATACCGTTTAGCTACATGCCGAAAACAAAACAGCAACAACAAACCATTTAAAATACTGATAAAAGGAAAAAGTAATACTAATCGGTATAAAATTTGGTGACTTGAGAAGCCATAAACAGATAATTACATGGTATCATTTATACTTTTTTCAATTACTTCCACCCAAGTCTAATTTCAGTTTTATATTTCCGTCATTTTTGCTTCTATGAAAATTTAATCTTATTAAATAAGAAAACAACATATTTGAAACTTTGATGACAACACAACCAACACTGATCTGTTCTCTTAAGACCTGTGGCCTATTTCCTAAGAGATGGGTATGTGCGAAAAAATTTACTAATCTAAAGCAGTTGCCACAGGGGGTTAAAAGAGTCAAGAAATCACATTAGCCAACAAATGCTTAATCTCTGTTAAACAGACAGAGGTGGCAGCCAAGGGTAACACCAGTTGAGAACACAAACAAATCTGTAGAACACTACAGAGAAGAACATTGGAAGGAAAAGAGAAAAACCAACTTTATAAAACAGCAAGGCACAATAAAAACGAAAGAGAAATGTCTAAAGATAGCTCATCAGCAGACTCAGTTAAACCACATGATGCCAACTACATTTATACATGAACCTTAAACGATAACAGATATTAAACTTAATGTATTTGTCAAGGCTTCTGTAATCATTTTCATCATCAATGACAGAAGAGCTCCTACATTTGGACTCTAATACTCCAGGCCCCAAAATGCCACAAGAAGTAGAAATGGCACTAATGAAGATAAAGTTAGAAATAGCAGCTAGATCTGACCAAAGACATGACAAGGAAATGTGTGAACCACCTCTAAATAATGGAGCACTTGTTTTACAAGATATCTCAGGGAGGAGGAGAAACAAATGGAATAGGGTAATTCGATATTATTACCCCCCCAAAAAAGTCCATGTGCCTATTTTTCATCTAAAAAAATCTTTCTGAGTCTGATTTATTAATATGCTTAGTAGAATAGAAAGCATATTGGTTCAGGTATCAGAGGACCTGGTTTCAAATCCCATTTCTGACCATTTACTTCCTGTCTAACTTTGGGCACATCTTACTCCAAGATTAATGACTGTCAATACATGTTTACCATCACTGTCATGGTTGTTGTCTTCTGCAATATCCAAATGGCAAAGGGGTTTTCCAATAGATGGTAGGGTCCTCTAGCAAGCCTCAGAACATGACAGTTCCTCTTCCATGAGATCCATGATGATTCGAAAATGAGATCCACTTAACAATTCATACAAGAAAAACTACAGGATGAGAAATGTCTGTTGACCTGATTGTAATATGGTCAATGCACTCACTTAACCTTTCAGAGCTTATATTTGGGAGAGGAAGTGCAGATGGACAATGATTTGGGCCTGGAACTTAACAGAAAGAAGAGCAGGGATTGTTGGGGGAGGAAGTAAACCATTAGCTTCATAGGAAAATGGAGCTTAGAAGAGGGGAATAAGAATGTTGGTTTACCAGAAGGAAGACAGGGAAGTCTGATCAGTATTTATCAGACAGTTAGAGATCACATTTTTAAAAGAAAAGCTAGAGGGGCAGCTAGGTGGTGCAGTGAGTAGAGCACTGCAGTAAGGAGGACCTGAGTTCAAATCCAGCCTCAGACACTTGACACACTTACTAGCTGTGTGACCTTGGGCAAGTCACTTAACCCCAACTGCCCTGCCTCCCCCCCCTCCAAAAAAAGGAAAAAAAAAGCTTTAAAAAAAAGAAAAGTTAGACATCCCAATAGAGCCTTCAAAAAGAAACAGACAAAAGCAGAGCCAAATCCTGAATTATGCTTCTGTTACCTAGCTTTGAATTTCCATTGTGGCCTCCCCATTTGTGTCTGTGTCAAGTGAGAAGGGAAATGGCCAGAGAAAAAGAAAATGGGAATCCACTGAGTGTTTTCCCCCAACTCGTATGCCCCAATCTCTCAATGTCGAAGCAAACCAAATCCTCTACCCTCTCCACAAAGCCCTTGAGCATTTTAGAGCTTCTTAGACAAACTCAAACAACCACCATTAGCCTGTATGAAAATGCAGAGTTGAGTTCTACTCAGTTAAGTGGATAGCGGACATGCCAAAGAAAGCTTCCTGAGAAATAATAAGGCAATCATATTTGCTTATTCCTATACACTGATATGAGGCAGTTAGGCGGAACAGTGGATAGAACACCGGGTCTGGAATCAGGAAGACAGAAGTTCAAATCGAGACTCAGATGCTTCCTAGCTGTATGACCCAGAGGAAAGCGCTTCATCCTGTTTGCCTCAGTTTCCTCATCTGTAAGATGAGCTGGAAAAGGAAATGGCAACTCACTCAGAATTGGGGTCAGAGAGAATCAGGTACGACTGAAAGATGACTGAGCAACAATACACTGAAATGATACGAGCAAGTTACAAAAGTGTTCACGAGCATATGGCATTGTAACACAAAGAATAAAATACTTTATCTGCCCATGTGTCTGTCAAGGGAGAGAAACAGCAAAAGTGATATGATGTGAAACATAAGGACAGAAGGAACCCCAGTTTTCACTGTAGCTTTGCCACTAACTAGTACCTCATGTTATGTCTTGAAGCATCAGCTTCCTCATGTAGGTAAACTGAGGACACAATTCTAAGAATCACTTCAGCTCTAACATTCGATTCGAGGATTCTAAGGTTTTTCTTTTTACTTCCTTTTTAAATGCCTAACTTTCTGGGAATACAATATTAAGTGAGTTTTTCTGAAGAACATTAAATATAGTTTGACAGTGCTACTTAAGGTGACAAAGATCACATCCAGCGTTCTTAGCAAGAAGAGAAATAACTCATGAATTAGCTATGAAGGAGCTTTAAGAATAAAAAATTGTGTTTGTATAAAGCTTTAAAAAAAGACTGTTACAGAAGGAGATTCCCAGTCAAATCCCAAGAGAGGGCCATGTGTGTATTCAGCTTTTAGAAGTTTGTATTTTTCCCAAGTCTATTAGAGTTACATTTTCCATGCATACTTTAAACATCTGATTTAAACATACTCTGTCAACTGTGAACAGTTTGATCGCTGTCTGAGCTGTCTTCTACCACCTACATAATATTGCATTTTAATGCCCATGGCATCAAGTAGACATAGCAGTCTGGGTGGGTAAAGGTCTAAAGTTATGGAAATGTGGTTTGTTTAGACATTGTTCAACTAGGACATCATTATAATTCGTCAATGCCACTCAATAATGCGCTAGATACTAAATGGGCTTGATTAGTGAAATAGCAAGAAAACTGTCAATTTTCTATAAAACATAGCAGCAAATTTTTCATTGTTCAGTAGTGTCCAACTCATTGTGACCCCGTTTGGGGTTTTCTTGGCAAAGATACTGGAAAGGTTTGCCATTTCCTTCTCCAGCTCATTTTACAGACGAGGTAATTGAGGCAAACAGTGACTCGCCCAGGGTCACACACCTAGGAAATGTCTGAGGCTGGATTTGAACTCAAAAAGATGAGTCTTCCTGACTCCAGGCCTAGTGGTCTGTCTACCATGTCACCTAGGTGCCCACCAAATGTAGGGAAAAACAAATGTATTATGTCCTTACCCAATCCTCCTCTATAATCCAACCCCCCAACATAACAATTAGAATGTATATCAATCAAATAAGATCTTCGGAAATTGGGGAACATTTAAGAAGTTGAAATACATCGATTATCTGAACTTGACTGTAGGCAATGGTTTTCTCATCTTTAGTTCTTCTTTCTGTTGGAGGAAGAAGCCAATCTAGATATTCTCCTTGCCTTTTGAAAACAAAACAAAGAAGAAAACTCTGCTTCTATCTGAGGGGATTATGAAGCTTTTCTACTTTTATGAGGTTCTCTTTGTTGCTGTTTGATGGTGACAAACTGTGGGTACAGACTTGAAGCTTCCAGATTAGAATACCAACCCAAAGACTGTTCCTCAAACATGTAAGAGATGAGGCGAGGAAAAACGTACAAGGGGCAGTTGGAGCTGACCTTTGGGGTCAGAAAGGTCAAAAAATCCTTTCCACTTAACCCATGACTTTTCAAATCTTTTCTGATGCAGTTACAGAGAACAGGTATTCAGCCCAAACCTACACTGCTCTCATTGTCCTGTTCTCATGTCTCCCTTCTCATAGGGTTCTGGGACCCAGGGGTGGATACTTCTGCATGCTAAGATCTGGGAGTGATTTCTTCTCACATTACTGGTTCAACTACCACCTCTATTTGCAGATCACATGGAAATCTACTTTTCCCGTTCCTCAGTGTCCTTGGAGCACATTTTGGGTAATTTCCTTTGTAAAATGCTTCACATAGCTCAACGGTCAGATGGTTTAAATGGGAAAATGACAAGAACATGTCACACTGGACTTTCCAGCAGAATGTCCAAGTAACCACACATCATATTAGCTGTCCTGAAGAGGTATGCATATTGAGCTGAGCATAAACTGAAATTTAGATTTTGGTTTTTAATGTTGTATACCTTGGCTACACCATGGGAAAAAAGAAGTTGGGCACTACCTTACTCCAAGGGAGAAGGGGGCAACATCAGGAAATATTGTCTTATCTTGTTTTTTTTTCAAATTAAGAGGCTGAAGATCCCTATCTCAATCAGTCTGGAAGTGCAGTGGCCACTTACAGGCATGATACCACTGCTGATGAGCGTGGAAGCTTTGACTGGCTCCATTTCTGATGTAGGCATATCCACCCCTCCTTACTGGCTTTTTTCTCCTGGGCACTCACCATATTGGTGCAGAACTTAGTGCATACACTTATTGACTTTAGCCTCTCCACACAGCTCGGAACTCCTGAACTTAAGTGATCCACCAGCCTCAGCCTCTCCAATAACAGGGATTGCTGACTTGAACCATCAGGTCTAATTAACTTTTGTTAAGAAAATTAAGCATGGTCCTTAAAATTCAGTTGTATGATTTTTGCTTCTTTATATGTACTCAATACTTAATAACATCATACTTTGCCTTCCTGAAAATTAGTGTCAAATTGTCAAGGGGAAGGGAAAGTACCTTATAGGGAGCATATTAAAGCCTCCTTTTATTAACGCTTTCATTTAAACAATGTTCAGTGTCAAGAAAGAGAGAGCTGGATATGATAAAAAAAAGAATTCAAAGACTTTGGGTATCTTTCACACTCATGTAGCTAAGCACTTCCAACAAGAAGTAATAATAAAAATACTGCTACGAGAAAAGCTGCTTCATCCAGCACTCTCTTGATCAGCTCTTCTGAAGATAGATGGCACAGAGATGATTCTGGTACCTTTAAAGTAATGAGACAGAACTGATGATACTCATTTTATATATGTAACTTCTATTCTCCCTCTAACCTTTACCAAACCTGCACAGGTTTCATGCTGGGAGAGAAGGAGGGGCATAATTTGTATTTCTAGGTCCAGGAAGCTCTCATCTATACTACCATCCCACCCCATTTTCTGGAGATTTGGGAATAAAATCTCTGTTAAGAAGAGGGGATGGAAATCGATCATGTCCTTTTGTGAAGGAATCTGATGGCAAGATATTATCATTAAGCAGAAGGATCCCTGTTGGTTGGATATGTCTCTGTCTCATTAGAGAAGAGAGTTAGTTCACATAATTGATCAATCAGCAAGCATGTGTTAAATAGTATTATATGTTAGGCATTGTGCAAAAAGCTTAAGATACAAAGACAAAAGTGAAAAGGGGGAGGCAACATGGACACACGTAAATACATTCAACAATATACAAAAAAAAACCATGCACAGCAGGAACACTAAAAAAGATTCATGTAGAAAAGGTATTAGGGCTGTGTCCTGAAGGACCCCAAGGAATACAGGTAACTCCACCTTTGGAACTGTGGTTCAAGTTATCCTAGGTGCTTCCAAATACCATCTCTAGGATACTGAGTGTTTCTGGAGGAGTGAAAACACACTCATTTCAGCCCAGTGGTTATAGAGTATGTCTGCCTCCCTAGGCCCACGTAGACTGTGGGGACTGGTGACTTCCTATTGGGTCAGTCATAATGGCTCAACTTTCCCATAGAAGCCCAAGAGCTGAATTTATGTCATGATTTTGGAGACGAGACAGAGTAGAAACTGCACGATTTACTAATGTTTCCTGTCCACGGAGTAATTAGGAAGCATTTATCAGAATTAAAGGGATGTGCAAACCTATGTTTATCAGCATACTTGGCACAGAGAGGACCCTGCACATCTAGAAGACCTTACACCCCATGATTAATCCCCCTTCTTGCTTGCAAATTGGTGTCAGCAATACAAGCCTACTTGTATCCATGCCGTTTCTTTCTCTACTTCCCCAAACCCAAATCTTAGCATCTGGAACAAAAGCTAAACATGAAATGTGGCATAATTAGCTGGGGACTGGATCGAAAGAACTGTGTAGAAATAATTTTGTCAAAATACATTTTCAGAGCTATGTGGTGGCACTCTATAAATACAGGCTAAAATTTATTTTGAGATTTCTATCCCCTCTGGGGCCAATAACTGATATCCATAAAGATGGTCCTGAAATTATGAGTATCAGAAGATTGCCTATATCTAGACAATAACTTGCCAGAGATTTAGTGCTGGGTTGGTCATCTAGTCCAACCCTCTTGTTTTACATATAAAGAAACTGAGACTCTGAAATATTTATACTTTCATGTACTTATACACAGTTATGTAAGATATGTTATTACATACGAGGTTTTCCAGAAAATCAGTAGCTGTACTTATATAGTCAAACCAGGACCTTTCTCTTCCTTCTCCTGATCCCTGAAAGTGGTTAAAGGACAAGAATCAGACAAAAATGAGTTGTCACTGGAATGAAACCTTAAGATGGCTTTATTAGGATGATGGCTTATGTGCAGAAAATAACGAAAAAGTACCCACGCATGGATAACAAGATTATCTCTTAACAGTTAAAAGTATAAAGAACCTGTCCTAACTATGGACACATCCTTTTAAAAAAAAATGAGATATTGTTAACAGATGCAGAAACTCAGCGAATCTCTCATTTTATGGATCAAGCAATTTGAAGCTGACAATCCCCAATGAATTTCATGAACAGTGAAGGTACTAATACACCCAAGACTCCCCCTTCCCAACAGGAAGGGTCTAGGAACTTACAATCCTGGCATTTTCAGAGTTCTTTAAAATGTGACTGGCTCTTCCCTAGAGGAAGATGGATTAACTCCTCTTCAAACATCTGAGGATCCAGGGAAAAGTACTGTACCTAGACTAAATGGGCTACTAGGACCAATCCATCTAACTAGGGGGAACCTACTTTCTGAACTCAAAATCATTACTTAGCAGAGACAGGGCTCTACTGCTGTCATAGCATGATAAGTCACAGTCCTATCCTCTAAAATTCCCACCTGTTTCCACATAGCGACTCAACCTTAAAGCATGGAAAATCAAAAGCAATTCACGTAGAATAATTATGCTATTAATTAAAATTATTTCTAGTACTAAAAAGGACTTAGCTGATTTGTTATTGCTTATTGCTAAGTGTAATTTTCATTTCTAAGAGGCTCCAAACCATGCATAAAGTTTGTAATGTATCTATGCCATACTAAAATGAAAAATATACACACATATAGTGATGAAAAGTGAAATGCTAGTCAGAATACCTGGGTTCTACTCTGGGTCCTCTAAAGTACTAGATATGTGACCTTGGGCAAGTTGTTTAACATCTCTGGGCCTCAGTTTCTTCATTGGTAAAATGATGGGACTAGCCTAGATGATCTCTCAGGCTCCTTCTGCAGCACCAAAATCCTATGAGTCTCTGATTTCTTCTTCCTGGGTTTCATTTTCCTCATGTATTAGATAAGTTGGATTTGAACTAATTACTAATTCCTAAGATCCCTTCTAGCTATGAGATGATATACCCCTATACTTAGAGGGTTTTCCCAATTATTTCTGAGAACCTATTAGTAATCCTAAGGGATGAATGCAAAGAGTTTCAAAGTTCAGTCTGGCCCAGGTTAATCAGCTGTGGCCATGGAATAGAAAAGGGTTTGGGCAATGAACAGTACATGAGTTGTCATCTTCTTTTTCCATTAAACCACACTGCACTGGGAAAATATTACATATTCCAAAGCTATCACAAAATTCAAGGTGAAATTAAAGAGGATAGCAACATCTTGGGCCTTTCGTGTTTGTTCTATACACACCAGTATGTCTGAGTTTTTAGGAAACTGAGAAATAGCCTTTCTATTTTGTAGAAAGCCATAAAATTCCACAACTAAATATTTGTGAAGACTGAAGCTAAAAAAGAGAATATTTTCTTTTTTCTAAGAAAATGCAACGTCTTAAATCATGATTTTTAGCATCATACAAAATGATGAACTTGATATTAGAAAATATATTTAATCTAGAGTGTAACACCTTTCATTTATATTATATATGTGTTTATGTAGACATATGAATTGCTTAAAACAGGAAACTAAGAATTGTGGGAAAGGTAGAAGTGTTGGAATGCTCATTTAACTCAAGGGCAATAAGATATTCTGGGAAGGTAGACTTAATATAATTATCTGAGAGAAATATTGGTCCTTAAACTTGACCTAATTCTCAATAAATACAGCTATATTTAAATAACAGATCGCAACTTTTATGTTAATGAACATACAAAAGATTTCAGCTCCAGATGATGCAGATGATTTCATTAGTTTGAACAATCTAATCAGCTTGGCTTTTGTTTTCATTTACTTGTTTGTTTATTTACCTGCCACGGAGCTTAGTTATTAATTTACCTATCAGTCTATTTATTTATTTTCTAGTAGGTTAGGTTTTCTAAGTCACAGCACATTAGACTGGAAGTTTGAAGATACAGGCAATGTCCTTTTGATTTCATTAGTGACACACTTAACTGCTTTATTACATTGAGAGAAGAGAAATGTCAATGTGTTTGTAGAGTCTTTGGAAATAAACACATTTTTATTGGTGCTCCATGCTACATTGTCCACGATGGATCTGAACTCAGTATAAATCAGGTCCCGTCTTGGCTTATATCCAAGGGCATCTAGTTACTGAAGTACTGAAAGGAACAGTCATATAATGGTCTCACCTACCAGAGCATGAAACCCTTGGAGAGCTTTAGAGTGATGCTCACATATATGAGGGGGTCTGTGCATGAGTCTGGACAAAGTGCAGGCCCAACAGACATTTAAAATATAAGCCCTCTCTCTGAAGATTGTGAATTTGGGTGCTTTCTTCAGTTCCCTTTGATGATAATCTAAAGATGGTCCTATTGATTGAATGTCAATATTTGTGCCTAGGATGAGGGAGGGACCTTGCTACGGCTCCTTTTAAGATCAAGGCCTACTATTTCCTTTTTGTTGACCTCAGTCTGGGCACAGACTATCAAAGACACAGACCTTGCTCAATTGGCAACCAATACTGACAAGGGAATGAACAGAGATGAAATAGCTGTGTTAAAGGGAAAACAATGGAAAAGAAAACATTTGTTCTACTAATATATCAAGTTTGTGTCTGACAGCAAAGATGCAGACTTTTGGAAGTGTCTGAATTTAAAGGATTTTTCTCTTTTTAACTGGGTGTCTAGTGCTGTACTGACATGCCAAAAAAAGTCCCCAAACAGCAATAAGACTTTTAAAAGGACAGGGAAAGAAAGCTTGCTTTTTCCCTTAAAATAAAATGAAACAACCCAACAAAACCTTCATGTATTGAAATAGCATGGTCAATGTCAATATCACCATTAAAAATTAATCACACTGGTGAACGATACATATGAAAACATAACAGTACTTTCCACATGAAGGTTTTGGGTTTTTTTTTCTTTTCTGTATTTGAAACAAAATAGTACAAGATAACTAAGAGAGACAGGAATTGTCTCAGTTTTCTGTTCCTGCTTTGATGTGTCAAACAATTTTTAAAAGGGTTATCATTTTACATTTTTCTATACAACTAGGCCCTTTAAAACCCTGGTGAATACTGAATTCAAAAATGTCAAGATCGCACAAAACATGGGGGCTTAATGTCATATTTGAAGACCTTCAGGAAGTTCAAAAGAGTCAAAAGTGCCTGGCATCAATTTCATGATTTGATCAGTTTCCAAATCTGCTAGTTGTAGAACCCCCATATTTCCATCTAGTCCACAAGAACAGCATGAGAGATGGTGGTAAATGCTTTGTTAAAATCTAAATTTATGTCCAGAATATTAACTGATATAATAATCTCATGGTCCTTTCAAAACATTTTGCCAATTCATGGAAGCATAAATGACAGTGACAATGGGTGGTTTGTCAAAATTATTAAAACTCTCCAACTTGGCAAATATTTGGACCTAAAAAGGAATATTTTATCTTCTATTCTTTAAGCTCCTCAAATCAAAGTTTAAATTTGTAGCTTACTGCTTCCATGATTGTTTCCCAGAATATGACATTTGCTTAATGTTCACATTGATCCAACTTTTATGGAATATTGGGCAATTGAGACACCACAATCTCTCTCTTCATTTTCCTTTCTAACTGGCATCTAAAGCATGTGCAAAATATTATTTGAAGTTGATTTACCCCACTTTTCAGTGGCTACACATCCCTGCTCCCAAAACACAAAATTATCAGAAGTATAGAGTTGCCATTGGTACTATTATATTCTGGGTTTTGGCTACACTATAGAAGGATGCAGAGCTAATATGACGGCTACCAATAATAATGCTATCATAGAGTATAATTTTTCATTTTGGCACTCAGAAAAAGAAGTAGGAAGTGGCACCTGGGGCAAGCAGCACTCAGTATGCCCTCAAATCAACTACTGTATGAGGGAAAAGAAAGGAGACAGTGGCATTGATCTGTTTGTGGGAGAGACTGTGGACACCAGCCTATGTCCTGAGATGTGTAAGCTTGTTCAAGGAGACCATGGGAACCTGAGGCCTTTTGTGGGAATGACACCACCCAGAGAGAAGCAGGGCAGGATGCTTACTGGCTATAAATTTGTGAGGCTTCTAACACATAAGACCTTGGAGATCAAGCCTCAGTTGTTCCCACCCTAGTTATAGGATTGATGCTAAGGATGAATAGTATATCTTTCTTCAGAGTAGTTGAAAGCAAATTCAATAATACACAATGCCAAGACCTCATGAATTCTTATAATAGTCCCATTATCTTTATATAATCTGTTTTCCTTAAGCAAAATTTTGGAGGACTTTGAAATTTAGATAAAAAATAGTTCAATTTTCCTTTCTAGTTCCCATGAATTAAATGTAAAGATAGCAACATGGCCACATTAATGTTAAATGTTTAACTCTGCTAGCAGGATAGATCAGAATGAGTCACTGAGTCTTAATAGTTAATTGAAGAATATATTTTAAAATTAGCTGGTAGTACAAAATATATAAGTGAATTAATATGCTCATGACAAAGTGATTTTTAATCGAACAACTTTTGTTTATATTAATAACAAACTACATTAAAGTCAGAAAAATTTGTTTGCAAAGCATACACTGACAGAATATATTAGAATATAGCTTTTCCTACAATGATGATTCTATGGATTTTCTATGAGGATATCCTATTGTGAGGACATAAGGGGCCTTAGAGTTCATGTAATTTGACTCTTGAATTTTGTAGAGGAGGAAAATAGAACCAGAATAAAGAAATGGCTTATGTCACACTTTCTTCCTGTACCATGTGGTTCTTCTTATTGGAGTGATTTGTGTAGTTTGTGTTTGGTTCTCTCAAGCAAAACAGGCAAATGCATTAAGCTCTGCAAATGGAAAATAGATGTTTTAACTGATTGTTCTTCCAGTGGTAGGAAGAGGTGATTAAAGGGTTTTTTTTCCCCATCTATAATTTCCACCGTTCTTTTTGAATGTATGTTAAATGCCCAATGCATTTATCTTCAGGAACCTAAATAAAAATGCAAAATGTGTCTCCTGAAGGATGGTTATGTCATATTTTTGCAAAAATATTACATATTCATGATATCAAAGTAGCAGTCTATTAGCAGCATCATCCCGTTGAATACTAATGCAATTCAGCACATATGCTGGTTTTCAAATCCTACATTATGCATGAACTCTGCTACTTACCAACATTGTGTCACCATGTGCCTGCTACATTGGCATCCCCATTTAACACAGCATGGAATAAAAGGATGGACTGCATATTTACAAGGTTAAAAAAGCTTCTGTTACACTTTCACTAAAGCTATTCTAAATTTGTGCTTGAGCTATAGACTGACTTTGGTAGTCATTCATTCAATCAAAAATATTTATTGAGTAGCCCTTATGAGCACAATGGTGTAGGGAGATATAAAGATGAATTAAATACAGTCCCTGTCCTCAAAGACAAAATATCAATACCTTCTGAAAGGCAACACTGAATAGAAGGTACAAGTTAGCCTTGGATTCAGGAAGACCTGAGTTTGGCCAATTGAAAACAATATAGCATTATATTCCAGCATTTTTCAAGGCTTGAAAAATAATATCCCTTGAAATACTAACCATGATTTGCCAGAATCTAAGACAAATGTTGCCACAGAGCTGGTTTTATAAAAAAAAAAGTGTCTGGAATAGAAAAGTATTTTAGTCAACAAGGGCAAAACATACCTAATTCCTCAAATGAGTAGCTCAGAGATTTTACCTTTCCTTCTCATACTTCCATTTCTACATCTCTAAAACTAGGAGCTTGGGGTATTGCTGCTTAGACCTCACAACAGCTCTTGTTGCCATGTCCTTTTCTCTACCCACAGAGTGATGACCCGAGTTCAGGTGCCCTTGGTCTCTCCCCTGGACTAATGCAATGTCCTCCTAATTGGCTTCCTTTCCTCCAGGTTCTCACCATTCCAGTCCATTCTCCCTTGAGCTGCCAAAGCAGAGGCACTGTTTTATGTCACTCTCTTCCTTAATGAATTCCAGTAGTTCCCTATGACCTTCCAGGATCCAAATTCCTCAGATTGACTTTCAAAACCTTTGCAAGCTGGTCTTCCACCACCTTTCCATACCTTATTCTATATTCCTCCCTTTCAAACACTCAACGCTAGCCATGTTGCCTTTTATACTGCTTGTAGACAACACTACCTCTCTGGTCTCCTTGCATTTGCACTGACTGTCTCTCCAATGCCAAGAGTGCGCTTCCCTTCTTCCCTTCACTTTTATAATCCTCAATTTCCTTCAAAACTCAGCTCAAGGGCCATTTTCTACATTCAGTCTTTCCTTATCCATCAGAGGCTAGTGTATGCATATGGACATGCATATGTTTGCCTACATACACACACACACACTCTCTCTCACACACACAGAGATTCACACATATTGTTTCCCTCCTTAAGAGACTATAAATTCTTAGGGACATGACTGGTTTCATTTTTGTCTTTGTAATCTCAGTACTTGGCATAGTGCTTGGTTTGTAGTGACAGCTTAATAAATGCTTTAGGTTGATATAATTACCCTAAGTTGCAATGAGGAAAAGGAGGAGAGATTTCATAAATAGTTTAATACATATGTTTAGTTTGTTAGTATATTAAGATGCTTCCTATGTTTGGGATATCTAATCTCAATCTCATATTGACATGAAAGAATCATATCTAAGGTATTGGGGGCAGGGGCTTTCCCCTTCTCCTTTTATCCTTTTCCTGGTTTTACTTTTGTATCCTCAGGGTCTTACACAACTTTCTGCACATAGTAGATGCTTAATCATGATTGTAGAGTTGAATAGAGAACAATTTAAGGGATACCTACATATGAAAACCAGTTTAACTCTTAAGAAATTGATGGAGCAAAGGGAGAAGAAAGAATGGTTAAATTCTGTGAAAATACTAGAGAAATTTGGCAAAAAGTATAAGAAAAATGACTGGTTGAAAATACTTTTCACCTGGCATTTCTGATCCTTTGTAGATGTGGCAGGAAAACTGAGTGACTTAGGGGAATGTATTTCTTTTATTTTTACCTATAGCTTTTTGGATCCCTATGCAGGAGAAGGTCCCGGTTATATTTTTTAATGTTCTGATTCATTAGGAGACAGCTTGATTTACAGAACTCCATGTGTTTTCATAAGTGAGTTTAGAAAGGTTAGCTTTAAAAAGTGACAAATGTTCTGCTTGTTGAATCTGGATTGTGTTCCTGGAATAATGTTCCCACAATGTTGCACATGGGTTGAATATATGCATTGGCAGGTGGTGGAGGAATGGAGAGGTTCAACATGAAAGATTAGCCAAGCTTAACTTTCCATATAACTCGGCACAGGACCTGGAAAAACTCATAAATATGTGGTTCTCCTAACCTTGACTAATTCCTGTGGCATTAGCTAATGGGGATCAGCCCCAAAGAAGCCATAGTAGTGGAACTACTGGGAAGTCAGTTGCAGGCTAGGCCTGCCATTTTGGAAGCAAAGTGCTGCTGTTCTGGAGCATGCTTCCATGTTGAACAGAGCACCACTGTGCAAGCAGGAAAGGTGGGACAGAGATCACAAATCATGAACCTGGCTCTGTTACTACCAGTCATTCCACTTGGGCCAAGCCTCTCAGCCTCATTTATCTCATTTGAAAAAATGAGAGAGTTCAACTAGGAACCTCTAAATATACCTATTATGCAAGAAACATATCAGCTATTACTGTTTCCATTTTCAGAGTTATTTCAAATTATTCTCCTTCATTAATTCTCCTTTTTAGCCAAAATGGATTGCTGTCTTTTTTTCCCTATTAGGATTTGGCATGTTTATTTATTTTTTTAAATTTTTACTAAATCACATGCTCATATTTTCTTTTGCATTTTTAGAGAATTCTAACTTTCAGATAAGAACCAATTTATAGTCAAATCTCACTAATTCAGAATAATTATGTAGATGGCCAATCAGAATATTCAAAGTCTAACTTACTATGTTTAAAGAAATGAATCACAAAAATTAAATAAATGCCGTTTGCTTGCTTTTGATAATGATACATATAGAACAAATATATAAAATAGCATTCCATATTCATGTGGAACTTTAAGACTAGCAAAGTGTTTTACATATATTATATCGTTTGAGACTCATAGTCACCCTATATGGTAGGTGCTATTATTAACCCTGTTTCGCAGATGAGGCTCAGAGAAATTAAATGACTTGCCCAGGGTCTCACAGCCAGCACATTTTTGAGACAGGAGTTAAACCCATTCATTCCTGATTCCAAGGCTCATACTCTGTCTACTGTGCTACACTGTACAATGGGTAAAATAAGTTAATGAAATAAAAATACTTTGAATTCTAACTTCTCTATATGACATAGTAAGATCATAATCATAAAAGTATTAATCATAGAAAAACTAATACATCCAGAATTCAAAGGCATCTTCAAACTTTTGTTTTTTAAATATTATTCAGACTTAATCACCCCTTTCTGTTAAGACCCTAATCATTTTGTTAGAAAGAAATAATTGTGGTAGTCAGCTTGGTGGGCACAGTGGATAGAGTGGTGGGCCTGGACTCAGGAAGACCTGAATTCAAATCCAGACTCATATACTTACTAGGCCTATGACCTTGGGCAAGTCACTAAACCCCTGTTTACCTTATTTTCCTCAACTGTAAAATGGGGATAGATAATAATAGTATCAATTTCCCAGTTATTGTGAGAATCAAATACTTGTACAGTGCTTGGCACATAGTAGGTGCTATATATATATATATGCTAGCTTTTATTAAAATTAATTTTCTTCTTTTATTTACTCAATGAGGAATTTTTCTACATTATTGCCAATTCTAAATCAATGATATGTAACTTAATGTGTTTTTCCCCTCTGCGAACACATTTGGAGACTGTTAACAATCAATATTTTTAACTATATCACAGAGAAGATATCAAACTTGTGTGGAGTTTTATATGTTAAAGCAGTCTGACTGGGAGAATGGGGACAGTGGGGGCAACTAAAGTGTACCTTGAGCTGAAAGTAAATGGGGTGAAATCAATGTGAATTCATCAATTACATGAAATTGCCGACAGAAGCATAGGAGGAGCTATGGAGCACAGCACCAAATGCATGATATTGCTTCTTCCTATTCAGCACCCACCATGTACTAATATCTTCCACACATTAGCAGTGGTATTTCCAGGTATCATTCCTGCTTGGTTTAAAAATGTATTATTACATAAAAGGTCCTGAAGGAAGACAAGCTCACTAGCTATTTAATTCTTCAAGTATTCTGGCAGAATCCAGCCACTGTCAAGGAAAAAGAGAACCTTCTGCTTAGTGAAAAATGTTTCTGTACACTGGCTGGTTTTTTATGAAGTTTCAGGCATGTGATTTCTACCTTTCTTCTTTCCTGAATTGCTAAAACGACATTTGAAGGGCTCTGTATATTTTGGATATATTTATGCTGGAACTAATATCTCTAAGGAATGCTGTACTGTGTCTAACCGCATTTAATAGCTACTGAGAAACCATTTTTTTTCCTTTCCTGAAATGTAAGAAGGTATAAAGTTATAATTTTGTGTACTTTAAGGGAACAAAAAGCAGCTATGGGTCTAGATATTAAGATCCAATTGCAATAGTTATTGGTGTTGCAATTGTTACAGAACCGAATTATTTGCATTCAGGAGATATGTATCATATCTACTATTATCGTCCTACCAAAAAGTAGGACTGTCAGAAACCCTATATGGCACTGGCAAAAAGATATGACGTGCATTTAGTACTCATTTAGTGTCAAGAAAACAAGAGAAACATCTTTACGTCAAGTGAACCCCTGAGGAAGATTTAACAAAGGTCATACCTAGGAATCATGCAGGCAAAGAAGTCATGAGTGGGTTGCAATCTATACTGTTGGAAAACCCATGTCAATAGCATCATAAATCTCATGTCTTTCAATATTGGAGTACTGAAATAAATGACGGTTGTTCTATCTGTCCAACCTACCTACTTCACTGTGCAGTTGTGATAACAACCTTCATTTTAGCATAAGTCAATAAATATCAAAGTACTTGAAATGCTAATGCATACAAGACATTCTCAGGACTCTAATGTTATTTCTGTACTCTTAAACCAGTCACGCAGTGACTCTGGGATAGAGGACTTTAAAGGCCTATGACTTCCAAAACACAAATAACCAGGTACCTCATAAAGTTGAGTTAAGAATTCAACTTTCTTTGAGCTTTTCTCTGCCCATGCTTGACAATAATTGAGCAATCCCAATCTAGTCGGGCAGTAGGCAATGAAGTGGGCACCTTGGTAGACACTGAGTGACATGACTTCAAGACCTCACATAACACAGTCACCAGGTTCTCCTTTCTATTAGCTCCTTACCTGTTGCTTCTTCCCACTTTTCCAAAAATGGCTTCCAAGATAATGATCCTCTTTCTTCATTGTCCCTGTCACGTTTTCCTGAAATCCCTTCTCTGACATCAACATCAAAAGATTCCTGCAGAAGTTTCTCTGTGCCTCTCTCTCTTTGGACACATTTGCTAATCTTGACTGCCCACCCCATTTTTATCAAATTCTCTTGTTTAAGGGATCAACCCTTCCCTCTTTCATCTTCTCTGACATGTTAGATTTTTAATGAAAGAATTACAAAGATTAAAATCTGACAATGAAAAAGCTATTCCTCTTCTTGCTTAGAATAACTATTTATGCCAAGTAAATAGAAAAGCACTTCAGTATCGGTCCTCTAGCAGAAAGATTGCCGATTCTGTATGTGGTTTAGTGCAATTTCATCCTGATTATCAAAGATGATAGATTGGACTTCATGATGTCTAGGGCCTACTCACCTCCAAAGACCATGATCCTATCACTTGATGTTCCTTTAGTGGCTCATGCCACCCAAACATGTCAGGCACATGGTCACTGAACTCCAACATTTTTAGATGGCAGACTCAGATAATCTACTACAAGTGTAGCAACTTTGACAGTACTTCATGTTTTAGCTATCAGAGAAGGTCCTGTGACTACCACAATGTCATTCAGGTAAAATATTTCTTCAGCTATGATCGAAAGCCAGGTAAGTTGGTTAAAGATATGTCCTGGAATCATCGATACCTTTTGCCAATATTACATTCCTTGTTCTTCCCTTTTCCAAAGATATAACATGTTTCTTACTGTAGAATTGCACAGTGCCCAAGTGACTAATGATTTTTTTGGACTCTAATCTTCATCTCAACACCACAAGAAAAGAAATGTGTATTTATATGTAAAAAAAGACTTTTCATTCTGCCTCTATGGAAGTAACTGTTTTATTTAAACAGATATTTAGAAAGGAGAGATAGAATGAATGGATGTTTTTTCAAGTAATAGGCAATATTTAATTATCCTTTGACTAAATGATTAAAAAACACACACATAAAAACTGAACAATTACAATCAACTGGATATTTTGCCTAGACTATGACACATGAATGTACCTTAGTACTTTTTTTGGAGGGGGGAGGCAGGGCAATCGGAGTTAAGTGATTTGCCCAAGGTCACACAGCTAGTAAGCATGTAAAGTGTCCGAGGTCACATTTGAACTCAGGTCCTCCTGATTCCAAGGCTGGTCCTCTATTCACTGCGCCACCTAGCTGTCCCTCAATGTGCCTTAGTATTTTAATGACATAAATATCAATGGTCTAGCCCAGAAAGAAACAAAACTACTCTCTGGGAGTGGGGGGGCTTTCAAAATTGCATTAACCCTTTCAGTTCATGTAGGTTATTCTCAGCATGAGGTGAAATTGTCTTTAACAAGTAAATTATTCATTAACCGATCAAAGTTTGGCCAAGTATTTTCAGGCAGCGTGGTGTAGTAGATAGAGCACTCGACTTGAAGTCAAGAGCCTACCTTAGACACTTATTAGCTGTGTGCCACTTGGCCTGTCATTTAGTCTCTCTGTGCCTCACTCATTTCATGTGTAAGATGAGGTAATTGGGCTTGACCTCTAAGGTCCCTTTTAGCTCTAAATGTATGAATGTACAATGAGAACAGAATGAAATAATTACAGACCTAAAAAAGAGACCAGCAAGTCCAAACCCCTCTTTGTATAGAGATCAGAGAGTAGAAAAGCCATGTCTTAGTTAATGCAGCTAGTTAGTGACAAGATCTAGAACAAAAAACAATCTACTTTCCTGTTTTCTATTTCAGTGGGTAGGTAATTTAAGGATCTTATTCATTGTCTCTCTGTTATTTACTTTTCTAACTATGTTTCCGTTGCAGATGCAGGTTCAGACAATAAGGATACCAATGAAAGCCCTAAGATAGTATTTAATGAGTAGTGCTTTTATGGTTTCCATAAATCAATGTACCTTCATAGTGAGAACACATATTACCTTTCTAACAGGACAACAGAAAAAAACTATCTGAATAATAAAATCTTACATGGTGAGGATTTCATTTTGCGCCCCAATTCTACCAGCTGCCACTTATATAAACTAACAGAAATTCATAACCCAACAGTTGAGGAAAGATAAAATAGCACAACCTATGAAAGCTATAGGATGAGTTGACTATTGCAAAGTAATATACTTTTGAAAAAAAGGAAAGAATATAACAAAGCTATTTAATTTTAAATCTTTCTCCCTGAAATGGGAAATAGAACTTCCAATGATAGGGGAAATTCTCACATGACGCAAAATCTAGAAGGTCTTAAAGGGCAAAGTTGGTACAAGTTTCTATTTGGATTTGTCCTTGGTTCTTTCATTATCTCAGTGCTTCCCTATTAATAAATAGTTATCCACTTTGGGAGACACACTAAATCTTTTAGGTCATGCAATCACATTAAAATTTATCCTTAAGATTCTGAAATCTATGTGCAAAGTCACCCGTGTTATTATTAAGGAGTCACTTGGGTACTGGGAAGATTGGTGTTTTGGAGATGAGTGTTAATATTGCTTGATGCTAAATAGGCATGAAATGATTAAATCAGTAGACTAGTTAGTATGAATTGAAAAGAAAGAGCTTGAAGAAGATATTAAGGGAAGAAGCTACATTGTAAAAAGGTTATAATTTGTTATGTGTGCATATTCAAGACCTTGTTTACGCTGCTCAGTATTTATACATGGCTTCTGATTGTTACAAAATACAATTACTATCATTTGGAAACTCAGCAAAAGTCACCTATCCACTATTCTCTCGAGCTGAGAAATGGTAACCAAGGTCTAAGCAGGGACAAACAGAGACAAAGGTACGGTTTTGACAGGCAGGGATGTCAGAGGTCATAGTCATTGGCAGTTCTCAGGTTATGGAAATAGTTGACACAAGAAGGAGGTGTTTATTTACCTATCCTTTTTGATACAAAATTATCGGCTTGTGCTGCAGAAAGACAGGAATTTGAAGGACATTATTAAGTGATGGAAGCTGAGAGCCACAGTCAGAAATCAGAACCAGGGACAGCTCCAAAGGAAGCTTGCAGCTCTGCACTAAACTAGTGGAAATGAACGTTTAAGTATGTGCCTGCATGTGCTCACCCGCTGTGTGTGTGTGTGTGTGTGTGTATTTATTATAATGGCATTATGTTCTACATAGCAAAGCTCGCTTCCACAAAGCTGTAAGTTTTGTCATCACTGCCTGTGGTCTTGGTTGTTATTTTCATTCTTATTTTGTTTGTTATTGTCACTTATTGTTGTTATCATTGTTATGAATATTTGCATAGTGCTTTAAGGAGTATAAAGGACTATATATGCATTAATTAATATGATCATTATTTTCCCAGGAGCTGTGAGTGTGCTTTGGTGGAAAAGGAAATTACCTTCCTTGGGGATTTTTATAAGCAGACATATAACATGGAAACATAACTCCATAAAGGGCTCATGGTCCTGACAGCAGTGCTCCTGGCATAGGTTTTGAGGCCCACTATCTACCACTTTAACAATGTATTTAATTTGTTCAATTTCTCCATTGTAGAAAGTGGACAACCACCCAAAAGAGACACTTTCTGTTCACGTCAGATAGGTAACGCCAATGGCGGCCATTCATTTGATATATTCACATCTACATGTCCCTGCAAGATCAGATAATCAGGGAAGTTTCTGGTACTTCCTTTCCTAACATGGGCTCTATTAACAACATTCTATTCATCTTACATTTCAATGTTTCCACTTTGCTCCTCTGACGGAGTAGAATAAAAGTGAAAACAAAATTTAAAAGCTAAACTAACTTATTCTTAAAAGAAAAGAAGGAAAACATATTCCATTAAAATTTGTTGAAGGTCAAAGTGGTGCAATCCAGGTCACTCCCTCCTATCAGAAAACTGCTGCTTTTACTTAGAATAAGATGCAATAACATTGTTGATAATGTTTACAAGTTCATTGCCTATGAGTTGTTCATTTTCCTCACTAGCTACAGACTTATGTCTTATGTTTCATTGAGAACCTATTTTAAAAAGTCCTCAACAAACAGTGAGGCAGCATTTGAATCCTCAAAGTTTAGACTTATTAGAGAAGGTTTCAACCTTATTTTCTACATGAGTATAATGTCTGAGATCAAGGAGGTGGGAGAATCAAAAATACCATGAAAACTACCATTTGTGATTGAAAGGTGGGTACTTCTGCAAAGAGAAATGCAGGTGCAGATTTTAAATGACAGGAAATTAAATGTTTTCATGTTCATACTAATGAGAGTTGCTGACTTAATAATGAATAGAATAATCAGTTTACAGCCACTGGTGACAGTTTCCTGTTGTCATTCAGCAAATTAATCACCTCTTACCTTGTCAGATAGGAATTTCTTTAAACAGAAACATTACAGGAAATTCTATCTGGTCAGAAAGATGCTCTGCTGGTTAAATACATCTTCCTCTTACACAATCTGCTTCTCAGCATGTGTGCTATTCAAATTACTGAGGTGCAAAATTTGGGGGAGAGGTTATTTTCTGAAGCCTGAAAAATATAACCCAATGTACTGAATTCATGAAATGTTATCATATTAACAACTACAACCTATGAGTTTCAAAGGAACAGCCATTAGAACGTTTTCTGAAATAAGATTATCATTAGATATATCAAATGACTTACAGTGAATATATTTCCATAGAGAAAGATGTTTATGCAAAAATCACACTACTGGATATATTCTGAGCTCATGATTTTATGAGGATAAAATTGTATTTTTAAAATCTACATACATGTACCTTTAAAAATAATGTTTAATTATCATACTGGATGTTACAGTGTTTCTGTATGGCTATAAGTCATGGAATATAATGGTCTCTAAAGAGTTAAAATGAGTATCAGAGGACAATAAGGAAGCACATAGAATGTACATATATTGAAAATAAATAAGTACTGCAACATGTTGCAAATAAGAAACTGCAAAGTGGAGGAAAGGATGTCATTAAAGAAAATTATGGCCAACCACCAGTGATAAAGGCTAGGCACAGTGGGTGGGGAAGGAGAAGCATACTACATACCTATATTAACTTTATATACAGTACTGTGCAAGCTTTATCATTCATTTTACCATTCATTTCATAATTCTAATATTATAGTACAGTATTTAACATGTCTGCATTTTAATACATTTTATGTCTCGTGTAAACAAAAACAATATGGAAAAGAAAATGGTATGGTCACATAATAAAAATAATTGAGAGGTAACTTATTGACAATCCATGTGTCCCCAGTATGCTAAGTGGACCCTCAGTAATGAATTTATTGGAGGACATGGACAAGAGTCATATAGGATGAGCAAGGATGGATCATGGATCTGCTGTAATCTACATCACTGGTGGGAACAACTGCACTGATGAGAACATAGATCCATTCAGATACTGAATTTGAAGTGCAAGAATCATGAAATCTCATTTGGGAGGGATTGCAGTGGCCCACCAGTCTAACCCATTTCTGATAAAGAATCCGCTCTATGAGATTTCCCTGTGGTATTCAACCTGTGACTGAAGATCTTCAGTGAAGGGAACCTTATCAGC
This sequence comes from Trichosurus vulpecula, assembly GCF_011100635.1. Lineage (NCBI taxonomy): Eukaryota > Metazoa > Chordata > Mammalia > Diprotodontia > Phalangeridae > Trichosurus > Trichosurus vulpecula. Next base: position 14,179,869 of record NC_050582.1, read on the forward strand.
TCTGCAGGTAGCCTATTATACCTTTGGATGACTAAGTTTTAGAAAATCTTTTCTTACATCAAGGCAAAATGTATTCCTTTGCAATTTCTATACATTGCTATCAGGTCTGTCCTTTGGGGACAGGCAGAACAGGTCTAATCTCTCTCCTTTTCAAAGTTTTATCTTTTCCCCCTCATTATAACCCTTCAAATATTTGAAGATAGCTTACAATGCCACCACCCTCCCCGTGCCCCCCCAACTTCCCTTCTCTATACCCAACACTTCCTTTCCCTTCAACTTATCCTGACATGCCATGAACTCTTGGCCATTAACCATTCTGATTGTCTTCCTCTGGATATACTCCATTTTACCAGCATCTTTCCCAAAATGTGACATCTAGAACTCAACACCATATGCTTGATTTTGTCTGACCAGGACACAATATAACATAATTATCACCTCCTCAGGTGATACAGACATAATAGACATTGTGTCTCTCTTAACGCTACCTAAGATCACACTAGTTTTCTTGGCTGTCATACCACACTTATGGTGCACTTGCAGTCCATTTAATATCCCAAATATTTTATCAGACACATTAATGTTTCCTCCTGCCTCCCTATCTTGTAATTTTAAGTTGATTTTTTGAATCCAAGTGCATGACTTGACATTTATTTCTATTAAATTATATCTTATTAGATTAGCTCAATGTCCTAGTCTAACAAGAACTCATAAAATTTAGTCTTACAATGTTACCTATCTCTCCCAGCTTTTGTAAAAGATAAGTGTGCCATCTATGTTTTTATCCATGTCATTAACAAAAATGTTAAAGAGCTCAGGGTCAAGCAGGTGTCCCTGGGCCATTCCAATAAAGGCCTCCAATAAACATACCTCCAAAATTCATTTGTTCTCCTCTTATGCTAACTATACCATTTTTATTCATGCCCTGAAACACTGGTGATAATAAAAATGCATATTAAAACAACAATAATATTTCAATTTGCACCTATCCAATCTACAGAATGGTCAAAGATGCAATGTTGTGTGAGAAGCCAGGCATACTAATATACTATTAAGAAAGCTGGAAATTGGTCTAACCCTTCTGAAAAAAATTTAAATTATGTAAGAAAAATTCCTTAACTCTTCATACACTTTAATCCAATGAGCCTAGTTCTATACCTATACTACAAGGCAATGAAAAACAGAAATAAAGGTCCCATATGAGCCAAAATATTCATAGCAATACTTTTAGTATTAGCAAGAAGCTGGGGAAAATATATGCTTGTTAATTGGGGAATGCCTGAAAAAATTGTAAATTATTACCATTCTATCCACATGAGCAGGAATCTAATCTTTTCTTTGATTTCTTTCTTCCCCAAAATAGATGACAGAAATGGGAATCAAAATATAGCCATGATTAAGCAAGCGAAATGATTAAAGCTCACTTTATGCTTAAGGATTCATTTCTCAAATGTTGTATTGCTAAAAAGTTGGAGGTGACTCTATGATCACAAATCCTAATAATGGATATGTAGGGAGAACAAGGGGGAAGGGAAGACAGTATATACTTGTATAGCACCTTATGTAGCACTAATATGTGTTAGGCACTGTGCTAAGTGTTTTTTTGCGAATTTTATCTCATTTGATACTCACAACTTTGAGAGGTAAATGCTATTATTACCCCATTTTACAGTTGAGAAAACAAACAAACATAAAACAAGGCAAACAGAGGTTAAGTGACTTGCCTACAGTCATATAGTTAGTACATGTCTGAGGCGAAATTTGAATTGGGGTCTGTCTAACTCCAAGCCCAGCACTGCCATCAGCTGCCTTTAAGGCACATAGTCGCTGACCAGTGCTGAAACTCAACTCTGGATACAATGGAAATGATGTTGTTGTGTCAATTTTCACCACCTCTTCTCCCCCCTTTTTTGGGCCATACAACTAAGTACAGAATCTATGTTGCTAATTACTGCTTGCACAATCTTTTCAGGAATTTCATGAAAGTTATTTCTTGCTATGCCTGATGAATTTCTAATAGGCAGTGCGAGGGATGCACAAGTACCCACTGTGATTTTTCATTAGCTGGAAAACAATCCTCAAGCATTTAAATATAACATAGATACATTAACAAAGCAATTAGAGGACATTGCTACTCGAGAGCTGATCATGGCTAGGTTTTAGATGGCTTTAAAATCAATAAATATATCACTGGTCATAATTACAGAACATCAAAAGAGATGCAGAATTGTTGCTCATGTACTGTTTTTAATTTTTATAATTATGGTGCTGCCATGACACTTTCAAACAAGGCCAATGGCCCCCTCTCCAGAGTTGTTTTGCATCTGTGGAATTCTAAACACATGGGACTTCACATGTGTACTAGATCAAATCTCTAAGAGAAGGGAAAATCAAAAGCTATTTTTTCAAGTAAATAAGTGTCCTTGACAAAGGATAGCATCCCATAGGGAACATTAAGGATTATTGTAGAGGCTACACAACTGAGAACTCTATGTTCGATTATCGGGAACATCAAATGTGAAATCAGAACAGTGGGCTTGACTGAAATCTGGATTTCAAACCCAATCGCCTTATAATTGATTATTCTACCTCATCATGTACCAAAGCTTACATTAGCATATTATCATATCACTATAAAGTTCTTAACAGAACTTATTTCATTTGATCTGTAGAATAGCCATATTGCATAGACAGAAAGAGAAGTCTGTTGGGATGGCAGTATGGAGCTAGGAGGTCATAATAACTTCTCTGATGAATACCAATGGCAGTGATTTTGCTTACTGCCATTCTTGTCATTGTAATCCTTAGACTATATGTTTAGTAGCCTAATCATTTTTATATTTATTAAGAATCTAGTTCAGGGATAATTAACCTGGGATCCACAGAGTTACAAAGGATCCAGGAATAGATTTCAGGGGACCAAAGACCTCTGTCAGTCAATAAATATTTATTAAGAGCCCACTATGTGTCAAGCACAGTGCTGAGCACTAAAGACAGTCCACACCCTAAAGGAAATTTGCATGGAAAAAATTACATCTTTATTATTTGCACTAATTTCTAAGTGAAATTTAGTATTTCCTTCAATTATTTAAAAACATTATCTCCATAAGGTGTCTATAGGCTTCACCAGATGGCCAAAGGCATCCATAAGTTATCCATAACACAAAAAAGGTTAAGACCCTGATCTAGTGAATCTTCATTAAGCATCCAACAGAGACCCAGGCACACATTTCCTGTTCCGAAGAATTAGAGGAAAGAAGCCACTGTTCCCTGTCATAGCTTATGAGTACTTTGTGACAAAGCTAGCTAGTTAGAACTTCTTTGGATTTTCCCAAACTCGTTTTCCATTTCTTTTGCACTTCCTCCCTTCACCCTCTCCCTCTATCACAGCCAGAACCATAGTTGAAACTTTTTTAAATTTTTGTTCTCAGATTCCTACAGTTTATCATCATTGTGTTATTTGGAGCACAAATTTATAGGCAGCTAGGTGGTGCAGTGGATACGTCGCTGGGCTTGGAGTCAGGAAGAACTGAGATCAAATGTGACTTCACATATTTACTAACTACTTTACTCCAGGCAAGTCTCTTATCCTCTGTTTGCCTCAGTTTCCTCATTTGTAAAATAGGGGATAATAACAGCACCCACCTCCCAGGGTTGTAGAGAGGAACATATGAGACAATAATTGCAAGGCACTTAGCACAATGTCTGGCACATAATAGGTACCAAATAAATGTTAGGTATTATAATTATTATTTTCTCATTTCAATTCCTCATAGAAGAGGAATTCATAGGGATTTGGGGGTCAGTAACCTTTTAAGAAGGAAGTATGCCACTGCTACTCTCTCCTGAAATTTTTATTACTTAGGATTATCTGATTATGAAGGATTCGTTAACAATGCATTATGTATTTTTATTACTCAAAAATTTACCTTGAATAAAAAACCCCAGTATTTCTCCTGAATGAATCACAAAAGAAAAGCCTGAATTCTGTTGAAAATATAGAATGGAACAAAATCTGTTTGGAAAAACATGGTAAAAACACCCCCAAACTTGGTAGTTAGGAGAAAGAAGCCACAGGCAGGAGGAACTTAGAAAAGCTGTGATCACAAATTCTGAGTGTTGTTACTTCACAGAGAGGGAAGCTGACATTTAGAGGGCTTTAGAGACTCTTCCAAGGAATGAGCTTCTTAGTAATCCTAAGCAGCATCCTCAACAATAACAAAGAGACAAAAGTACTTTTTAACGTCAAAGAGTTAATAAGAAGCAGAAAAGTAAGGGCAAAAAGGCAAGCAGAGTCTAGGGTCCAAGCTACAAGAATCCTATCCAGCACCCTTTAGATAAAAGATCAGAATGCATTCTTAATCATGAAATTGAAACTAATTAGAGATATACATTTTGAATAATTAGTTGTTTTGAATGATATCTTTTGATTGTGGTTGTGATTTTCCCTCCTCTCCACCCCCCTGCCCCCCATCTTTGGGCTAAATGGAACTCCCTCCACACGTGTGGAAAACTCAAAGTTTATAGTCTTAAACGTCTGCCTTGGGGCTCTGAGAGATTGGCAGCTAGGTGGCTCAGTGGCCAGAGTGCTGGTGGAGTTAGGAAGACTCATGTTCATGAGTTCAAATCTGGCCTTAGACACAGTGGGACCCTGGGTGAGTCACTTAACCAGTTTGCCTCAGTTTCCTCATCTGTAAAATGAGCTGGAGAAGGAAATGGCAAACCACTCCAGTATTTCTGCCAAGAAAACCCCAAATGGGGTCCCAAAGAGTTGGACATGACTGAAAAATCACTGAACAGATTAACTCATTTGCCCTTGATCACACAGTTAGTCTGCATCAGAGGCAGTGGTTGGAGCCAGGTCATCCAGATTCCAAGGTCAGTCCTCTGGTGATTATGCCACACTGTCTACTTCAGTTACAGTTGTGTTTTACATCCATCTTTAACATTTCTTAACTCAGGTCTCGGTGAATCGAATGTCAACACACACACATTCCAAAAAGATCTCTTTTCCAAATTATAAGAAAAAGTAATTAAGCACCTTTATCAGTATCCCACAAAAATCTCCATCAAGTTGGATGGAAAAAATTCCACACATTGAAAAGAAATGGATGATGATGAAAAGTCAGGATGAGAGTGAAGCAGATTTGTGACCGACATGATTAAACTACTGAATAGATGGTGATTATGATCAAGAAAGTAAATAAGCTGAATAGTTGAGAGCTCATCAACAATTATTCTTTTTAACATTAATATACATTTTCTCACCAGAAATAGAAATGTTGAGGAGAAAAATACTTCATTTTTACATTTAAAAATTCGATTATAATGGTCTCTGGCACAATTAGACATTATTTTTTTTAAAAAATGAGACAATGCTTTTGCTACACAAGACAAATTTTAAAGCAGTAATAAATCAGCTAGCTAAAGCCTTTCTCTTACTTAAATCAAAGTATATTGAGATCTTTCTTGTAGATATCATTTAAAAATTACTCCAAGGAGAGTTTAGATCCAAGTACCACTGTTGTTTTTTGTCTTTTTAGGTCATAAAGTAGGACATTTGTTGGGCAGCTAAGTGGTGCTGCAGTGGATAGAGTGCTGGGCCTGGAGCTAAACTATGAAGGACTTCAAATTTCAGAGGAATTTATATTTGTTCCTAGAGGTCATGGGGACCCAGCTGAGGTTTTTGAGCAAGGGAGTAAAATTGTTAGACCTGTGCTTTAGGAATATCACTTTGGAAGCCATATAGAGGACAGGATGGAAAGGGGAAGAGGCTGGCAACAGGGAGGACGATTGGGAGATTATTACAATTGTTCAGATGAGATATGATGAGGAATTGAAGTACTCATGTGAGTGAAGAGATCAGGACAGATGTGAGAGCTATGGAAGTAAAATTAACAAGACTAAGCAGCTAATCGAATAATGGGGCGGAGGGGGGTTGAGTGAGGAATGAGAAGAATAAAGGATGACTCCAAGGATGTAAATCTGGGTTAGTGGAAGGAAGTTAGGAAGAGGGGTGGGTTTGGGGAGAAATATGTGATGAATTTTGTTTTGGTTATGTTGAGATTTAGGTGTCTATGGGACATTCCAGGCAAAACTGACCATCTGGCAGTCCTCCTTCCTCCCTAGAGCAAGGGATCTCTCAAAGAATATGCTGTGTTGGCATCAAGAAGCAAGAGACAAATAGGACTTCAATATGACTATATTCAGTTGCTAAAGTACTCTTTCTCTACTCACCTGTAATTCTCAGACACCACCCTGCAATGCCTTGACTAGCCAAGAGCTCTGATATTTGCCCACTGCCTGTTTCTGGGTGGGCTGGCAACTGGTAGCGGCATTTGTTCCTAATGTGTACCAATGAGAAGTCGAGTTCTATCTGATTATAGAAAAGTAGATAAAACAGGACAGTCATAGCCCCTCCTGAAGTATTCTTGACTCACAGTCTATTTTAATATAATAGACTTCATCGATCAGTTTTACTTGATGAGTGAAACGTGGGTAGAACTGCGGTCAACTTGCCTACCACATAGATCTATGGCTAAAAATATTAGGCCAGTCAGATGACAGTTCATCCAAGTTAAACTAACAGTGAGTAATTCAAAGAGGTCATAGGTATTGGTTGTATGGTAAAATTGATGCTTTTGCTTCACCTTATCAAACTTAGTTTGTTCTTGTGCCATGCTTAGGGATATGTCCCTCCACACTCCAAGTGCTGATTCTTTCTTTTTATGCTCCTGTCGTTACTGTTGTGTGTTTTCTTCTTTGTCATTATTCAATTTGCCATAAAGAACTAATGTCAATTTCCAACAAAATTGCTTTCCCGAAAGCACACCAAGGTCTTTCCATTACACATGCAATTCATCCATAAGGAGTCAAGCCTCCAAGTATAGGTGCTCAGTGGTGTGTACTGAGCTGATTAAAAGTAGATAATTCTCGCATTCTCTCAGCCCTCCCTCTGTCTCTTCCATTTGGCCCTAAATAGGGTTGATACTTTGAACAGTGAGACCGATACAACGTCTAGAAAATACATCAATATTCAGACAATCTGAAAGATGCCATCATTCTCTAGGATGAATAATCACCCCCAAGAGATGTATCTGTGATTTCAGCGCCCATCCATTTTTACTTAAACCTGCCCTTTTGTAAATTATCTCCTTTGTCAGTTAGGCAAAAGAGAAAAAGGAACCACAACAATGAATTATTGGAGACAATACTTTGACAGAGTTCTAGCTATTCTTTCTGTATATACATCACATACGATGGCATCAAAGATGATAAGAATGACATTTTATTCCAATTGGATTTATTTCATGACAAATGATGAGTTGTAATTCCATATCAAGTAGTTTCCGAGCTTTAACCTTCTGTATGTGAGATGTGGAGCCTTATGTTCCACCTATCTGAATGTGCCTTTAAGAGACAATTTGGACTATAAGTCAACAGTGAAAATACCTGAATATTCCAATGAGCAATGGATTCCTCACCATTTTAGATTCCAAGATTAAGAAATCCCTCTATCCGTGGAGATCACAATCTAGTTTTAGTTGGTAGACAAGTTGTGGATACTGTGATAGGGCAGTCAAGAAAAGCAAATGCGATCTTAGGTGGCATTAAGAGAAACAGAATGCTCAGAGTAGGAAAGTCATTATGCTCCCATGCTCTGCTATGGTCAGAGCACATCTGGAGCACTGTGTTCAGTCCTGGCATAGAAGATAGTGACAGATTCCTTGACAGTCCATGTTATATAAGGATCAGGTGAAAGAAAGAGGCATATTTGGTCTGGAAAAGAGAAGACTGTGGAGGATATGATAGTTATCTTCAAATATATGAAGGGCTCTCACCAGGAAGAAAGATTAGACATTCTGCTTATCCCCAGGGGGCAGAGCTAGGACAAATGGGTGGAAATTACAAAGAGGATAATGCTTTACACACACACACACACACACACACACACACACGCGTGCGCGAGGAAAGACTGTCTAATGATTAGTTATTCAAGAGTGCAGTGGGCTGCTTCAGAAGGTTGTCCCTCATCGAGGACTACTTTAAGTAAAGGCTTTGTGGACAGTTATCAGATGTGTTGTAGAGAAGTATTAGATATAACTCAGGTATAGATTAGAATAGAAAACCTTTTAAGTCTCTTGCAAATCCTATATTATGTCATCTTTAGGGAGAACATCAGACAAAAAAGAAAACTTTATTGAGACACATCAAGCCTAGCTTTAATTGGACCAATAAGCAACTATGCTATTGCATTCAAAATAATACATTCAATTTGGAAAGCAATAAAGGATGGACTTCTAAAATGACACATAAGATTCAAAAGAGCATCCTATTCAGGTGCAACTGTTAAGGGTATAGACACCTATTCTACACAAATAAACATACACAAACCTCCACATACACACACATACATACGTGTGTGTTTAGAGAATCAAATGAGAGGAATCGTGGCATATTAGATAAAAGACCAGCCTTGTAATCAGGAAGATCTGAGTTCAAGTTCTGTCTCTGACAAACACTTGTTATATTGCCATGGGCAAAGTCAATTCACTTAATCTCTAAGGAGCGTAGGCATCTCTCTGAAGCTGCAAGTTGCAGACGTGTTGTTTATCTGCATTGGCGTAGGGAGCTTGTACACCATGAATTCCTTACCCTGGTGAAATCACATGTCTGGACCCCCTCTCCTCACCAATTGGCTATGCAAAAACATGTTAATGATGGCTTAAAGTCAACTCCCAAAGAAGTAGTTGTTTTCATGGCTTTTCTTAAGCTGTTTAAAACATTTTCAGAATCCAGAGCATCCATGAACCTTTCATAAAATGCCACAGAGGCAACCCAAGCAAACATATATCTGCTGTACTGTGCAATAAGTATATGGACAAGGTGCCCTTTGCTTGGAATGCTTAAGGTATACAACCAAAATATGCAATTGAGAAGCATATAAAATTATATTTTAATTGTGACCATATGAGCAATATTAAAAACCAACCAAAAGAAAAAAAAGAACAGGAGTCTCATTGAGATAGGAGTGGCAAATGCATTTGTTTTCTTTGGCTTCAGGACACAACTGGACTATTCTGGAGAAAGCCATAGTTCTGAGGACCTTTCTGCCAAGATCTACAGTTACTTCCCAATGAACAGCGGTCTGAGATTTTGACTTTAATTTCAGGCAGTGTCCTGAGTGTAAAAGAAACATCCTAAATCCTGGAACCTAGCTCCCTCCCACTGCAAATGTAGTTTCCAGGTGATGAAATAGAATATATTTGAAATCCTAGGGTTGCCACCTCAGCACAAAAGCTCTTTACGGACTGCTGTTGTACACATTTTTGTTCTCTGGCAGGTCTGTGCTACCACACATCTGCTAAGGCGGCATGGTGCCCATACACCAGGTAGAAAGAGAGAATCAAAACACTTGGGGGTCAAGCCCACGCAGATTCCTAATGACAGACCATAGAATACAAAAGTGATATTTCATCGATGAGCAAAACCTTTGGCTGGAAAGGAAGCAGTAATTCAATTCAAAATCCAAATACTGCTACCAGAAATTATAATTGACACCACAATAACCATTTTCCCTTTTCCATTATTGTATGCTTAACCCAACATCGGCATATGAAACCAGTTAACTCTCTAAGAAAAAATATATACATGTGTAGGAGATACATACACATGAATACATGTAATTACAGATACACTTGAAATTGTTCCAAAATTGAGGCTTTGATACGTGCAAGCCACCTTGGCCAACCTCTGTCTTGCTGTAGTTCTCAATTGCTTAAGTCTACAGGGGTGGGGAACCTGCAGCCTCGAGGTCACATGTGGCCGTCTAGGTCCTCAATTTCAGTCTTTTGACTGAGTCCAAGTTTTACAGAGCAAATCCTTTTGTTCAGAAGTTTTGTTTTCTGAAGTTTGGATTCAGTTAAGGGGCCGCACTTGAGGACCTGGATGGTATTTTTACAGCATTCTCCACAGAAGATTACAGATCATGTAACTGCATATTTTTTGACCAGATCTCTAAATACCCAATAGCCAAGCCTCTGTTGCTTGGTCACCTCATCAGCTCCCACGGGTTTAATGAGTCTCTTTAGAAAGATGATTTGTAGCCAACATTTCCAGTTCTAGGTTCCTGAACCTGTAGACTTACACTACCAACCACCTCAGACTCAAAACTCATTTTCTTGTCCTTCAAAACTCTCTTCACCTGAACTTCCCAGTTTCTGTCAATGGCCTCACCTTCCTAACAGTCTTCCAAATTCATAACCTTTGTGTTATTCTCAGTCTTTCACTGTGCTTATATCTAAAAATAAATTTACCAACTTATTAAAACTAATAATGAAGACATAGTATTAAACTCCCTCAAATTCTCCCCACCCTGCCTAAGTCCTTCATAGAAAGAATTTGCTTGCACCTAAAATGTTTAGAAAATCAGATTTTCGTCTAACCTTTAATTACGAAGTGAATGAAGTTAAGTCCTGTTGTTTAAATCTCATTCTTGTCAACATAAGCAACAACAACAGGTGTACACTTAAACCTCACAGAAAGGATACAAATCACTATAACCGTACTAACCACAGATATCTGGAATCAAGGCTCTGAGGGCAACCAGAAACTCCACGTTGGCTTTGCCAGGCCATCATCCACTCTTAAAACCTACTCTCCGGAACCCCACCCCTTCCCCCAGCTTTTCCGGGTTTTAGTGTTTATAAATCAATGTAATCTTGTTTGGGCTTGGGGCTGGGTAAGCCAGGGTAAGAAGAAGGTCCCTGTAATTACAAATTACAAGATGGTACTTAATCTGAATCTCACACTTCAACAAAATTTCAGATGCTTTGCTGAGTAAATTATTGTCTCCAAGAACTATTCTTCCCCTCCCCATCTCTCGCCATTAAAATATAGGATAATTTTCTCCCATTCCCTCTTTCCATTCCTAACTCTTCTCTGCATACTTTTTGCTCTCAGGAAAAAATGTTTCTGGTATCTTTTGTGGAGAACCAAGTCTTGGTGAGGGGTACAAAGCACAGGGGGCTTCTATGTTGCTACTTTGCTCTTCCAGAAATCCTCTTGTGATTAAAAAAAGTTTTCTGCATAAATCAATTAATCTTGAAATTACAAAAAAGTTCCCTACACAAATATACACAAATCCAAGTATGTATGCAAGCTTTCAGGGTTCATATTTTCTATACCACAAAATATCCATCTTCACACCCCAATTCTTTTCTCTCTCACTAGTAGTCTCTCTTCCCTGAGGCACCTCTTCTCACCACCAAAGTTGTATGGTAAATAGAGATATAATCAGGAAGCCCTGGATTTGAATTCAGCCTCAGATAATTAGTAGCTATATAACCCTGGGCAAGACCAATAATGAGTCATAAGTTTGGTATAACTATCCACCAAGGAAAAATTAATGAAGGATGCCTATTGATCAGGGTTTCATATAAAACTGGATGAATGGACACATGTGAGATAGATAGATAGACAGATAGACAAATAGACAGAGAGACAGACAGACAGATAGAAATTTGCAGTTTCCTAAAAGGAATCCAGCCTGCATTCTTTTCAATTTTGGGTACAACTCATTGTCTATTGTCCATTTTCACTATCTGTCTAATTTATGGAGATAGAGATATAGACATATAGCCATAGAGATAGAGATAAATATAATTTGAGCAGATAGTATAAATGGTCAATTGCTTTGGGGAAACGGAAAAGTCCTTTTAATGACCCAAGGCTTCTCTGTGGCACAAAGTTCTGTCACATGCTAAAGGTGTGACCCTTGGCAAGTCATTTACTCTCTCATCGTCCCCAGGCAACTCTCTTTGTTGTTGAGTCCTTTCACTCACATCTGACTCTCTGTGACCCCATTTGGGGTTTTCTTGGCAGAGATCCTAGAGTGGTTTGACATTTCCTTCTCCCGCTCATTTTACAGATGAGGAAAGTGAGGCAAACAGGATGAAGTGACTTGCCCAGAATCATACAGCTAGGAACTATCTGAGGTTGTATTTGAATTCAGGAAGGCGAGTCTTCCTGACTCCAGGCCTGACACTCTCTTCATTGTGCCACCTAGCTGCCCAGGCAACTCAAGATTATAAATTGTATAACAAGGGCTGACCTGCAAAGTTAGAGGGAGTTTCCTTTCTGATGGCTCCCTATGCCAATGAAATCACAGCATCAGTCAAAAACAAAACAAAACAAAACAAAAAAAAACACTACCACCACCACCACCAACAACAACAAAAGCAAAGAAAATATTTTATGAAAAGAAGAGTTTCATCAGGAAAGCCTTAGAAGGCGAGTGTGGTACAGTGTGGTGTCGGGGGATAAATGCAAATATTATCTTCACAAAATATGTATTGATTTGAATAAACATTAAATATAGTACTCATTTTCAATAATTGACTGTGGCTGAATGAATTTTGCTTTGAGAGAGAAAAATACATGAGAAAGAAATGTTCATATCCCATGTAATTCTTAATGGTTGCTCCTTTGTTCATCACCATTTTAAAAGTCATCCTCAACCCTAAATTTGATCTAGGACTTAGGCTTTAGAGTGGAACTTTGCATATCAGTTAGTATATCCCACCCATTTTACAAAGGTGGAAAATTGAGGCCTGGAGAGGTTGCCTGACTGGCTGGAAAGGTCTCAGCTATTAAGGATTCATACCCCCTTCCTCTGATTCCAGATATAGGGTTTATTCTAAGGTACCACATTTAGCAGTTTCCTACTGTACATTTCCCAGAGCAACACTGAAGAGCTCTGAAAAGGCAGTAATGCAGAGGAACACACTACTGGGGCAGAAAAAGAAATTCTTGTACCCAGACTGGAATGTCTATGGGGATTCTGTGTAGATGACATTAAATTTTAAAGTATAAGACCTGGTTAAGAGGCACATTCTTTGTCATGGGCAAAAGAAAAGGCAGAGTCCAAATATAACGGTAAAGTATCCTCTAGAGATGATGCTTATAAAATACGACTCATAGCAGTTTCACGAAAAACTTGTTGAGGGCTTATGAGTCTTAGGATAAAAGGGAAAAGGCATTTTCCTGGTCATGTGAATGATGTGCAAAGCACATTTGCAAGGCACTGGACCAGGGACAGTTCAAGAATTCAGTGTTTTAGGATGTTCTCAATGGGCATATTATTCATAAGAAAAAAACAAAACATTGGAATAATAATGTAAAAAATAGATTCAAAGCACAGGGAATAGAAATCTTTTTAGAGATTCTAATTCTCCTGACAAGGCGTTGTTACATCATTATAGAATATACTAAGAAGCCTACCAAAATAATTTTCATAGCTATTCCAAATCAAGTTTGACATTCAAGCCTACACTGGCCAGTGCAATTACTATATTCTCACAACACAAGTGTTATTGAATAATCTGTGAATAGTGAGGGTTTGGGAATCTTTCACTCTAATAATCAATTAATCGACATAGTATTTATTTGAAGTTTGACACTATCTCCTTCAGTAAGAGCTACCCAACCAAAATCATATGTCTGGTATGGCTCCAATTAGTTGCCTCCTGCCTGCATTCTTAACCCACAAACATATTGTGTCGGACACATGAATCTTTGCTAGGACTTTGTTCCAGTCACTGGTGAATGTGGCTCTCCTTGCTATAAGATGGTCTCATTGAAGACTGCAAATTTCTCTTGGAGCAGAGAAAGGAAACATACACATACAGAGAGAGAGAGAGAGAGAGAAAGAGAGAGACAGAGAGAGAGAGACAGAGAGAGAGACAGAGAGAGAGAGAGAGAGAGAGAGAGAGAGAGAGAGACAGAGAGAGAGAGAGAACAAACAGCTATAGGTTGGGCTGACTAACATTTATCAAAAAGCTCCAGCGCATGCCTTCACCAAGTTGAAATCCCAACATGTTTCAACTCTGAGGTAGTACATTATGGACACAGTCCTTTTCTTTGGTTCCTTTTATTTTGTCCTATGTATCGTATGGGACAGAGCTAGTAAGTGGCAGTGACGTGACAGAATCAGGTCTTCCTCTGTCCAAAGTCAGCTTTCATTGTGTTATACTACACCACCTTTTGACTTAAACATGGTAGGTATTTAAATGCTGGTTGCATTGGTTTGTTGTGGTCTTACAAAGGGATTGTGGGTAATCGGGCTCAGTAATTACTTCACTAAACCAATATCCATACTCACAAGTGGGGACTGCACAGTTAGACAACTTAAGTCAGGGATTCAAAGAGGCCCTTAGATATATTTGCTTGTTTTCCAAATGGTTTTCTGTTGTCAATGTCTGGCCAACAATATTGTTTCCTTCAACCTTCAGGAAATATGACTTAACTTGAGGCTTTGCTTAAGCAATGGTGATCAACAATATGCTTACTTAGAGTAAAATTTAAAATGAGAAATAGTTTTTCTTTTCTTTTTTGACATGAACATCTGGAAAATTCATATACCACTTTTTATGAATAGAATACTGTGTGCAATTTATGTGTGTATTTATATATAAAACGACTGTATATACAGACAAAATTTATTACCTAAGAATAGTACTTGACAAACTGTTCTCTCATGTTACTGAGCAAGTTTTATATTTTACTTTCCATGTAAGTAAACCATATATTTTTATAGGCAACATTAAAAGGGCTTTAGATAATCATAGTTTATATAAGCAGCAGCAACATTTAGTCTCACTTATGTCTTTGGGATGGGAACTTGTATAACTTATCTTCTGCTATCATTCTCAAACAGTGCTAAAATGAAATTGGGAAAAGAAATTTCTCTATGGGAGATTATAATTCAGCGAAATGGACGCATGTAGCAGGCGGCTAGGTGGTGCTGCAGTGGAAAGAGTGTTAGGCCTGGAGTCAGGAAGACTCACTTTCCTGAGTTCAAATCTGGCCTCGGACACTTACTAGCTGTGTGACCCTGGGCAAGTCACTTCACCCTGTTTGCCTTAGTTCCTCATCTGTCACATGAGCTGGAGAAGCTGTCACATGAAATGGCAAAGCACTCTAGCATCTTTGCAAAGAAAACCCCAAATGGCATCATGAAGGATCAGACATGACTGAAACAGTCGGACAAAAAGGAATGTGTGCGGAATCTAGGCAACAGGTATTCCCTTCTACCAAAAATGAATATCCAGCCTTAACAATTTAGGGGGTCTCTTTCTATTGCTCTTATAGGTCCACTTGATATTACTGTTATAGGCCTACGATTGAAAGTGACATTTTGAGCTAGAGAACATTATTCAGGGAACCTTCTTCCTTTCCATTGCAATATCCAACTTGCATCTTAAGACTGATATGACCTCACTCTGATATCCATTCTCCCAATTTACTGAATGTGGAGAGTTGGTATTAAAAATCAGGCCAGATAATTAGCAAATACTTTTTTTCTGGTGAACAATCTTAAAAATAATATAAAATGGAATGTGTAGATGGCCAAAGAAATCAAGCAGAAGATCTGATAGTGTGTACTGATAGGACACACACTGAATTTGAAGTCAAAAGGCCTGCTCTCAAGACCTAGTTCTGACATGCTTTGATTTTGAAAGGGTATGCTCCCCTCTGGGCCTCAGTTTCCCTATTTGTAAAATGAGGAGTTTGACCTTCTGTATCTAACACTGATAGAATTATCTATATTCTCACTTTCACTAACTGGTTTTTATTTCCTCCTAAAACACAATCACACACTGGTTATGTTAAATAAGACACTTGTAATACATCCTCTGACAAAGATTTCATGTAAAAATCAGAAATTCACCAAATTCCAGAATTTTTGAGAGAGAGAGAGAGAGACAGAGAGAGAGAGAGAGAGAGAGAGAGAGAGAGAGAGTATAGCCCAAAAATCACAGGTGGAGGATGGTAACAAAATCAGACAGAAGGAAAATGAAATTTTGATAAAGTTAAACCTGGATGTCTAACCCGGGGTCCTGCTCCAAGCCTTAATTCAGCAGCTAATTAGGTGTGAACACAGGCCAGTCACTGAGGTCTATAAAATGAGGCTAATCAAGTGTATCCTACCTATCTCACTGTGCATACCTTAAAGTGGTGTTTGAAATGTGACTTGCTATTACTGTTCCTATTTTCTGTGCCAGATTCTTAATCTAATCTAGTCTGGAAGACAATTGTGAAAAACAAGATTAGATTAGCTCATTTGACTCATTCAATCCATTTCTCAACAACTCATCGGCAAGAAGTTAAAAGCCTAGGCAGCTAGGAGGCACCACAGTGGACTGGACCCCAGAATCATGAAGAACTGAGTTCAAATCCCACTTTTGAAACTACTAGCTGCATGACCCTGGGTAAGTTGTTTTACCTTGTTTGCCTCAATGTCCTCATCTGTAAAGTGGGGATAATAATAGCACCTACCCCCAGGTCTTTTGTGAGGGTCAAGTGAGCTAACAATTGTAAAGCACTTAGCACACTGCCTAGCACATCGTATCATGTTTACATACATGCACACACATGCACACACAACCAGGACAAGTGACATTTCATAATCATCTGCCAAATTTGACACAAATCTTATAAATCTGCTATTAAGATTTTATCTTTGTATCTCTAGCACCTAGCACAACACCCTTCACCTAGCAGGTACTTAATAAATATTTGGTAAATTGAATTTCTAGTATGCTATGGAGTTAACTTTTCAGCAACCTTCTCAGTGAAATGGAGAAAGTAAATGGACAGGGAATCTGTCTGGCAAGATCAGAAACCCTGGCTCCTAAGACTTCACTGGAAATGACTGTACTCAAAATTTCATCCAAAAAACTAGTTTTCATTTGATTTTAACCTGGACTAAACCACATTCTGTGTTACAGGCTTGGAATAAATAGCCTCTGAAGACTTATATAACTCCAAGATTCTGTGATACTGCATTGTGGGGGGAAAGGCTTAAATTATACAGATTAGATTTCACTAAAGAATCTTACTTTTGCTGCTAAGGCCTTCCCTCATCAGTATGAGATGATCTATATGTAAAGTCATATTTTCAAACAATATAGAGCATTGTGCAATGGGGAGCTGAACGTTGCAATTAAAATACAATACAATGTTTGGACAAACAAAACGTTCAGTATAAATTCAATTTTTTTTTTGCAAAGAAAAAAAGATTGATTTTACACAGTGTATAATTCTTGTTACTCTAGGAAGTTGAAAGCTTGAGTTATTTTTCACCCTTCTTAAGGGAACCAATTTTAATTGTACTAGACGCCTGAAAGTTTTATCTCGCTGGTCTAAGAAAAGTCAAAAATTTTCCTCCTAGTTGCTTTATCCCACTCCTCCCCTTCTAATGGTGGTAGATACTCAGGCAGGCAGGACATTGGGAAATCACAATATTGCTTGTCTACATTGGTCTGAGAAGTCCTGCTCCAGGCTTCTATAATTACAGAGGTGGAAGAGAGTTTAGACGTTATCCAGTCCAACTGCCTCATCTTTCAGATGAGGACAATGACATGTCCAAAGTCAAAAGAGAGGTACTAATTGTCAGAGGTGGGATTTGAACCCAATCCTGAATCCAGAGCTCTTTCTAGAGCATGATAAAGTCGTGATGGTATGTTTCCATCCATGTGTCCATAGAACTTAGCATGCAATAGGCACTTAATAAATAGTTATTGATTTAAATTGAAAATGTTTCATAAAGGCTGTGATGGAGTAGAGTAGTCACATGATGGGAGACAAGGGTAGGTGTGCTTATGTTGGAGAGAAGTCTCAGAATTGCCTTTCATGGGAAGAGTGAAAAGCAACCCATCTTCTCTGTCTCTAAGTGGTTAATCACATACCCCTAGGGGTCAGGCAATAGCACCCACTTTGGAGACCACTGTCCTACGCGATTGAGACTGCTTCAATCATAGATACCAATACTAGGATGGAAAACTCCATTATGTAGCTTGCATAGCAGAGCCAACCATGACTGCACAACTTATGACTTTTTTGAAAGTGTCAATCTTAATGCTATTACCCAACTACATGCAAGTTTCCTATTCTAAAAAGTACATGCATATTATTTAAAACAGCAATGTATGTAGCATTAAAAACTTCCCACTGAATTCTGGGATACAAACTAAATCAGAGGAGGAAAGGTAATCTGCTGTATTTAATTTCCTCAACAAGGGGTCATATTTAGTCATCTACAATAAGCATTCTATAATTTTGCTCCATTTTCCAGCCTCTCAGTTGAATTTCCAAAATTATGTTTAAAAAAATCAATAGAGACCTTTACTTTATTGTGGCTGGCGTGGAGACAGAAAAAGGAGGGAACAATGCAAAAAGGAAGAAACCACACCTTAAAAAAGCACTCTTCTCCATCACAAGCTACAGAAGGAAGACCTTAAAATTTAGGTTATCACATTATACCATTTTAGTGGATTGTAGCAAAAGAGTCATGGTAGTTATATTCAAAAGTGCAGATCTCTTTTGAGGAGAGCTAAAATCTATTTCTCTAATCCCTAGAATCAAATTCCTTTGCTAATTAAAACAGGAGAAGCACCATTTCATCTATACATTGTCCTGCGCACTGCATTGCTGTGAGTTAAAGCAGACCAATCAAACTCATTACTGTCTTTGCCTTTGTTTTATCAGGGAGCCCAGTTTCCCTGGTCAAAAGAAATCTGATATACTGTCAGAAAAAAAAAAGTTGGTGTCATTGGCATCTTTCCAAATCCCTGGTTGGCACCTCATATAAAAACTTATAAGGAAAACATGCTTTCTATTTTAAAAACACATCCCTCTCTGCTCATTCCTCACCATAATCTCCCAGGCCTCTTTGAAATGGAATGTGCTCTCCCTTCATATTCCCTTTTTTCCTCCTACCATGTTCAAAAAGCCAATTCTTGCTGGAGTCACAAAGTTTTCCTGCATAAATAGCAGTACCCAAGTATTCATTTCTTTACTTTAAAAATGAAAAAAAAACCTGAAGGTTTATTGATTTTCTTTTAATAATATTTTCAAGTTGGCAGTTATGGTCACCTTTTAGCTACTTTTATTTCTATCTGAAAACTAAGTGTACAGTAATCACACCATTACCAATTGATTATATATATATACATATATATATGTAATGCATAAAGATTTGCAAAGTACTTTACATAGAATCATAGATTTTGAGTTGAAAGGAATTCCAGAGGCCATATCATTTGATCCAATACAAATTGATAAGGCCATCCTTCATCCAATTAAGATTAAATTGCACATGCAATACAAATATACTCCCGAAGGAATTTAGGGTATTTTGAAAGATCAGATGATGAGACCATAAATTAGGTCAGGTGACACAGACAGCCTAAGATGGCACAATATTCAGAGTAAACTTTCACAAATTTTGTAAATTAAATATATATTTGAGTAAATTAAATAGATTACTCTATTTCTATGCACAGACTAAAAGATATTTTCAACAACAATTGGTAGGTAAAAAAAATACAGCTGCCAATAATAGATTTGTATTTGCAACAAGACAATTTTGACAAAATGTCATACCAGAGAAAGTTACACATAGTCGAGCTGAAGAATAGACAATCTTGAGGGAGTATATGCTTCATTTCTTGCTGGAACTAATGACACCACCAAATTCTAGGTCTATTAGGCTTGTCTCAAGAACCCTAAATCTGAAAACTTCGTTATTGCTGACATCCTTCAGCTAGAATAATAAGCTTTACCAGGACGATTACTGGTTTTTATTGTTGTTTACACAAAGCATTTCCACTACTCTACATTTTCATATAAATCAGGAGGCATATAATTAGTCCCAAAGGAGCACACATTAAACCTTGAAGCTGGCAATAACTCTTGCCTATTTGCAAGAGAGTTGTGGTACAGTGGCCCCTGCTACCCCAGGAACAGTGGACACACAAGCTCAAACACTGCAGTCATTTTATATGAGTTCCTCAAAACTCTTTGCTCTTGAAATTAAATGACTGCTATGATCAATTGCATAATGTCTGTTATCATAGGTTATGTTGCTTTTAGGTATATTGGAACTATTGAAAAATGGATTGTGATATGTACTACATTTAATAAGAATATTGATTATCAAAGTGCTATAAGGCTTATGTAAGCCAATACAAAACAAATTGTAAAAATTTATGAGTAGAGGAAAAGTAAAACTTTTTTGAGAATGTTTACATGTATATATGTATATACATACATATATAGGGAGAGAGACAGAGAGAGAAAGAGAAAGAGAGAGAGAGAGAGAGAGAGAGAGAGAGATAAAGTACCATACCAGGAGTCAGGAATACTCCTTTTCCTGAGTTCAAATCTGGCTTCAGAAACTTCTTAGTTGAGTAACTCTGGGCAAAAGTCATTTAACCCTTTTTGCCTCAGTTTCCTCACCTATAAAATGAACTGGAGAAAGAAATGGCAAACCACTCCAGTATATCTGTCAAGAAAACCCCAAATGGGGTCATGAAGAGTCAGACAGGACTAAAATAATTGAGCAAATATATATGTGTGTATATGTATGTGCATATATATATATATATGTATATATATATACACACATATCTATGTCTATCTCTATAAAAACTTGTCCCCATGGAAAATAAAAACTAGGCAACTATCAAATATATAGCTATGATCTGGGTCACCAAATAATTTCTATTATGTCTAAGACTGAAATGTCAAAGCATCTTCAGCAAATTTTGTGATCCTTTTCTCTTCCACAAAACACTGATTAATTGCCAGCAAAGAGCTCATTAGTATTGCGATGTTTTAATTTCAGGATATGTCTGTTCCATGTTCTTGTAATTTATAAATGCAAACTAGAATTGACTGGATAATTACAACTGGGCAGCCAATCACTTAAAAATATGGTTATTTACAATTAATATTTTTAACATACATCATCTATGAATTATTTTATATGTGGTTTCCCAAGTTCACCATACTGATTTTCTTACCAAAGATCAATAGAATTACGAATTACTTTAGCCAAGACTATAATTTGCATTACACTAAACACAAAATACCTATGCTTTACTTCCATATTTTTCAAAAAAGAAAATATAGATGCTATCCTCAAATTTCATGAGTCTAATTGATCGTTTAACACATACATCGTATTTCACTTTAAGCAAGTCTTCCTCTGAGAAGACATGATAATTTCCTTAATGGTTTTGTGTGTTTTTTAAAAAAATAACTTTCATTCAAAGCAGTTGCCCATCCACTGCAGAGTGGCAAAACAAATTGTGGTACATGAATGTAATGTAATATTATTGCTCAGTAATAAACAGCAAGCATAATGAACGCAGAGAAGCATGGGAAGACTAATATGAATTAATGTTAGTGAAGCAAGCAGAGCCAAGAAGACAGTGTACTGTTGTAGAATGACTACAATCATGTAAATGGAAAGAAATAACGGCCACAAAACATTTGAAACTACATGTCTTGGAGTTCTAAAGAAACAAGCCGAGTCCCAAAAAAAGACACGTGAGGTATTTCCCCCAGGTCCTTTTCGGAGCTCAGGGTGCACGAGGAGGTAGCATTGTAGACAGTGTTATATTTTTCAATTTGTTGGTCAGTTTTACTGAATCGTTCTCTTCCTCTTTTCTTTGTTGTTTAATTCTTTGTTATAAGGAGTGGCTTTCTTGGAACAGGCAAAAAGAAAACATCAATAAAATCTATGAAAAACAAATAATCAGAAGGACAAATGAAAGCAAATACCTGGAATGGTAGGGAATTGCAGTGTGTAATGAAACAGGAATAACCTGTTTATTGACAAGGAATATACAGTTAGGATAACAGATCCAAGTCTTACAGTACTTTGAAAGTATTAGCTATACCTGACATTATCGCCATTTTCATCTTAATAGTCCTGCAGAAGTAAAGCAATATTGAGGGAAGGCACAGATCTTAGCTTTGATCTCCTTCCAGGCTGACTGCATTAGAATAGCGTAGATGAACTGAATGACACAAGCAGACTTTACCGAGCTCCACATGTTTCTGCCTCCAGCCATGGCATTTCCATCATTTGTCTGTGAGATCTTAAAAATGGTCCAAGATTACCTATTCTCTTCCCCACACATCTAAATCAAAACTCACGTCCCCTCTGCACAGCTTATCACACTCAGACAATAAGAAAAGTGCAACTCTAATAAACTTTACACTAATTCACATCTGGCAGATGTGAATTTCCTTTTTCTACTTCAACAGTAAAGTTTGTGGTTTTGTTGTTTTTCAGTTGTGTCTGACTCTCTGTGACCGGTTTGGGATTTTCTTGGCAAAGATGCTGGAGTGGTTTGCCATCTCCTTCTCCAGATCACTTTACAGATGAGGAAATTGAGGCAAACAGGGTCAAGTGACTCACTCAGGGTCACACAGCTAGGAAGTGTCTGCGGCCAGATTAGAACTCAGGTCTTCCTGACCCCAGGCCTGATACCCTATTCACTGTACCATCCAACTCCCCAACAATGAAAGATTCTGTTAAAACTTTTTTCCACAACGGTTTTCATAGCAACAGCAGTGGGTGGCTGTGGGGACCAGGGGGAGGCACCCCTAATATTCAAGCACAGAGTGGGATGCTGTGCGCATGACACCTGGGGAGGGCGCAGTAAGGGCTACCACTTAAGTATAACTTGAAGCTCCATTTTTCTCTGTCACTCTTAACTTTGCATACATTTTTCACCATCCCACGTACTCTCAAAACATCATTGTCATAGAATACATTTTTGGATTCTTTCATTTTTAACAGACATCTAAAATGGGATTTTTACAAATTGGGTGGCACTGCATGCTCAGTTGTTACTTTCACAGATCAAAGCTTTATTTTTCCGGTAAATTGGGGATGAAGACAGAAACATCTTAGGCTATTGTCTTCACCAAACTTAGTATGAGAATTTGAACTTGATGTGAGTTAATTCAGTCAGTTCTTCTTAACCCTTACAAACTATTTTTGCCTTCTTTACTTAACACCGGTGTCAATCAAAAATGTTACCTGGACTCTCAGATTTGTAAAGTAAGATGATTTTCTATCTTGTTTTATTTCAATTCTGGCATTTTTAATTATTAGGGATGATGATGGAACTAATTTTCCCAGGGAAAAGAAGTAAACTTCTGTGCCACAATAAAATATCTCTTCCAAGAACTGAATGTTGAGAGTTCACTTATTTAACAGTCAGATCAAATGTTATGTTTCTTGGGTGGATATTTTTTACAACTATATGCTGTCCTTTATGTTACACATTTTGTGTACTCATAAGAATTTTTGCTTTAAGGAATTTTAAAAATTCTTAGAAATATAGCCTAAAAGGCAAGTTTAATTGAAAATACAGTTATTTAATCTACTAATCTCGCAAATCAGAAATTTCTGGAACCCAAACTGGGTGTGTTAGGTTAGAGATTTTGGGGATCAGCTCCCTCAGATCATGACCAAACCAGTCCAGCATACTGGAAAGGCTAACATTAGACCTATGTTCAAATCCTGATTGATACCTTTCTGGCACTGGGCAAGCCATTTCCCTTCTTTGGCCTATGTATTGTAAAATTTGTAAATGGAGATGGACTAGATAAATTCTAGATTTCAAATCTAAATCCTTTGATCTTCAATAAATTCTTTATCCCAATTCTCCATTGTATGCCTTGTAATCAGTTTCTAAATAATAATGAGAGTATAAACCCAAGAATTCCTTTGAGAGTGAGTTTATTTACACAAAAATGGTAGAACCTCTTTAAATATATAAAATAGTATTTAAATATAAATATAAGCAGCAGATGAAGATTTGCATTTATGTGCTCGCACAAGGGAGAAGTCAGAAAACAAATAGCAGACAAATAATCTGAGAATCAAAATACCTACTTTCAGGTACTTAACTTATACCCAAGAGGTACCTTATCTACTTGGAGAAACTTGATTGTTTAAAGAGGTTAAAGAGTAAGTGAGTGAAGTTAGTTCACAACATGATCAATGAATATTTATTCTCCACCTCCTGGGACACATCATTGGGCATGCAAATCTCTCATGCTAACCTTTACTATCAAACAGCTTCACTGGGATGTGACTGTGCAAGTTACACATTCCTAGAATGATCTTAAAGGCCAAATCTCATCTATTACTCAATTCACCCAATCATGTTTTATGATAGAAAATCTGAATAATGCATGATACTCTGACTCACTCATAAAACATTCTTTCAAAGAACGGAAATAGATGAATTTATTATTGACACAGTGGGAAGATGTTATATCACAAAATACATAGTATGATAGGTCTATTTCATTAAATGACTTCTATAATATTAGATGTTTATTCAATGAATGGCAGTAAGAAATCCATGCTAATTCCATACATTATTAACTTATTTTTTCATTTATATTGCAGGATCAGTTCTCTGATGCTACTACTAATTTTGTCTATAGTTTTGCTCTGTCTTCAAATAGACTATGTCAAGAGCTTTGGGTATGAACAGAAGAGGAGAAGAGGAATATCATGACAAAAGTCCCTAACTTTCTTAGTAAAATAAGAGGTAAGGTCCCTATCTGAGGTGGTAAGTAGTAAGATAGTTGTAGAAAGTTTGAGGATAGAAGGAAAGGTTTGGAATGGTTTCTGTGCAGCATAAGATAGGGAATCCATTAGGAAGGGATAGAGGATTGCCTTGCTGCAGTGAGGGCCCAGTTGAAATTAGATAATATAAATTTATAGCACACCAAGTCAGAATGATTATATGATTTCCTTCAATTCTGTTCAAGAGTATATGAACAGGAGCAGACAAGGCAGATGGTAGGAGTAATCCAGGGGTTAGTTTTGGCAATAAATAAGCCAACAATGAGATGAGCATATATATCACCAAAGAGATTCATGACCAGTAAAGGAGATGAACCAATCACAGACAGGCAAAGAGATAGCAGAGAGATGGACACTTGCACTGGCAACCACAAAATTTGGCCTCTTTAGAAGGTGGATGAGTGAATATGGACAAGAGTTTCATAAAATGAGAAGGTTTGAATGAGTTGAAATCTGTCTTTGGAAGGAATTTCCATGTTGATGAGTTCCATCCAGCTTTGCCATTATAAAATCAATATAAATCATACAGGATTATAATAATTAAATAACTTATCGACAACAAAGGTGAAGCAGGCCTGGTCACGAAACAGGGAGATAAGTGGTTTTTTATTCCTTTGTGTGTTTCTTAAAAATGAGTTGGTCATAAAATCTGGCCTTGTCTTTCCTTATATATTAGCAGGGGAAAACATCCTATAGCAATGATATAGGGCCCTTAGGCTGTAATCACCATTTATAACACATTTAATCAACATACACATTTATATAATTCTTAAAGGTAAAGATTACCACCTGCTTGGCAATTTAGCCTTGGAAAGTTGCCTGAGGCACAGAGAGGTTAGGTGATTTGCCTAGGGTCACACTGTGTGGAAGGAGGAGGGACTTTAAGACAGGTGTTCCCTATTAGGAGGCCAACTCTCTATTCAGGATGCCACACTGCCTCTGGATAAAAAGAAGCGATCATAATTTTTAAAATGTGCATGATGTGATTATTAGGAATAATAAAATTATTCAGGCCCAATAGTCAATTTTCTCACACCATCCTAAACATGTTTTCATTAACCTGTTTAACACTCTGTTGCTATCAAAAGAGGAACATTTTTTGATATGACCCAGAGAAACTTTAAGCCAAAGAGACCCTGCTTCCTGATACAAAAAAGAACTTCTATATTTCATTAAAGAGATGTTATTTGGCAAAAATATAAATCAATTGGCCTCTTAAGACAGAGGTGTCAATCGCTTGTCAGCTGAATGTGGACCACAATACTCCTCAGTGTAGCCTGAGCTAGATTAAAATGTAATTGGGGAATATTTAACAAAATAATAAAAGTATAATAAAACATAAATAACATTACATCCATATGTATAGATTAGTGGCCTTTATTTATATTTGAGTTTGATACCACTGTCTGAAAACACTAACAATGTTGATAAATAGTTTTTGAAAAAAGTAAAACAAAAATAAATTAGATTATATTCAACCAACATTTAAGCACATACCACATGCAATGCATTGTACTGTGTGCCAGGGATAAAAGACAAAAAACACAGCTGCTGTCTTCAAGGAGCTTACACTTGACTGATGAGAGGTTCATACTTAAAGTATGACATTCTTCTTAAAACTGAAGAATTAAAAAAAACTCCTTTGTTTTTTGTCTTTCTCCCTTATGTATGAAATTAATTCATGGTCTACCTAGTGGAAAATGTTATTCTAAAATGATCAATGTTTAGACAAAATGACAACAAAGATTTTAATAGGTGCATACTTACCGGAATAAATATTTTGAGTTATTAGAGCCATCAATACAAAATTTTAGACAACTATTATCATACTTTAATTTGCCAGTAAATATATTTCATGTCATCCCAAGCTCATTCACAAAGTATAGCACATGGTCAGACTTCTTACACGAAAGCAATAATTTCAACAAGCCATTTAAAAATATAAAATTTATTTAAAAATACTCGGGAACAACGTGAATATCTATTACTAGATTAGAACAATAGTATAATTAATATCAAAAAAGCTAAACCCCACATAGGGCATTTACCCAGGCAGGAACTCGTTGAACTCACTTATAGCTAATGCCCCTGATGCCTCTTGCCAAGTATTCACAGTATGACGATAAAGTAATAGGACCGGTTTTCACAAAGAATACACAAAAACTAGTCTCATTACTTTGTCACCACACCATGTACAGTAGTGTCAGGCTAAAATACTGACCAAGCAATCAAAGGGGGCTTCCTTTCCCTATGACCTTCCTAAAAGCCAACACTATCACCATGACATTGCCTCTCGTTGAGCCACCAGCCAAATGTGTGGGGCATTTCTTTGCATTTTATAGAAGCCTTATTGTCACTGGATAGGATATCTTAGATGGTCTAGGTACAAAACAATTAATTTCAGAATGAATTATGACCCCAGAATCTTATGAAATGTTTCTTTCTGGTGTTCCCATCATGAAAAGCAATCACACATTGAAGTTCACCAAGAAAATGCTGCCAAGTTTACTGATCAATATATTCAAATATTATTTTCTTCAATTCCCTATATTGCTCCTTTCAGGACCAGTGGAAATATAGCTGTTAATATCCTACTTGGACGGATTTTCAATAGATGACTCTCACTCTCTCTCTATGTCAGTTTGCCACTTAAGAATGCCAAGAATGGAGCCAATTCGTGCTATCTGTGCTAGAGTTAAACCTGATGACTGAAGGCCTAGAAAGGTCTGTCCCCTTCAATTACTGTTTTTCAATGCCTGCTTTCTCTAGGAATGCATGAGTAAGCTGCTGAAAAGGGAAAAAATGAGTAACTTGATATTGAACTATGAAGAGGTGTATGTCTGAGGGCATGCAGGAAAACATTCTTCTGGAAGGTAAACCACTATGTTACCTTTGAAATAATCTTTTTTAAAAATTAGTGAAATGTAGTCATGGATATTTAGATGGGAAACAAAATTTATCCTCCCTCATAAATATTCAGATTTCTAAAAAATCACAATCAGAGCAAAAATGAGTAGAAAATGGAAAATCTTTAGGGAATAGGATAAAACCAAACACGAACTGAAAGTCTCTGCTGCCTTGATTTGCAATATGGATTTTTCCTACTGCTCAATTTTTCTTAGAGAGGCTCTTTGCATGCATATTCTGAGTTCTTAAAGAAGGAGGAAAAGACATGGAAACATGGTAATTACAGATTATACTTAACCCTACTCAATGGTAATAAATGAAGTACTTTGGAGAAGGACATTTACATTCTCTTATATTTTGGAAAGACTAAGTCCAGATACAAAATGGGGACAAAAGAAGACAAAATGTCAATCTGGCCATATATATCCACAAACATTTTGTGTGGAGAGCTGCCAAGAAGTCTAGTAGCCATAGCATACCATTACTGGGCTGTAGGACACTGCCAAACCACAGATACCAGCTTCCAGCTCCGATGCAGATTTGCTCTATGGTTTCCTGGGGCTTGGGCCAATCTCAGAGTCTCCTCTCTTCTTAGGATGTTCCCCCATGGTAAAGGGTATTGATTAGCTCTTAAGAGACTTCTGAGAAACTGGACCAATCTCAAAGTTCCCTCCTTTCCTTGAATGTCTTCTGAAGGGTTTTTAATCAGATCACACATCAGAATGAGTCCAGCAAGGACTCTGATGAGAACGGCCATGGGTTTCCCCAGCTTCCCTTAGAGACTCCTATGGCATATAATTGTGAATGGGAGGGACCATTCCCTGCTACATAGTGATGTCTGCAGAACACATCCCAGACGATAGAGGCACTAAATTGCTTGATGCTGCCTCACAGTTGTACATCTGTCAGTGAAAGTGCACTAGGCAGTTAGGGAGAACACCCTTCCCACCTTGGGGTTACATTCTGATGTTCCACCATTGATGACAGCTTTGCCACATGCTATCTCAGGAGTTGGGAACCACTCTTGTGGACCTGAATATCTATATCTTTTCAAAATATAGGTGGTGCGAGTTCATTAACTCCTTTCTGACCATCAAGATAATATTCAGTATACTCAGACATAAAAAGCACTATCTTTTACAAAATGGTAGCCTAATGGTTTACAAGAGTTAATGTGCCCCCAAAGTGCCTGACTTATGACTAAACAGGAACTTAAACAGTGGAACTTGGGAGATTGATACAATTGACACTTGACAACACAAATATCAAATGATATGTTTGAAAGATGAATGTTTTCTTTAAAGAAAAAAATATTGCCTACTCATTGCAGAAAATTACTAAAATCATTTCCATTACCCCTAGCCATGTATTAATACTTTTAAACAAGGGAGATATGAGTAGTTCTTTTCATACAGGACAGATAACTTAAAAATTCCTTTAAAAAGAAAGCCAAAGTACTGCAAATGGAGACCATCACATCTCATGGCAGTTTGGGAGGAAGTGAGGAGGAAAGTAGGGGAAATACAGTTGAATAAAACATATAAACATGACAAAAACGCCCATGCATCCTCAAAGAGAAGTATTGTCAGAGAATTCCTGCACTACTACAAAATTATTTAACTCAAAATATTTGAGCCTCAATGAGTGATAAAACCATTGTCTTAGAAACACTTATATATGACCACGTTCCCTTTATCAATAATCCTAGTATGTCTAAAAAGTAACGTATGAACCATTTTCTGCAGAAAGATTATTAGCTTAGCCTATATTTGGGTCTGCTTTCACTTATGGTTGGCAAAGCTACCATTGTCAGTCTTGCTGTGGAATACGAAATAAAAAAAATCAAGATTCTATGATTAAATTCCAGTCTAAGAGGAAATAAGTAATAGTGGAATATTTGTAAGGCCGTGTTTACCTTAGGAGAATGTTTAGGCACATATAAAACCCTTTTTGAGTTTTCCCTACAATACTACTACAATATATTACCATATCATACCAAATTTCTTGGATAAGTTTGACAATTGGCCTAAAGGAAGGCAATCTCATAAAATATTCTATCTAATTGGGAGGAGAAGAGATTGACTACAGAGAAGGGGGAGGAGCATGTCGAACATTGGAGACAGGGGGCTTTTGTATTAAAGTCTCAAATTTAAGCACCATCGTTTTGCCCTTGAGATAACTCTCAAAATCGTGCTATGGATAGAATGCTCCTTTAACAAGTTAGTGGGTTGCTAAGAAAACTATAACCTCACCTTTCAAATAATAAATTCTTGTTTACTATAGGAAATCACTTTCTGCTTGTTTTTCATAGGTCTAACTTTTTAAAAATGAACTACAGAACAGTTAGACATGGCCTTAGCTAAAGTCATCGAATCTGCACCTGAAGTCACACAGCTAGTAAGTGTCTGAGTCCAGGTTTGAACTCAGGTCTTCTTGCCTTTGGGGCCGGCACTTTATCCACTGTACCTCCTAGCTACCTCCTAGCTATTTCAACATTGTCTTGCCATAGGTCAGTAAAGACTAGAGAAAAATTAGAAGGAAAAATAAAACCTCTGGGAATTCAGATTTTTACTCATTTCCAGAATTTTTTGAAAAATCTACTAAATTTTAAAAAAATTGTCACATTATAAAATATCTACTAATGGTACACTGTAATAGTCCATGATGACATCTGATTTTATAAGCAGCACTGAGAAATGGTCTCATGGTCAAGAAGGCAAAAGAATCTATTATTTTGGGGGCTCTAGAAACAAAGTGACTAGCCAATTTACCCACACACCATAGCATAGGAAGTAATAAGTTCACTTCCACAGGAAAGCTTTAAGTTTCAGGGTTTTTGAAGTTTTCATTTCTCAGTTTCAGAACAATAATACTGTTCATGGCAAAGCAAATGATTTAGATACATAAACTCACTAATGGAGCAGAAAAAGAGATATATAGGAAGAGGTCCAGACATTTTAATCACCCAAAAGTCAGACTTTCATTTCTGTTGGTTTTTTGGCCCGGGGTGGGGAGGGGAGATTAGGGTAGAATATATCACATGCAGAAATTGCAAGCTGACCTATTTTCAAAGGATCAATACTTTCAGTATGACACCCATTTATGCAATGGGAATCTGAAAGTTGCCATTTTATAATAATTCCGTTATAATACAGATTTATAGCTGAAATGCCCCATAAATGTTCAGGCTATAAGGTAAGCATTTATAAGTGAGTTGCTAACCCATACCAAGGGATGTTTCTATACAAGAGTTTCCTACTCTAATGAAATGAAGGATCAGAAAAAAAATGAATAGACACACATTTACTAACAAAATAGTAAAAACAAACCCCCAAAATCCAGGTGTGTGATTCCATATTATGACCCAGCTTAATTCAATTAATGATGTAGGCATCTGTGCTATGAGGAGAACAGTCAGGGCAGGTGTTTTCTATTGCCAGCCCTGCTACTACTCAACTGTGTAATCTGGGGCAATCCACTAACCCCGCCTCAGTCTCAGACAAATAGTTTGAAATAAATGATCTCTAAGCATCCTTGCAGCTCCAACATGTTATGATTCTACTTCCTAATACAGCATAAAGCAGCACTAGACGCTGTTATAAAATGCCCAGAGAGGTTTATTTTCATATTGATTTGGCTATTTTTTGTTGAATTCTGAAGTCTCTAAGAAACAAAATACAATTAATTATATTTAAATGCAAGAATGGCCTAGAAAAAATGCAAATTAATACAAATAGTGAAAAGATAACTCTACTACAATAAATGGCTTCACCCAAAGTAAACATTAATTTGCTTAATATTTAACTATGGCAATCTATGTGTTTAATCAAATTTAAAATCAAACTCTAGCTTTATCATGTCTTGATGGTAATGGAGAAGATTTTACTTTTAAATGCTTCATGTTACCAGGGGATTTCTATATCAGCAATAGATTATTATTCTTGGCCAAATGAGTCCACACTGCCATATAATGCATTAATGGGAGATTTGAGTTTTCAGAATAATTAAACCTTTACAAATCTTAGCCATATTCAGTTTGTTTAGAGTAGGTGGTTGATGTGACTTCCTATTGATTTAGTCTTAGATAATTTTTAAAAGTTTCCTGGTGGGGTGAAGGTGAGGGTTCCCTAACGTCTGATTTAATTAGTTTAGGGAACTCTTGGTACTGAAAACTCTGCATTGATATAGGTCACCAGCTGACCTGTCACTGTTTGTCTTAAGGATGCAGTGACTTACCTCTATAGAGAAGTCAAAGAACACACACACGTATGTGTACACACACACACATGTATATACATACACACATATTAAAAGGGCCCGCTAGGTGGTTCTGTGGATAGAACACCAGGCCTGAAGTCAGGAAGACTCATCTTGATGAGTGCAAATCTGACCTCAGACACTTTCTAGCTGTGTGACCTTGGGTAAGTCACTTAACTCTCTTTGCCTCAGTTTCCTCATCTGTAAAATGAGCTGGAAAAGGGAATGGCAAACTCCAAATGGGGTCATGAAGAGTCAGACATGACTGGGGAAAAATGACAAAATAAAGTCAAAAGCATGATTACACTATGTACCAGTTTTTAAACGACTGAAACAAGTAAGAACATGCTTCTGAAATTGTGTGTAATTCATACTCTCTGAACAGCTGGCCCAGCAGACTTTTGCAAGGTACTTATGTTTTGTTTCATTTAATAAGGTAATTGTGTGAGATTCTACAATTTCTACTGTAACAAACATATGTAATCACATCCCTGAAGAAATCATAGATTGATATGAAAGGACAAAGTTCCACATTGATGAATTTTAAAAGATATAGTGTTGAAGGTATCTTATGCATTTTATTCAAGAACCAAGGTGTATCTAAAACAGAACTGTAAGTTAAATATTGCTTTGATTCTGTTCCTACAACACAGTTTGGCCATGCAGCATATGATCTTGACAAAACTTATGGATCTTGTATAGTATCATTGAGAGGAAACCAGAATTCCATCGCTTCTGAACTACATCTGGTTTGATAATATCTGCTGGCGGGTCTATGATGTTGATTGGAAACCTACAGCAGAGAAATTCTATGGCTCAAGAAATAAGATAGGTGCCAAGTACCTGCATATAAATGGGGCATTTGTAGCTGTTAAGAGACTACAGCTTTAGAACAGCAGTGTGCATGAGTGTAAATCCATTTGACATTTATATAGCCTAGTTCTAATCTCAATGTTCCCTGCATGAGGAACAGCAAGAGCCATAAATGTTATTACACATTACTCATTAATATGCAAAGGTAAAACTGTATGCTCAATGCCCATTGCCTCAGCTTGTTAATGAGCATTTCATGGACTGTGCATCTACTCAATGGCATTTTGATAGAAATATTGAGTTGTTTCACTCAGGCCTTATGTTTCAACATGCTTGTTCTTGCTTTGATGTATAAATTAAATCTTTCTATTGAAAAGGCCCATAGGTTATTGGTGGTATTGAATATTTCTTGTGATGTCTGTTATGGCTCTTAAAATACGATTTGATTTTTCCCCCCTTTGCTATTTAATGCATGGCAAGATCTCTCCATGGCCACAGAAATCAATCTCTAGCCTTAATTTTTGTCCCTATTTAATAAAAAAAATTATTCAGTAATCTGAGGGATGCAGCGTAACGCAGAAGAAAGAGTGCTGGAGTTGGAATCAAAGTGGCCTGGATGTGAATCTGCCTCTGCTGCTTACCAATTTTTGGACCTTGTGCAAATCATTTAAACTATTTGGGATTCTGTTTCCTCATCAGTAAAAATAGAGGATCTATAGATGTTCTGTTACAGATGAGATCTTTCCATTTGTCACTGACTTCCTCTGGGCATACGTCTAATAGTGGGATGTCTGAGTCAAAAGTCAGTGGGGAAGGAAAATGAAAAAAAAAAACAAAATGTGGGGGTTAGTCTAGCTGACTTTTAAGGTTCCTTACAGTTCTAACATTATGGTCTTTCCCATTCATTGGATGAAGGAATCTACACTTAATTTCTAACTGTATACACAGAACGTTTCCATAAAGATCAAACATAAATTACTCTTTTAAGCATTTAAAGATGTTAACGTTTGGTCCCAAGCTACTTTTCTAGCCTTATTACTTATCACTCCCCTCTATTGCCCAGCCAATTTGGTCTTTTTGCTGTTCCTCACATATGATACTCCATCTCTTGTCCCCATGCCTTCACTTTGGCTGTCTATGATGCCTGGAATGCACTACTTCCTTATCTTTGCTTCTTGGAATCCCTTGTTTGCATGAAGTATTTTCTGATCCCCATAACAACTAGTATCTCTACTTTACACCCCCCAAATTTGTTGTTGTTGCTATTCTCTTGTTTCAGTCATGCCCCACTCTTTGTGACTCATTTGGGACTTGAAGAAATTAGGAGGGAAGCCTAAGGAAAGGTGGAGCATCCTATAGCTCCAAAAAGGAAACTTGTCCAATATGGGAATTTTCGGTTCACTTTACAAAGGCAGGCTATTGCTCAGCACATTGGCACTGGAAGGATACAATGAGCTTAGGAACAAAAACCAAAATAAGGAGGCCTTCTACTGATTATGGCTAGCCTTCCTATGGTGTGTACAAAAGTGGATGTCATTGATTCACATAGTTGATCCCTGAATCTTCATCTCCTGGCTTCCTTTGTTTCCTGGCCTCCCTATCTGCCTTCAAGTTTCAGCTAAAAATTTTCACATTCTACAAAAAGCCTTTTCCATTCCCCATTAATGCCAGGGCTTTTCCTCTGAGAATTCCTTTACCGTATTTAGTAGATGTATCTTGTTTGTTATATATAGCTCACAAGTTTTTCCCCCATTACATTGTAAGCTCATTGAGATCAAGGACTATATTTTTCCTTTCCTTTTCCCCTGGTGCTTAGAACAATTCTTAGCATATTTTTGTTTTTGCTGTTGTTCAGTCATTTCAGTTGTGTCCAACTCTTTGTGACCCCATCAGGGGTTTTCTTCGCAAAGATACTGGAATGGTTTGCCATTTCCTTCTCCAGCTCATTTTATACATGAGGAAACTGAGGAAAACAAGATTAGATGACTTGCCCAGGATTACACAACTAGGAAGTGTCTGAAGCCAAATTTGAACTCAGGAAAATGAGTCTTCCTGACTTCAGGCCTGGTACTCTACTGCAGTGCCACCTAGTGGCCTGTGTGGCACATAGCAAGCACTTAATAAAAGTGTATGTATTAGGTAGGTTTTAATATTTAATACATTATATTATGCTATGTTTTGAAAGGTATGATTAGAAAGCACATAATATACAATAAAATATTTAATAAGATTATAAAATATTTACTATATTATATTATAATATATAAGAAGCTTTGAAAGCTATGATTGGGATATAATACACTATAATCAAAATAACATTAAGTAAGGTGATAGATCCATTGGAAATTTCTTATTCCTTGATTCCAATCCTAGCATGGAACTCTACTAACCCAAATGACAGAAGTAATACTAAGAACAACTCTACAGTAAAAATTCTTGCTCTTTTTGCATTTGCATTTTCTTGAGAACTAGAGGAAAACACAAGACCCTTACTCTAGAATCTCTCTGCGTAATGATTTAGGCTTTGGCCCTTATGATGATGATTATGCTTAAAATGCTAGGATGTGAGTGTAGGGGTGAGACTGAAATGCAACAATAAAAGAACATTTGATGGAAAACCACCCCATTTAAACAATGAACATCTTCTCCTAATGAAGCCTTCTTGAAGCTTTTGGAGCATTTCTCACATCCATCTCTTCTTTCCCATTCCCAAAGCCCTTTTCATCCATACCTGAACATCCTCTTTTTTGACTTATGGAAGGAAGTATTTTTAGCTAATGTAAGGTTCACACCTTCACAATTATTACTAAGCCCGAGGTGACCTAGCCCATTATGCCACATGATTCTATAGCAGGAGTTCTTAACCTGAGGCCCGTGAACTTATTTTTTTATACTGCACTCAATATAATTAGCTTCTATTTTAATCTTATGTGTGTTATTTTATGCATTTAAAAATGATTCTGAGAAAGGGTCCACAGACTTTGCCAAAATGACAAAGCTATCTTTGGAAAGATTTGGAGGCCCTGCTCTATAGTAACCTTAAGTACACACTTTCATGAGGTTTTGTAAAGGCTTTTTGGCCTAGTCCCAGTACTGAGGCCAAGGCCCTACTTCTTGACCGCTGCTTTTAAAAGTAATTTCTCCAGTAATTTCTTCAGAAGAGAGGAGAAGGAAAGCCCTCTACAGGATGCAATATGCCACAGGAAGCTGGTTTCTATTATTAGCTAAAATCATTAACCCCAACTCAATTTTCGAGTTAATTGCTAAATTACAGCATCTAAAGATAATACATATCCAAGTACCACTGTTGTGCAAAAAAATCAAAACAAAACAACAAACTTGTGGCGAATATCAGGCACTTATCAAGAAAACCATAAAGAAAGACTTGAAGGAATTCTAGGGGTACAAGACAGGTGCTACCTGGCTTTGAAAAGGAAAATCATTATGGAATAATGTAATGCTTCTATTGTTTTAGATAAATGATAGAAAGCGGCAAATTTCCATTGTTACAAAATGAGTATTCTCCTGATTTAAAGCTGTACAGGTTCTGGCCAAGATGTGAAGATAACCACATATGTGTTTCTAGGCATGATACCTGGTCAAAATTCTAGAATGCTGTAGAATACGCATATATCTATTTGGACAATTTCCTCAAAGAGCAATGCATTCCTCAAAGTCTTTGAGGAAGTCTTGGTGATTGTGCTCCATAGACTATAAATCCACATCTTGCCACTATAATTAGTTTTTAAGAAAGGAGTATGAATGTCATCAGTTCCATAGGTTAACAGCTATAGGGAGAAACCATCCTATTTGCAGATTTGTTTTTAACAATTGCATTGCTTTCATTTTTTTCCTCCAAAAGGAACTCATTTTTTTCTTTCCAATTTCCATTGCTACTTCAAAATATTGGGAAATTAGCTACTGAATCTTCACCCAATTAGTGACCCTGTGACTGAAAAAGCCAGGAGTAGGGATAGGGAGTTTGGGGAGTGATGTTTCCTTGATATTGATACAGATATTTAGAGCAAATGGTTTTATAGTTTCAAATCAGAGGACTTTTCAATTTCAGATATTAGATGGTAACTTCTTTCTGTATTTTCAAGTCCAAATGCTGAGCTGGATCTTGGTGGCTGACTGACTTGCAAGGATCCCTTAACTAGCAGGATTCCTCTAGCACAAGGACTAATGATCTCTTTTTACCTATTCACATTGCTTCTAAAAAGAGATAGTGTGGGAACTTACTAGTAACATTCAGAAATTACTTTGCTGTGAAATTTTCTATGCATTTTGTAATAGCTACCAGTTGGAACAAGTTATGACTTTGATTCTTAAAATCAGGAACATATGTAGTGATTTCCAAGCTTAATCTAGTTGTAATATTCTCACCATTGACTTTAATAAAATACCTTTATCAATGTCACTGATAATTGCGGAATCAAATAAAAATAATGTCTGAAATATTTTTAGATTTGGCTACACCCCTTCAAATAACAGGAGGTACTGTAGGGCTAGAAATCACTGCTCCAATGGAAGGAGAAAATGAGTAAGCAGGTCAGGAATACTGCTAGAAAAAGCATTTGGGGTGAAGGGGAATGATTGAGGATGGAAGAAGAGACAGGTATTTAACGAGTCGCATTCCGTGTGTCACTTTTCTACTAGAGATGTGATCTATGCCTAGAGCTGAGGGCTGAGATTTCCCCAGCTCCAGTCTTCATTCAATTATTAATTTTTTTTTACATTGGTGAGTTACTTGACCTCAGTACTTCGTTTCCCTCTTACGAAAATGAGGGTGAAATTATTTACCCTCCTTACGGATGTGTTAGAATTAGTCAACCTTCCCAAACTATTTTAAGGATGAAAACTACTGAATATTACCATCATATCCCAAAAGATTGATGGAGAGAAGGATGACAAGATTAAAGAACACCATGAAAAATGTGGCAGACACAAGGGTGTTACAGTCAGCAACACATTTAAATGATGTATTCACCAAATTTCCAAGCAGTTCGTGGAGATTTAGCCTGGGAGATACCATTAACATCAAAGGGGATCACACAGCTACACTCAAGCACACAGCTTTGAAAATGTAAATAATGTCTCATATGCTATACTAAAGGATCATAGGTTCATAGATTCAGAGCTTGAAGGGACCATAGAAGGTCACTATGTCTAATCTCTTTCTTTGACAGACGAGAGAGCTGAGGTCCTAAGAACTAAAGTGACTTGCCCAGGAGGATTTTTCCATACTGGGAGTTTCTTGTACTGATGACATGGCAGGTTTGGACTTTCCCTCCAAAAAAGCAATGTCCAGCATTGTGCTAGCCAGTGTGATTTGATAAAGAGATAGTTCTTCAGGCACTATTAATTGTATTTGAGTTTTGAGATTAGCATACGTCTTGAGTTAATGGAAACAAAATCGTGCGAAGCTTTAGAATTTGCCAAATATTCTGGCATCAATCAGAGGTTAATCATTGTTTAGTTAGGAATGCTTGGGTATGAGGGTCTATGAGTGAACTGAAATATGCTATAGATAGGTGGTATGAATGGTGCTTCTGTGAGTATGTTGCTAGAGAAAGAAAATTAATATATGCTATAACTAGAATTTAAATTAAACTAAAGTAGTCAGCCATCACTCATTCTTTG
Source organism: Trichosurus vulpecula (assembly GCF_011100635.1). Lineage (NCBI taxonomy): Eukaryota > Metazoa > Chordata > Mammalia > Diprotodontia > Phalangeridae > Trichosurus > Trichosurus vulpecula. The sequence goes on from NC_050582.1 coordinate 14,217,955, forward strand.
CCAAATGTTTGGGGCAGGTTCCAGATGAGCCTAGAAAAAGGTGAGAACCCAAAGGATTTGAGGCAAAAAGCTAATTTTTACTAGCTTGCTTATTAAATTTTGAGAGAGACAGATTTTCATCATCATCCCCTCTCTCTTCTTGCTCTGTCCTTTTTGAGTTTTCACTTAAGATAAACATTTTGACTTTCAAATTTAAAACAACATTCATTATTTACCATATTGTATATATTAGGAGCTGACATGTGACTTTTTAAAAAACTGGATTCACTCCTTGGTATTAAATCCCAAAATAACAGACAATGTCTGAAAGGAATCTTTATCTAGGCACTCAACTTATACAGAAAAAATCTACCTAGTCCTTCTCCTCCAGAAGTTTAGCCTTTTGTTTTTCTGCAACATACTTATTCTACATAATTTGATTACTTAGTTGTGGTCTGAGTTATATTGAAATACTCGAGGTGGAAAATGAAGACCACAAAGGGGAATTATGGAGAGTTACCATGAAGAGAATGTCAGTTTAGCCACAAATTCAATGAAGCGAACCTGACTTTTTTTTTCAGAATTCCACTCAAAACATTATAAAGACGGATGTGGCTCAACATATGACCTACACCAGAAGGCACCTGGTTCCCAGCTTGTTGCAAGCTTGATACATGAGGTGCTTCAGGATTTACTGCAATGAGGTTCGAAGGGAGTTGGCTGAAAAAAGACACAGCAAGAAGAAGCTCTTGGCAATATTTTCCCTTTCACAGATTCTGCCAAGCTTGGAGAGGTGTCATTTATATTTCTTAATTGGATTCATTTCGAAGCAAATACTGACTCTCAGTAAAAGTTCCTCAACAGCTGTACACATGGAATGAATCACGTGAAGCAAGTATTGGGCCAACTTATAAACTGAACAATTTTATCAGAAGATTTAAAGACAGCCAAGAGCAAAAAAATGATTAAACAGGGAGCTTCTTTGTGGAAATGTTTCTAAGACACACATGATTAGACAAGGTGGAACATTGAAAACTATTTCCAACAGGGCCAATATTGTGGAAATGTCATTATATTTTTCAAGAATACATTCATATGTGTCACTGCAACAAAATAACAGAGGACCCTGAAAACTTCATTGGACAACTGCTGTCAGCTCAGCTCATTTCCCACAATGCTAAGAATGGATCCAGAAATGTCATTGTGTTACAGGTCAGGGCCATATTCTAGTTCTTGTCTGAGGGGAAAAACTGAAATTCACCATTTTTGTCAATGACATGGATGAAGGCAGATAGCATGCTTATTAAATAGGCAGATGACACAAAGCTGAGAGGATAGTTAACACATTGCATGACAGGGTCAGGATTCTGCAAGGTTTTAACAGGATTGAATGTTGAGTCAAATATAAGAGAAAAAAAATTAATTCCAACAATTGGGGTTTAAAAATTCATCTTCAAGTACCCCACTGAGAAGACATGACTACACAACAGTTTGAATGGGAAGAAGAGATCTGGGAGTTTTAGTGGAGTTTAGGGTCAAGATGAGTCAATAGGATACCATGACAGACACAAACGTTATTGGACTCTTAGGCTGCGTTAAGAAACGCACCAAGAAAAAAGATAATAATCCTGCAGTATTTTGCCTTGGTCAGACCACATCTCCATGATTGGTTTTACTTCTGGGTAATGCATTTTAGTATGGGAACTGACAAGCTGGGGAGTAACCAGAGGTAGCTGACCAAGATGTCAAGCATGTCCAGACCAAAGCATGAAAGGCTCAGGTGAGGAAATGGGAATGTTCACTGTGAAAAAGATGAGTTGCTGGGGATATGATAACCACTTGAAAGCATCTGAAGTGCTATCATTCAACTTGTTGCACCTGATCCCAAAGGACAGAACAAGGAGCAGCAAGTGGAAGTTGTAAAGAACAGAGTTCAGCTCAATGTAAGGAAAAACTTATTAAGATGCAGAGTACAACGGGTTGACTTTGGAAGTAGGATGTTTCTCTTCAAGTGATAGTTGACATGTTGTAGAGGATTCTTAGACAGGTATGAGTGGGACAAAATGGCCTCTAGGATATTGTGATTCTGAAGTATCAGCTATAGCAAGCAGTATACTTCAGTTTTGATTTATGATTTCACAACTAACATTTTTGTTAGTTTCAGTAAGAGTGCAAGATCTTTAATGACGACCCATTCCCCTTCCTCATCCCACCCCCCAAACCTCCTTGTCTCTGATCTCTAACCTGTTATTATTATTTATGCCATACATACAGCTATATATATTTCCACTGAGAAAGTCTCGGTTTGCTTGTATGAATCCAATTCCTTCTGGATTGATTCCTTCAGAGAGGTTATATTTACGTAGCAGCACGAAATAAAATCTGTGCTGGTTTGCTTGAACTAGCCTTGACCTAGCCTCTAAGCATGCCTTCCTGCCCTTCCTCCCCCAATAAATCTTCATATTGAATTTGATGCCACTGGTCTGTAGTATTCTTCAACATCTATGACTCTGGTTGACATAATGGTTTCTTAGCTCCTACAAATAAGTATCATTTCTATAGGAAAACTACCCAATCTTGAGTTCTTGGAAAAGCCAACTGATGACTCAGCTTTAGGTATTTAACAGATATCTACAATAATTAAATAGCAAATTAATGGAACTATACAGCAACCATAGCGATTCCACTAATTAAAGCATTTTGAGTGGTCATAGATATGGGTTCTCTCATCATTAAAGAGAGACCCAGGAAAATAAAAAAATGGAAAAATAGTGATTTTTTCCCAGTTTTTCCTAAGAACTTTTTCATTTTTCCAAACAAAGTTGGAGAGTAACAGAAAACTATGATGTAAAGGAGATTACCTCTGCAAATAATCCACATTATATTAATAATACACGTATTGGGCTAGAGTTATATATTACTGAGTATGAAAAGTATTAAGCATATTTGTCAAGAGATGCATGTTTCTAAAAACAAGCCTACAACATTCTGAAAAATAGAACTTTAAGACTTCCAACAATAGTAACTGGACATATGTGTTTAGAAATAGTACTGTAAAAACACCTAGTTTCAAAGAAATGAAGAAAGAAAGAAAGAAAGAAAGAAAGAAAGAAAGAAAGAAAGAAAGAAAGGATGGGAAGGAAGAAAGGAAGGAAGGGAGGGAGGGAGGGAGGGAGGAAGGGAGAAGGGAAGGAAGGAGGGAAGGAGGGAAGGAGGGAAGGAGGGAAGGAGGGAAGGAGGGAAGGGAGGAGGGAAGGAAGAAAAGAGGAAGGACAAGAGCCAAAGGGAATAAAGGCTGAAAATAGTAGGCAAAGAAATACCAAAAGCATGAGTTCTCACCAGGATCCCTAATACTAACCAACCAGCTTCTACCCTAAAATGCTAATATAAAGGCCTTAGAAACAAGCTTTGCCTAAGTAACTCTTTAAGGAAGAGCCAGGACCTGACCGTGCACTTTCACTGGAATGTAATTCCCACTGAATTCCATAGATACTTTGTGTTCACTGGGATGAGGAATGAGTAAGGTATCATGTCTACTGGCATGAAAGGCTCTACTCTTCTCTTTAGGACATTTAATGTGAGGGGGAAATGGATTTTCTTTCTACACAAGAGTCAAATATAGGAGAACAATGTTCCTTAGGCAGTCGGCCAAATTAACTATGATGGAGCGAGCTAACCTTTTCACCATGATTCAACATGTTGAAATTTACCAAAGTGCTCCCATTAGCATATTTCAGAATATTCTCCTTGTACATTCAAAGCCATCATCAAAAGTTTACTTGTCTAAAAGCATTCAGGATGCTGCTGAACAATGTTAACTGCTGCATTATTGGGAATGAGGAAGATTTGAGGGCTGGTAAAGTATGAACAACCACTTGGCAGATGGCCTAGTAACTGAGATGATAGAGAATTTGGATGTTATACAGAGAGTCTGTGATTCTGTCTTTCTTGATTTCTGGCTTTCTTGCCTCCCCTCATCATTTGTTTATTCCAGTCATTTAGCAAACAAGAGAATCAAGTCTGATATCTGCAATGATGGCAAAGGCAGTAATAATATATGATTTTGTTACTGATTGATTTTCTAGATGCAGATATATTTGTAGTGTTTGAGTATAAACTGATGAAATCAATTTGAAAAACATGGGCACTCACGAGAGCAGATATCCTGTCTTGGGGGACTGCACATAGTCTATTGGATGGAGAAAAAACTGTCTGTGTATATATGCATACAAAAAGCTGATCAACTAAATGAGGGCTATTAATTCTCTGCTGAAGCCTATATGTGTTACTTAAAATATCACCAGAATTTTCTATGACAACCATGATACCAAGATGAAATTTCATGTCTTTGACTTTTAGTCCAAATCCATGATTTCATTGGTATAAAAAATTTCTCTTGATAGGGAAACAAATGGTGCAGAGTAGTAACTATTCTCTAACAGATACACTTTCCTGGGGCACTGAAAGGCTCAATGAATAGACCATAGTCATCAGGCCACTATGTATTTGAGATGGGACTTGAACTCAGGGCTTCCTAACTTAAGAAAGAATACTCTGTAAAGAAGATGAGGCATTTTATAATTCACACTGCTATTGTGATGCATGAATGTCCAAACTCCTGGAATGGGAATCCATGCAGACCACAAATTGTCTATGACATACAAATTGTAGAGAGCTTCTGAAACAGACCAAGGCTTAGATGGCTTAATCCTACCAAATTTTAGGAGTGAGAGCACAATAGGAACTCATTTGAGAATTTGTTTTGAAAGCTAGATCATTTCCAGTAGTTTCTTCTTTTGTATTAGTTGCACATTTTAAACTAGTACACCATTTTGGTAGGAAGAATATAAGATCATGGGACCACAGGTAGAGAGTTACATGGAACCTTAAGGATTATCTGGTCCAACCCTCTCACTTTAAAGATAAGGAAACGGAACTCTGGGAGAGATTTTGTGTTTAATTTGTACTGAAAAAGGACACTGATTTACTTGGACATATGGGTCCAGTTTTTGGAGAGAGCCTATTGGCCATATAGATAAATATGGGTATCTTATCCTTCCCCCAGTGGTGGCTAACCCACATTGTTGTGACAGATCTGCTCCTAACAAAAGAGCACACGGTCACATGTGATTTTCCATCTAATTTGGGCTCACACTTGGGATGTGTGGATGGCTACTCATGTGTGAAAAACACTAAAGTGACTCTAGCTCCTGGGCCCTAGTCAAAAACATAAGAAAAGGAACAATGCAATTTTGTTAAGTTTTCCCTTCAAAGAAAACAAACTTCGGAAATGATACCAGAAAGAGGAACCTGAAAACAATGAATCTGAATAACAGAACTGCAGAACTGGAAAGGACCTTAGGGGCCAAGGTTTGTGATATGATTTCAATGACAACAGTGTCACCGAATCAAAGGAAAAATATTAACACCTGCTTTTGGGGATGATATTTTCAGTATTTCTATTGCTCAGCTACCATTCAGGCTTGGGAGTCATGGCTCTGACCCCACTAGGTTAGATTGCTTCCATTTTTCTATTCCCCCTTACACCAGAATGGATGCTGAAAATGAAATTGTTGCATATTAACTATTTAGGACAGGTTACTAGTATTTTTCCCTTGATACTGTTCTTTTGAAATTTCTATTTTGGTCATGAATGTAAGATATATTGAATCTGCCATCTAGCTAATAGCATCATCTTCTGATAGCTTTAATTACCCCTTCATTCATGCCTACCCACAATCTTGGTATTAAAAGTTGGAATCAGGCATACCAAAAAAATCTAGAACTTTCCAATGGCAAACCAGGTCTTCTGGCCTTTATGTCACACTGGCTTTTATACTGATTAGCTAATTTGCTCTGAACAAGCCATTTAACTTTCATATACTTCAGGCAACTCCCAAGGATTCCTATATCACAGATAGTTTATGATCTGAGTTGGTTCCCACACCAGGAGTTTGCACGTTCATGCATCATAGTAACAATGAAGATTACAAAATGCCTCATCTTCTATCCAGACTATTATGTCTAAAGTCTTCAGAAGTCCTGCCTCTGACATACTGGCCATGTTACCATCAACAAATAATTTAGCCCCTCAGTGCTGCAGGCAGCCTATTCTGTCTATTTTCCTGATAAATCCATGGAGATCACTACTTTAAAAAAGATATTTACCTTTTCACTCTCTACAGAAAGATAAATGTCTCTAGTGTCTTTCTCTGTCAGGTCCTAAAGGAGGCAAATGATGGCACCTTGCCTACTGACATGGCAGGCAACTGCATTACTACAGAAACCTGTCTTGAGAGCAGGGACTGTTTCTTTTTCTTCCCTTTCTTTGTAACCCCAGCACTTAGCACAGTGCATGACATATAGTGGGGTTTAATAAATGCTAGGTGACTGGCTGACTGACCTACCTGTATTGGGCTATAATTATAGCAAGAGTAGAAAAAATGCAAAGACAGACATATCTTGACAACACAGAAGACAAGAAGTCTGAGAACAAATCCATACTGGCAGCCTAATTTAGGAGTTAAAACATAGTGCATGAGCAACTTCCCAGCCTTCTGCTGGCTCTTTGGATTTGAAGCTCTGAAATCTTCTAAATTGACTTCCTGTTTGAAGTAGCAGAAATCCCTGGACAACTTAATCCCCAACTGGAGTGGTTGTGGGGGGGCAGGGGAAGAACCTCACTAAAGCATTACTACTTATGTTAATATGATAGCAACTCAATTTATTCAAGTGCTGATCAATGCTAAACAATCAGAGAAGTTCATGCATTATGTATTTCAAAAGAACCTGGGCTTTTTAGTGGAATGTCACAAGGTTAACCAACTGGTAGACATAGCTTCCCTTGGGCCCAGTTCAGCCACAGTACTTACTACACAGTCGATGGCAAAACAATAGCAAATGAGAGCATTGTTTGAAATCCATAATGAACTGTTCTCATAAACCTCAACCTTCAGAAGGCATTATGCTTCAGTATCTGATAGCTCAGACAATTACTGGCCCTCCATTTGTCTGGGAACATCAAGCCTGGCTGTTTGGTCTAATCTTTAACCATGTCTCAGAAATCATTGAGAGTGCAATTGTCAGAGATTATCCTGTTAATACAAATGCATTAGCAATTAAAACAACTTGTTATGTATTTCCTGGCTGTCATAAGTACTGTAGGATCTCAAACTCGGTCTCCATTCATCACTGATGCTTACTTTAGGAAAATCTGGAGACATGGGGAGACACACACACACACACACACACACACACACACACACACAGTCTACTTCATTGTGTCTGAGTGGTTCATCTACCAATTTGCCCAGCTTTTTTCCATGAAAAAAATCTGGGTTTATTCTGCAAATGTTACCCAATAATCTATCCTCACCATTTTAGATGACAACATAGTGCCCTTCCCTGGCATAAAGCATGCTCAGGTAGCATGTCAGTCGAGGATAAGCCCTTCCATACCTGTAGCCCTCTTGAAATATATGACTATGTGATGATATTCTCTACTAACTTTCCAGCTCTCATGATTCACTGCTGGTCTGAGTCACACCTACTGGTCCTTGAACCAAAAAGACTAAAGACTGCAGGGTGTCAGATCTAGTCCTGAGGCAGCTTCCAGCTGGCCTCTAGGATGAGGTTTTTGAGCACACTCCATGAGATTCCAGTCTACCAATCCTAATAGAAGATGGAGGCCTCACAACACGTCACCTCCCAGGCCTGCCTCATGATTAATGCCGTGGATTCAGTGACGCTTGGTTGTAACCTTGATACCTTGCCTCACCATTTGTGCTCCAGTATCTTTGCCAAGAAAACCTCAAATGGGGTCACCAAGGACTGGACATGGCTGAAAAATGACTAAACTACAACTCTTGCAGCTTTCCCCAGCCCTTCCAGCTGCTAGTGTGCTTTGGTGTACGTTACCTTCATCTATTCTGTAGGTTCTTACAAGTACCTACTTGAAAGGACAACCCCCCCCCCCATAGAATATAATCACCTTGAGGGCAGAGACTTTTTAAGTCTTCTTTCTGTCCCAAGTATTTAGCAGTGTCTGGCACACAGGAAACATTTAATAAATGCATGCTTGTTTGCTTGCTTGACTGACTGAAAATGGAGAAGAAAAGAATCTGGGCTAATGTCCTATTGGCATTTAGCTTCACTGCATGAGATGTTTAGAAATATTTTGTATTGCTTACAGATCTTGTAGCATGCTTACAACTGAAATTCCTGGCAGTTGCCAAGTCTGCCAGGATTTTCATTTTAAAGGATAAATAAGAGCTTGAAATTTAATTTTAAGGAAATAAATAGACAAATTTAGTCATAACTGAGTGTAATTATCACAAAATTAAAGGAAATTAAGGTGAAAGCAACACAATAAATATTTTACAACTCAAGCTTCAGCTGAGAATATTAAAGTCCAAGAAATATACAGGGATGGAACCAAAAGAGTTTTAATAATCTAGAGAGTCTATAGGGACACTGCTCTACGGTGGTTCCAGGAACCAGAAGAGTGATAATGGTGACAGTAACAATAATAATACTATTTATAAAGTACACTTCTTCCCTGCTGGCACACTCAATATATGAATTGCAATATAATAATCACAATTTAACATTTTAATTCCGATAATGAGTCAATCATAAACATAAACGCTAAGTTTCCAGTGGTCAAAAAGATATGCAGAGATAGAGACGTGAGAGAGATTGTCACATCAGCAAGACTCAGATTGAGCTGGCTTGCTTGTTGATTCAAGTTCCCATAGAGCATTCCCACCAGCATACTCCTTCAACAACACCCCTCTTACCTTTGAGGAGGGGAAGCATGAACAAATGATTAGTTGCTTTTTCTCAGTCCCCGCTTTTGTGTTAAAAGATTAGATATAATCAGCATTAAGGGGAATGATTGTGTGACTGTCATATTTGGGAATATAACAATTACATTTAGGATTGTCAGATGGGAAACCACAGTCAGAAGCATCCTACCTCCCAAAGACATCCCTGTAGGCGACTGTCCAATCTCTGTTGGAACACTTTTTGGATACATTTTCTATGATGCAGAATTTTCATTACTACCTCATTCTACTCTCGGATGTCTTTAATTATTAGAAAGTTCTTCATAGTGAATTGAAATGTACCTCTCTCATGGGAGATACTTGTACTGTCAGGACAGGGGAAACCAGGAGCTCTGAATCTAAGTGGAGAGTAGAGAAGGACATAGTGGACACGTAGCGGTGAACCAGTGGCAAGGAAGGATGTTACTTCACCAGGCTAAATATAATCACAAGTAGTTGGAGCTTTGTTTGGCTGATGCGCCTGCCCAGAATTTGCTATATGACTGGAAACACCTGTTTGCTTCACCATAGGACACAGTGAAGCAATCCTCTCTCCATGCTCCTTTCCTCTACTTCATTACTCACTGCCTCACCAACTACCATTGATCCCCTGTGGAGTTTCCTTCTCTATTTAATCCATGTTTATTTGCTCTCTGTACTTTTAGAAAAAGTTTTGTCTTCAGTTAATGATAAGCTGGTTTGTGTTACATACTGAGTATTTGCTGTAAAGCAGTAAAACATGAAAAGAAGGAAAGATCAAAAGGAAACCTGAGACCAATTGCCTTCGCCTTAACTGCAAGCCTCCAGTAAGCTCCCTTGCCGAGTACACAGTGAGGAACTACATAAATATTTATGTCATCCCCTTGATATAAACACCATTCTAGAAATTCTATGAAAAAAATAAAATGATTTTTCTGAGTCAACCTTTTTGGCATCTAGGTATCATCATTCCCTTTGCAAATGGTCACAAACTAAATGTTTGCTAACCTGTTCTAGAATCCTGCCAAGTATTGACATCAATCTTGTTGCTCTGTGTTTCCAGAATCTAATTTTTATCCTGTCTGAAAATCAAGACAACATTCTGTTGTCAGTAGGGGGCAGTGGTTGCGAGACCAAACCTACGACTTGTGTCGAAGTGCCTTTGGATAAAATCCTTTAGGGCCTAGAAGATTAGGGTTAGGGTAACCAAAAGCAATCAACTACACCTCTTACTTTATCTTCACCAATTTCAGGCTTCAATTCCCTCTTAAATATATTCTAGAAGAACGGATTTTTTTAAAAGAGAGAGAACTTATTAAGCACTTGTAATGCACCAAACTGGAGAGATCTTAGTCTAACTTTGTCACTTTATGAATGAAGGAAATGAGAGAGAAAGTGATTCACATGAGGTCCAATAGCTACCTGGTGAATGAGCTAGGACTAGAACGTTTAGAAGTCAACTATTCACTTAACACTTTGATATCCCCCAGCTGTGGCTGTTGACTTAAATCCAAAAAGACTTCTCTTGTAATAATAAATACCACTGATTCAGTAAAACATATATTAACTCTCCATAACTCTCAGTATTTCAGAAAAGCTCACAAAGGTAAACATTGTCCTGCTGTGTGTAAGCTTATAAATCTGCAAGAGGAAAGAAATAGAGGCTTTTATGGAGCTTTCATACCATTCCACTCAAGCACTATTGTTCTTGAACCCAGAGATACTTGGAGGAAACAGTATTTTCTAATCTCTCAGGAGAAAAGGGCTTTGTCGAGCTAACAAGTAAATGGACTTGATTTTTGAAGAAGGGCTGGGAATATTTAGCATTGTGTTCTTAAAAACAAAGCCTAAGTATTACTGAATTCAATACATGTACTTAGGCATCATAGTGCCAGGACACAATTACAGTGAGTGAATACAGTTGAGCAGATGTTAATTTTATTATACTTTGCCCCAAATATTTTGTCAGTTGGCAAGGAAACAAAAGTGGCCCAATGTTAATAAACAATAAATGTTTCAAACTGAGTTCTACTGAAACATGATAATTTGAGGACTTTAAAGATTTAATGAGGAGATCCTAAGGCCCAAGAACGTTTCAAGATTTCTGTCCTCTCTTGCATCATGTTGAGGACGAGTACAGCAGTTTTACAAGAATCCTCAAAGAGTGATCTCAATAAAATCTAGCAGAAAGACCTCATAACTCATGACAAAGCCCACTAAAACATCCCAGAATTAACTGTAGCCGGGCCTAGGGCTTTCCTTTCCAAGGGATAAACATTGTTTTCTCATGATATTGGGAAGGCTCTGTAAAGATGGCATGCCATCCTTGATCATGACTGAAACTGTCATTTGATGCATTTCAAAGCCATGCAAAATCTTAGAAAATGAATTCAGATAAAATTCTATGTGACATTGTGAGAGCCCATAACCCTGCTGCCCCTGGAACCATGTTTGCTCTTGAATGGAACATACTACCTCTTATAGGCTTCTCCCAACCCTCTCTCTCCCATCTCAGTTTCTATTGAATACTCCTGCCAGATATTAAATGTCCTGCCTGAAGTCCTGCCAGATATTAAAAAAGATAAGTAAGAATGGTACAGTTGATTTGGAGTCCTTACTTATCCTTCTTTCTAAGGCTTTTTTTCTTCAATAGGGAGGCAAACAAAATACATACAAGCGAAATACTCCTCCCTTTCCCCTGCTCAACTATTAAGGAAGATATTATTTATCACTAGTGTTATGTAAGAATATGCTTCTTTGAATCAAAACCTCCTTTTATGAGAGATTTTGTAAAGCCCCAAGGCAGTAGTGTCAAATTCAAATAGAAGTGGAAACCATTAACCTGTACACAAAGATCCCTACCCCATAGTGACTTAGTTTTCTAATGTAATATTATCTACATTTTGTTATATTTTTATTTATTTTTAAAGAACATTTCCCAATTGCATTTTAATCTGATTTGGACCTCACTTTATTGTGGGCCCCATGCTGATGTTTGACATCTCCACTCTAAGGGATGAATATAAAAGTAAGGAGTTATCTCAGAACTAAGATTCTGAGGTTCCTGAAGTGGAGAGGTTAGCACAAGCATAGCATTCTGAGTAGGACTGAGCTGTGGCAGAGAAGGGAGAAATCAAGGAGGGCCTCTGGCTCTATGGGTATCTTGGTGAAGAAGACTGGAACTGAATAAAGTCCCAAGAAGAGGTTGGCTCTTTACTCCAATTTTCCCTCCTATTTTAATCTATAGGTACAGACATTATTATATAATCTATTATTTCATAACCAGATGTTTTCATTTTGCCCAAACTAGAAAGAGACCAGGGATTGACTACAGACTGATATAATTTTATAGCTAAGTAGAGCTCTGTCTAAATGTTAGGAATTTTCCTAAGTGGGGACTCAGAACAATTATGATTGAACTCACAAGTTCATAATCATAAGAAATAAATTCCCTAAATCTGAAGGAGAATCATGTGAACCTTAGGGGCCATTACATTTCTCCCTAGACTTAAAATAGGCTACCTACTATAATAGTCTTATATCCAGAAAAATTCATTTGAGAAAAAATAAGATGGCTAAACTTTAATACAATTAACGAGTCAATCTCAAAAGAAGTAATGGTGCATTTATGTTTAAATGGAAGCAGTTTCATATTCAAGCATAGAAAATGATGCATCAAATTTTATATCTCTACACAGAGAGGTATCAGTAAATATAGATTAAAATACCACAGTTGTATAGAGTACAAGGCCTAGGGTTAGGAAGATTCATCTTCTTGGGTTCAAATATGGCCTCAGACATTTACTAGCTATGTGACCCTGGGCAAGTCACTTAACCAGGTTTCCTACAGTTTCCTCATGTGTAAAATGATCTGGAGAAGGAAATGGCAAACCATTCCAGTATCTTTGCCAAAAAAAACCAACCCAAATGGGCTCACAAAGAGTTGGACGCAACTGAAATAACTGAACAACTATGTGGTGACTGAGAATCAAATGTTTGCAAACCTTTGCAAATTGCTATAAAAGTATGAATATTATTATTTCAACTTTGTAGAAAGGGCAAATATATGTGAAATATTAAGAAAGCAAAAGCAAAGAAAAAATCCAAGAAAAAAAGAAAATTTTCCAAATGCAGAAATTTAAATGATCATACTCTATATAATACTGAAGTCTGTGCCAAACTGATGGAAAATTCACTGTCTGTGACATTTCATATTGAGATAGAAAATAAGTCTAAAAAGGCGCATTGCAGAGAAAAGATGTCTTCATAGCTTAGAAAGAGAATGGATTTCTAGATTGTACTGTTTCCATCCCTGATTTATGACTCTATAACTGGGGTTTCATGCAGAAAGATGTTTTCCAATAAACTAAATTAAGTGGTCAATAAGTGAATAAATAGACCTATTTTGTTCAAGTAACTTAAAGGATCTACAGGTAGTGAGAATGATATTATAAAACTCATAAAATTGGTACCTTATTAGTGAAAAGAGAGAACCAGCAGCTTATAAAACAAGATGAATTTGTGCAATCGGGAAGCTTTTTATTTCATTTGACACTTAAATCTTCTCATTTAAATTATTTCCCAAATCCCACTACCACTCCCTACCACAAGTTCTACTTTCTGAACCTCAGCTGAGGTTGCTATCTCATCCTTTTTGAACTTCATTTCGCTAGAATATTAAAACCTTAGAATTTACTCCAATAGTCTTTACTTGCTTCCATTTCTGATTACAATGACTGTAATTTTAATAGTGAGGAGCTAGATGGTGAAATGGATAGAGTTTGGGGCTGGAGTCAGGAAGATCTGAATTCAAATCCGGCCTCAGACACTTACTAGCTATGTGACCCTGAGCAAATCACTTCAGTCTGCCTCAGTTTTCTCCGTCTATAAAATGAGCTGGAGAAGGAAACAGTAAACCACTCCAGTATTTTTGCCAAGAAAACCCCAAATAGCATCACAAAGAATTAGACATGACTGAAGTGACTGAATAATAATAATAATAATTTCAATAGTGTTTTTTTTACAGTAAAAAGTGTTACTTTTTGGTTGAGAGAAGGCAATGGTGATTACTGTGATCTGCCAGGCTAACACTAACTAGTAAGAACAAGGAAAAAGACAAGAAAGGGAATGTAACATGAATAAGATGACTTCCAAAACAACAAAAACAAACTGGTGAGCATGACTCCATCAGCAGCAGAAATAAATGAATAACTGAATACCAAAATATATTGCGTTCTAGATTTATGTAGAGCTCAGATCATAAATCAGAGATACTCTAGGATTTAAGTACAAAGAAGATCCCTAACAATATCCATAAGAAAGTACATATCTTCTTTTCTAATATACCCCAACCTCTCAAAGTTCTTGGCAACCCAACTAAATCACTCCATCTAATTCCCCCCACCACAATTTTGAAATAATTTGTCACATTATGCAAGTACTTAGCTCCTGCACCTCATCAATACCACTTTTTGATGAGCCATATTGGCGAATAGGCAATCATTTGATTCCAAATCAGAACTGGGGCATATAATATGGTAGAAGATAATTGAAAATAAACTATTTCCATCTTACTTACTTTCCATGGCCTTTATTTTCATTTCATTATGTTAGATAAGAAATGTCTTAGCAAATGCTCAAAGTAAATGTGGCTGAGTGGGGGCAGGCTGTAGCATTTTAAGTTAATATTCAGTGGTTCTCTCCAAACCCACCTGGCAAGGTTTGGCATGCCATCTCATGAAAGTTGGTACTCACTTTGGGCCTCTGTTGCCAACCACATTGAGGAGTTAGTCTCACACTCACAGATAACTCACTTCCTTAATGTAAAACATGAAAATAATAAGAGTTGTCTATAGTCATATTTGTATATATCAGCCACCCTTAATTCAACTGACAAATCTAATGCAGTAACACTGTTGCAGCTCCCCTAGAGTCATGTGTTCAATATTTATTTTTTAAGGTTTTACTGATGCTTGTTATTTTTTATAGCATAGTCATTTCTGAATAAACACCAACATCCCTTTCATTGATTCCTCCATTTGTAATGAAAAAAGTTAAGTAAAACCAATGGATAAAAAGACAGCATATTCAGCATTCTATCACTCATTACTTCTACTTCTCCAGTCAGGAGAGGGAAAGAAATATTTTTATTTCACTGTATGCATAGGGAAGATTTTTTAAGGAAAATATGAGTTATATTTGTAATTTTAATACTTTTTGGTGGGATACATTTATTATCTCAATAAAAGGACACTAAACTTCTAAACTAAGGAAAAGCTCTGTAAAGCTGGGAGGAGAATGGAAAGTGGATGCATAGTCATAGCAATTAGGATTATAGTATCAATTGTTCCAATTAGCACTAGAAAAACAACTTCTGCTCTCTAGGAGAGCGGCTAATATCGGTCAACACAGGGATGATATTAATTGAAAATGAATCCAGCATCTTCTAGATGAGTAGAAAACCCATTTTCTACTGAGAATATTCTTTAGCACAGGTGGATACTAAATGAATTTTCTCTACTAGAGAATTCAACTTATAATCAGCCCTATGCCTACTCATGTGCTCCAGATTCTTTCAGATAAAAATTAACACAGACACCCCTGAATGAAAATGGAAAGCGAATGATGAGGCCGGTAGTTTGTTTGAACCTCCATGTGCAAATAACAATAGTGTCATGGAAACAGCTCTGGGTTTGGGATCAGAAGAACCGAATCTTAATTGTGCATATGACTAGAGGCCAGTCATGTAACTTCTCTGAGCCTCAATTTACTCATCTGTAAAATGGGGGTGGAAGTGCCTAATTCAACGCAGTGCTTCAAGAATAACAGTTATTGTGTTTAATGTGATCTATAAGCCTTAAAATGTTATATAAAAGTCTGGTGCTACTACTAACTTTGCCATAACACATTATCTTTACAAAGTGCTTTCATATACATTTTCTTATCTAATCCTCAATGCTCCTGTGGACCAGATAATACAGTTATTATGATCTCCATATTTCTCGCCCTAATCCAATATATGACACCCCCTCTAAATCTATATCCATCCTTCTCTGGGCTCTTATTTTCCCCTCAAGTTTATAAATATTGATAGATGAGGAGCTCTAGCTGACCATATTATGAAATTAAGACTTCAGAATCCAAAGAATAAACATAGGTCTTATGTTTGCTACTTAAGATATAGATTAATATTGTGTTATGGGGTTAAGACCAATTTTCTCATCCAGCAAGCCTTTGCTGGTTCCTTTACGGACACCAGATACTAAATTCTCAGGTGTATACAAACAAGATAAACTCCATTGTCATCATGGAATTATGTATCAAATGTGTTTGTATATATTTATCTTTAGTTGGGTTATTTTATAATTAAGTACAGAATGAATATACTCAATACACACGATCAAATGTGAAGCACTATTCCAATAGCGTTGTAGTGGCAACATATTACAAGTTTCCATTTAACTTAGATCCATAGCCCGATCTGAACATTTGGATTTTATTTATTGGAAACAGGAATATATGTTTCCCTTGCCTGTCACAATATCCCTACACTATTAATGAGGAAATTAAACCATCCAGACATTGAGAGGACTATATAGACTTTGAATTGTTACTCCAAATCCAGTTAGCCCTCAATCTCTGGATCCTATACGTCATAGGAAAGTGGGGAAAAGATCAATATTTTGAAGCTACAGAGTAATAGGTTTTTGCTTGATACTGTAAGTCTTAACTGTGATAAATATTTGTGTGTGTTTGTATGTGTATGTATATACACAATACTTGGCAATGCACTTAAAATATAAAACTCAATATCAATGGCAGATGATACAAATCTTTCTACCTGAATTTCTATAATATATTATTAAAATAAGTTAAATGAACAGATTTCATATAAGAGAATACACTGTCCTCATTAGAAATGGTAGATGGAAGAACACTTACACACACATACATATATATGTATGTATGTATGTGTATATACATATAAACACCACAACCCATGGTGTTTGGCTGACCCACCATAAGCAAAAGGTCTACAAAATAAATCATTAAAACATGAGAATGGTGTGAGAGCTCATCTAGTCTATTAGCACCTTGCCACATGCAGGCATAAAACACCAACTCATAAAAGTCAGGATTTAAACCACTCTTAATGGCTTCCGGAAAACATTCTAACTTTTTTAGCCCTCGGTGTCTGCAAAGCTCATTCTTTCCAAGGCAGCCAACATAAGACCAAACAACGGGAGTGATTAGAAGGCATGAAGAAATTCTGACATATGCCCCCACTAAAGGAGTTGAAACAAATGAAATAACTGTTTCAAGCTTATTGATGACCTCCTTTATATACTATAAAATAATTCCTTTATGGTCTTGCTATGATGTCCAGATTTGGCCATGCCCTTCAAAGAGCTACCACTGTAAATCCATTTCAGGGGAGAAGAAAAGAGTTGGCAAATAGTGTTGTATGCATAAGGTTATGCAACTAGATGAGGATTCTCAGGCAAAAAAAGATTGTATCAACACCAGTTCTTAGGCAAACACACTTTCACTGATATATAAACACAATAATTATGTTTAATGTGAAAACATTTCTGCTTAACAGTCAAGTCCTATCACTGGACATGTAGTTTTAATGACTAAACATAAAAAATAGGACTCTTGTTTGGCTGAGAGTAAAACTTTTTATTTGATTTTTTTGGTGGGTAATGTGAAGAAAGGCATATGAGAGCTCTTATGATATACCTGCCAGATAGAGTCCTTGGACTAAGTGGAGTAAAGGATGTGAAAGTTAATGAATGGATGGTTCAGTGCTTAGTACAGTGCCTGGTACATAGTAGGCACTTAATAAAGGTGTATTGACTGACTGACTCCGATAATCCCCAAATATCACCCCCAATAGCTTGCTATGGCAATATCCTGCCCTCCTACGTGGTCTAAAATGCTCATCATTAGGGTTGTTACTCAATTAGACAATTTTGTCCATTGAGTTTAAATCGTTTCTCAAAGTGTTGGCAAGTCACTGGGACTTAGTTTCCTATCTGGAAAATAACATCTAACTCAAAGGGTTGGTGCAAGGACAAAATAGAGTGTGTGTGTGTGTGTGTGTGTGTGTGTGTGTGTGTGTGTGTATGGGGGGAGAGGGAGAGAGAGGGAGAATGCTTTGCAAATTTTAAAGAGCTGTGTCAATGCTAGTTATTATTATTATTGTTATTATTGTGTTAGGCCATTGTTTAAATGTATCAATGTTGTCTGAGCAGGAAACAAAGATCTATTCAGATTATTTGTTTTTAGCAAAGGAAGAAAAGAGAGGAGACTATGTTCCTTTACTAACATCCCAGTTTTATTAGCGTGCATTAGGTTAGTTGTGATATGGGACATTTGGTAGATATAGAGAACATGAAGGGATGACAATGTATGGTTGCAATGGGAGGACAAGAGGACTTGTGGCCATGACAAATGCTGGGCTACTGGGTAGAAGAGACACAAGACCCTAATAAGATTCCCCAGAGGAGACATATGAGAGGAGCCACAACTATGGCTCCCTCACAGTTTTACCAAAGGTTGGCCTTCATCAGATCTGTAATCTTTACAGTCACGTGGGAATCTTTTCTCCCAACGTGGAAATAATAATGGCCGAATAGATGAATTTGGATATTGATACTTTGCCATGACTCCAAATTTTACTTGAATCTCTGCTGGTGTTTTGTTTTTGAATAGCCTTTGATTCGTAGCTCTCTTATGAATTATACTCTTACCAAGGTATTTGAAAGTATAACATTTACAAAATGAGTTCTCTTGTGTATGCTCAAGTTGAATACACTGTGTATGGAAAATACATTAAAACCAAAAAAAAAACAATTTACATTCCATAAATTGCACAGTGGTGGTATTTTGCTAAGTGAACTAAAAACCATTAATGTTCTATCTTGTATTTGTGTTTCCTGTATGTTAGCCCCAGCTCAATAATAAAATTAAACCTTTGCATTAAACTGAGAGATATCCTGAAATATCTGCAACTAATTATGTTACCAGACTCTGTTTTCATCTGTCACAGTAAATTTTGATTCAGTGTTGACTGCCCAATAGTAAAGAGCATGAGCTTCATTATAAGGCTTCTGGTATATTTGTCTTTCATCGGTTGATGGAAAAGTGTCAATGAACTAACATTCCATAATGTCATAATCATAGAGTAAGATGTTTTTCTGATTTTGCTTTCTTTATTTCATCTTATATCATGTTTCCAAATTTCTCATATTTATCCTTTTAATTACATTACAGTATACTGTATGCCAAATTTCAAACATTCAGGTTGTTTCTTTTTTAAGCAATTACAAATAGAGCTCAGGTGTGTGTGTGTGTGTGTGTGTGTGTGTGTCTGTGTGTCTGTGTCTGTGTCTGTGTGCGTGTCTGTGTGTAAACACACACATATATTTTCCAGGTGAGAATCTCTGCTTGAATATATACTAATGTATACTAACTGCCGTTTATCTAATCCTATCATTTTCATGTCTCTCTCCATGTCCCCTTACTCATCCCAACTCACAAATCTGTAATAGCTGTGAAATTCCTTAATGTAGTATTTGCATATAGTTTAATAATCAGTGAACTTTAAGTAAATGTATGCCATAGGAAATCCATTGGCAACAAACATAGTGTTTAGAGAATGCCCCCAAACTGTAGTTTCTGGTTATTTCATGCTTATTATAGGATCTACGTATCTTTTAAATCAATGAAATGGATAAAAGTGATGGAAAATTCTAAGGCAAAGCAGACTGACTATATGTCATTCTCAGTAATACTGTAAATTGTACATATATATATATATACACATACATATTCATATATATACATATTCATATATGTATATGTTGTTTCACATATAAATATATATGTTGCAGCCTGCACATATATGTCTCAGGAAAGAATTAATAGCTCCCTTCCATTTTTCCTTCACAATTTGGTTTCCCCTAGGTAGCACATTGCATAGAGTGCTGGGCTTAGAGCCAGGAAAACTAAAGCATAAATTCTGCCTCAGACACTCACTAGCTGTGTGAGCTTGGTCAAGTCATTCTGTCTGCCTCAGTTTCCTCAACTGTAAAATGGGGATAGTAATAGAGCCTATCTCCCTGGGCTGGACAGACAGCCTGAGTGCTCCTGAAGTATCCATAGACTGTTAAGATAACCAGAACATAGCTTCCAGGAGGGAAAGAGAGAAAGAGAGAGAAAGGGGGTGGAGCAGCAAGAAGGCCAGTGTCACTGGAACACAAAGTATGCAGAGGGGTTTAAGGTAGAAGAAGACTGGAAAGGTAGGAAGGGGGAAGGTTCTAAAAGGGATTTCAAGGCCAAATAGAGAATTTCTAATTGACACTGGAGGTAGAAGGGAACCACTGGAGTTTACTGGATAAAGGAACGATTTGGTCAGACCTGAACACTAGGAGGTTCAATTTGACAGCTGAGTGGAGGATGGATGAGAGTGGAGAAAGGCTTGAGGCAGAAAAACCACCTAGCAAGCTATTGCAATAACCATAAAGTCATGTGTGATGCAGTGGTTAGAGCACTGGGCCAGGAGTTAGAAAGACCTGAGTTCAAATGTGACCTTAGACACTGACTACTGGACAAGTCACTTTACCCTGTTTGCCTCAGTTTCCTCATCTGTAAAATGAGCTGGAGAAGGAAATGGAAAACCACTTCAGTATCCTTGCCAAGTAAACCCCAAATGGGGTCACAAAGAGAGTCTGGCACCTCTGAACAACAACAATAACAATTTCCATGTGCATCTGCATATGAGTAACAATATGGTATGATGAAAAGGACCCTGGATTAGAAATTGAGACCCATATTAATGTCATGGCTCAGTTATTAACTCAACTGACTTTGGCTAAGTCATTTGACCTCTGTGGGCCTCAGTTTCCTCCTGAAAAATAAGGTCATACTAGGGATGCTGTGATCACTGTGTGATCCTGGGAAAAGGATAGCCTCTCAGTGTTCCAATACTTTGTTATAATTGTAAGTTGTACAATAGATATCGATTTGCATTTGTAGGGGGAAATTACTAACAGAGTTCTCTATGGCAATAAAATCACAGGTACAGTCATACATAAATAAATATAACCTAAAATTTAAAGGATTTCCTAGGAATGAATAGGGAGAAGCCAGATCATGGGTTTATGTTTGAGGTAATACTAAAACATTTGGGAAGTAACCACAACAGTCCTCAGGGGAAAATTAACACCAATAAAGACCATCAAGAAATAAGACAAGGAACAGATAAGTGAATCGGACATGCAACAATACCAACAAAAACCTAGAAAGCAGCAAATCTAAAAAAAATAAATTAAGAGCAAAAATAGACATTCTGAAAATCCAAAAAGAGACCAGAAAACTGAAAATCACCCCAAAATGAATTGATAAATAATACTAGGAGCTCATTAAAAACACCCTCAGAAAATAGGTGATTAATTTGATCAAAAAGGGAGGAAAAAATTTATTAAAGTAAAACAATATACAAAGGAGAATTCACAACATGTAAAGAGGGAATAAAAGAAACTGTTTAAAAGTATTTTGCCCAGTCACAGGCCAATACAAGTAACTTAAATAAAATGGATGTATATTTACAAAACTATAAAACACAAAGATTAACAGAATAGGAAATAGTGGATTTAAATAACTCAATCACAGAAAAAGAAATTGAACAAGCCATAAATTAACTCCTATAGAAAAAACATACCCAGATTAATTTACAAGTGAATTATAACATTCAAATAATAATTAGGTCCAATATTACATAAAAACTACAGAATGAAAGCATCCTACCAAACTCCTCCTATGGGACAAATATCATCTTGATGTTCGAAACAGGGACGGATAAAGTAGAGGACAGAAATTATAGATAAGTATCTAATGAAAATTAATGGAAAAATTAGTGATATGGCTAACATAGGGGTTTCTTTTGCTTAATTACACTAATTTTTTTTAAAAATAGGAGCTTCTGGAACAGGAGAGGAGTTGAGGGAGGAGGTGTTGGTGAGTAGTGACAGGATGCAAAAAAAAAGAAAAAAAGAAAGGTTAATGAAACATTTTTAAAATACACTGAAGGGACCAGAGGGATGTTCAGGAGACAGGCTCAAGCAAGGTAGTTTTGTTACTATAGTGTTAAATTTAACAGACACAAAAAATAACAGATATAAAATTCTGTTTTGAAATTTTCATATTTGTTGATATTGTTTAGGTTCAAAATAAAAAAGAAAATTTAAACAAATTTTAAAACTGCCTGGACCTGTTGGAATGCATATATATATATATATATATATATATATATATATATACATATATATATATTTAGCTTTAAAGGGTGCTGACAAGACAATAAAGCTTTTAAAACTGAATCTCTTTCTGAAAAAAGCAACCTGCTAAACAATAGCAAATGTATTCATCTCAGTTCTGCTCACAGCTTCTGTCAGTGCAAATGTTAATAGATAACATAGTCACCAGAATTACTGTCACAATTCCAAGGAGGTTTAGCTAATTTGCTTCAAGTCTACTTCATTACAAAGATAAAGATAAATATTTTTGAACTCAAATACTGATTTAACAAGTGGTAGATTTGAATAAATTATGCTCTCCTCATATTTACAAATCTTCAAGTGAATTTCTTCATAATTCATTACCAGGAAACTAGAAGATGTCTTTAGGAAATTGAACTTACTTATAGTAATATTGTCAAGATGAACAAAGTTTTCTATTTCAGCCTGGCAGAATGAAGACTAATAAATAGGCATGAATTCTTTCAATCATCTATAAATGTAAGCTTATCCCTAATAAATACATTGGTGTCAGCACTTTACAACACAAGCATGTTATAACTCTATGCCACTATTTGTCGATGAAGAAGAAAATATTCCAACCTTTATTAGTGCTTATACCACCCTACCTGAAATACTGGGTGAAATACAATTTACTTTGCCTAATAAACAATACTTTGCTAACTCTGTAAAGTATATATAATGTAATAAATCCTTGCTTCTGAACCATGGCACCTGGGAAAATATTTTATCTATCTATAGTCAATTTCCATATTTATCACGAGACATTAAATCTGTTGCCATGGATCAATGGTCCATAAAAGTGTGGAAGTGCTAAGTCATTCAGGACAACTGCTAAAGGGTGAAGGTCAGATGTTTCCTGTGTGAAAATGTGAATTCTCAAACATTATTCTAGAAACGTGTTCGAAATCATGGACCTAATGAGCCTGCAACCTTTACAATCCATTAGAGATGTTAATTTTTTTAAAGACTTCAGTTAGGAAAAAATTCAATGCTTTACTGCCTAATTTACTAAAGTGTAAGGGATCACTATTTATTTGTACTGATAGGAAAAAAAAGAAAAAGGTACTAATTGTAGACACTACAATGAGATTTTAGCTGAAGTGATGATAATCTAAGTATTGCATGTTTACTATTATTCTCAAGTCCTGTTGCATCAAAGGAGGTAATACGTAACTCCTGAGCAATCATTTTCCCTTAAGCTGTCCACTTTTTTGCCCCACCCCCACCCCAAGTGTCTTTCCATTGCTGGAAAAAAGATGGGATTTCCTCCACCCCATGCCACACGCTCCAATCCCACTAATAAGCTCTAAATCCCAAAGACTTGAAGACGTGAAAAATATGTAGTGGAAAGGTCTGATATGTCAAGTTCAAATGTATATTTGTAAATATCACATTTAGCATGGCTAATAAATTGCTGAGCTAAAAGTCTAGAAGACCCAGATTCAAATATGACCTCTGACATCATCTGTGTGATCCCTGAGCAAGTCACTTAATGTCTATGGTCCTCAATTAACTTACTTGAATTGCTGTAGGTGTTCCCATACAAGGAAGCTTACTAAATCACATCTATTTCTCATATTCGACTATGTGTGTGTGTGTGTGTGGGTGTGGGTGTGGGTATGGGTGTGTTTGTGCACACAAATGGATACTGTGTTCTGAAAGTCCTCAACAGGTTTTCCTAAAAAAATGCACCAATATTTTTTTTTCCTCCATAAGCATCTTTTTTTTTCTTTTGCCATGGGTAAATGAACATCACATGCAGTATAAGCCTAAGGAGGAATGAAGCACAACTGTTGGTGACAAAAAGGAAATAGGCATGCTTAATTCCATAGGAACCACAATGAAAAATGCTATCTACCTCCAGAGACATAACTGATGAACTGTGTGCAGACTGAAGCATATGGTTTTTCACTTTCTTTATTTTTCTTGAGGGTTTTTTGTATGACTTCCTTTTTTGGTATGTTTTCTTTTGCAATATAGCTAATATGGAAATGTTTTGCATGACTTCACATGTATAATGGATCTCATATTCCTTGCCTTCTTAAGGGGTGAGGGATAAAAGAAAATTTGGAACTAAATTTTTTTTAAATGAATGTTAAATTTTTTATATGTTATTGGGAAATACATAATGAAATAAATTTTTAAATATATGTTAAAAGCTGACAAAAATAGAAGTGTTCACAGTGAATCATGAAAGTCTGCTCAAAATGTTTATTGGAAAGAAGAAAAAATATGTAGTATTTGACAAAGATATTTGACTGGTTGATTATTTTCTCCACTTTTTCCTTTCTGAGTCAAACCAAAGATATTTGTGCCATAAGTTAACCTTCAGCAAGATATATGTATAGCGATCAATTTTTCACTGACATCTATGGATGTATTTTAATAAAGATAAATGTGTTCAGCTGATAATTTATTCAATACAGAGATTTCAACTGGTTCCCTAAGTAACCTGAAAGCATTCTCTATAGTGTGATACTATTAAGATATGATAGGTTATTTATAGAAGACAGTTTTTTTTAAATTTTAACCATTAGGTTTTTAATGGATCAAAGAGGAAATATTCACAATTCACTTCCCTATCAGAAAATACTCTAATAGAGATAATTAATCATATTTTCATAGCACCCCTAGTTACATTAGGAATTTAATGCATTTATCAATACTGGAGGGATTTTCTCTTTATGATGAGGTACTCCTGATGTTCTTGTTTGCAGATGCTGCTGTATTGAATCTGTCAAGTTTTAGTCTACAACATTTCAGAGCCCACTAAAGCAGCCCCATAATCACTCACAAGAGTTTGGCGTAAGCATCAACACACAGGAAGAAATAAGTGGATGAAGAAGGTCTATTTTCTATCCTAAGATATGCAATAGGATGAATAACCCATGGAGTTGGTCCGTCAGTATTTGGTCCAAGGACCAACACTGCAGATGGACAACGAACATGGAACTGAATAGAAGAAAGAGGCTGGATTGCATTTGAAAAATAGCAGAGCTTTTAATGGCCTCAAGCTTTTCCCGGGAACAGGGGCACACCTGTCATACAATATAGCTACAAAAAAATGGTGTACCTTGATCTCTGAAGAATCAGAATTGCATTACCCAAAAGACAGTGGGGAGCTGCAGGTTAGACACAAAAGTGGTAGAGTAGAAAGTGCATCGGACTTGGAAGTCACAAGAAACTGGTGTGTAAACCAGGCTTCAAACACATTACTTGTGTGACTAGTTATATGAAGTTGAGTCACTTAACATCTGCCTGCCTTAGTTTCCTCATCTGTAAAATGGAGATGAAAATTATAGCACCTATTTCCCAGGGTTGTTGAGATGATCAAATGAGATAATATTTGTAAAGCATTTTACAAATCTTAAAGCCTGACATAAATGCTAGCTACTATTAAGTCACTTAATTCCTGTGATCTCATTTCCTCATTTAAAAATGAGGATAATATCGATAGTACCTACCTCACAGGGCTGTTAACATAAGTGCTTTGCAAGTCTTGTAGTACTTTAATAGATGTATCTATCATTATTATAAAGAATTGTGCAGGTGTATAACAAATAATTTAAGAGGAAAACCTCAGTCATATTATAGGGAGAAAAACAGAGAAAATGTAAAAATAAAACCTGTGTATTTCACTGGTGCCTTTCTAATGTTGAGAGATTTAAAGGAAGGGCCCAAGTGTATTTGGTTAGGACCCCAGTGGAAGATGTAGGAGGAAAACATATGGACAGAAGGATCAGGACAAGATAGGAAAGCATGGATGGGTGGGTGATCTGCACAGCTGGAGAGAGCATCTATGTTAGCAATAGCATAAATTCCCTTAAACATCCAAGCAACAAAATGGATGTTAATCTTCACAACCATATTCTTATATTCTCATGTATTAAAATGATTAAATTAATTTGTGAGTTGTAAGATTGCCTTATTATATGGTCTTCTTTTCTCTTTGCATGTGAAGAGAGGTTAAGCAAGTAATTACAGTCAGATAACAAGTCAGTTGATATCCAATGAACAACACTGCAACGTCGCAACTCCTTTTCTGTTGAAGGTATATGATTATAGTACCATGCTTTATCTTTTTAATATGAAAATGTAAGAAAAGTCAGATCATATCCTGTGGCTTTAAAAAAACACACACACCTAAAATGGTTTATACAATATCCTGTTAACAACTGGACAAAAGATCATGACTGAACCACAAAACTATTCTAGGTAGAGAACAACCAATGAACCAGTTCAGAACTATCATTAAAAAAACAACTTTCATTCAGTTTTCATAATTTGCAGTCCATATCCATTTCTGTGTTTGAAGAAGTCAGCTTCCAAAAGTATTTATGTCAAGGTAGAACAGTAACCAAATGAAAACCCAGTAGAATTACTTCCTTTTTTCCTCTATATTTGAAGCCAAGGGAAAATACAGAGTGTCCCAAAAGTCTTAGTGCAGTTTTATGCTTTAATATCTTAAAACTGCACTAAGACTTTTGGGACACCCTGTTAGACTCAGTCCTGAGCTTGAGATTTTAGAAATAACTGATACATAATGCTGCATAGTCTACAAAGGGCTTTTGTCAAAGCAATCTGTAAGGTAGGTAATAAAAATGTTATTATCCTCATTAAGCAGGTGAAGAAATCAAGGCTGAGAGATTAAATCACTTACCCAAGGTCACATAGACCACACGTTGGAGCTTGAACTTTCACATCAGTCTTCTAGTCAAATGTCCAATTCATTCATTTCCTCAGAGAAAAAAAACCCTGCCCTTCCTCCTAGCAATACCATTTCATATAAGACGCTACAATCCTTCTAGTCATTAGAGCTCATAACTTGGTCATCTTTGACTATATCTGTTCCCTCATCCCAAATGGTTTCCAAGTTCCATGGATTCCATTGAATTAAATTTGAACCAAACATTTATTAAGTGTATAATATGTGCAGGGCATGCACTAGGCAATGGGCACTTGAAAACAAAAAAAAACCCAACAGCCTCTGCCCTCAAGGAATTTATATCCTAGGGAAATGGTGTGGATACAGATAAGGAAATACAAAATATACACAGTATGTGGCAACACATGAGCACTGACAATTGGAATGGGGGAGGGAGGTTTCGAAAGGCTTCATGGACAATTTGGAACCTGAGCTGAGCTTAAAAGGATGCCAGAAAGTCTAGGTTGAGGGGTAAAGAAGGAGTTCATTCCAGATGTGAGGGATATATTGTATCCAGTGACCAAGTCTCTTGCTTGAACAAGTGCAATGGCCTCCTAATTGAACCCCCAGCCACCAATCTCTTCAATCCATCCTTTGCAATACTTTCAAAATAATAGCCATGCAAGATGAGAGGAGGAAGAGGGGAGGTAAGGACAGTAGACATATATTAAAGACAAAGGAAGAGTTAGCAGAGAGTGAAAGGTGAACTACGCTGAGCATGACAAAAGAGGGTGAGTGAGTATAGGAACATGGTTATCACCTAATGTGGAAGGGGATGGGATATAGAATATGGTAGAAGGATCAGGCTTTGAATAGAGGAAACCTATTAAGCAGAAGTAAAGGTAAGTGTGGACATAGAATGTTTGTTGCGGAGATGGGAGAAAGTTGAAATTGTTGATATGGCTGAGAACTTATTTTCTTGATCTCAATTAAGGTAAGCAAACCATGATTTTGGTGGGGCTTCAGGTAAATTTTTATTTTGAAAGGTGAATATTGGGGGCAGCTGGGTGGCACATTGGATAGAACACTGGCCCTGGAGTCAGGAGGACCTGAGTTCAAATCTAGCCTCAGACACTTTCTAGCTGTGTGACCCTGGACAAGTTACTTAATACCAAACGCCTCACCAAAAAAAAAATAACAAAAAAAACCTGAATATTTAGAAAAGTTAGAGTGAGTCACTGAGGACTCCTTCAGTGAAGGCATGGGAATACTGAGAGGCCTCTGTGACCCTTGGAATATAATCAGAGAGAATGTAGTTGGAGTGAGATAGTCCTAAGGTACAAATGTCTCTCTTGTAAATGAAGCCCTAAAAATTAAATGCACATATTTCAAATGGCAAGTATTCAAAGGAGAATAATATATGAATCTCTGTAAAGACTGAATTCTTTTGCAATCAGGTAACATTATAATGGCCACATATGCATTTATAATGAGAGTTTAAGGCCTCATTCCTTAGCAGAGGCTTAGAATGTCAAGTGCAATTCACTCTGGATTATTATAGCTTGGTTTATATAAAATGCTGCTAGCTTTGTAACTATATTTCTATAGCTATATTATAGGATTGTATGGATTTTATAATGGCTCTTTCTCATGCATGGAATACTGCTCTGGGCTTAATTGATAAAT
The DNA here is from genome assembly GCF_011100635.1 of Trichosurus vulpecula. NCBI lineage: Eukaryota > Metazoa > Chordata > Mammalia > Diprotodontia > Phalangeridae > Trichosurus > Trichosurus vulpecula. The sequence goes on from NC_050582.1 coordinate 14,246,394, forward strand.
TTGATATTCATGGATGAATGAAAAGGGAACAGAAGAGTATCACTCTCACTCCTCTCTTCCTATATGCAGGGAACATCATCTAATAAACATAATTTATAATTTGAATTTCTTTCTCTACGCCATAATACACAGTTGTCTCTGGGGCTGCTTAACAGGCTCTGAAAATAACTGCCAAGTAGGAAAAATTGCCTTGGCTCCTTGGCCTCCATTTTATTTAGATTCTGTGCAGCGAGTAGATGGAGGTCTAGCCATTGGCAGCGTATTTAGGTACCCATTAGGAGTTTCAGAACATAGACCACCAAGTCCCTCAGTCATTGAGTGTCAAGAAAATAAGTAGCCTCGTTTTCATAAGAATATACCAATAATAATTATGTTGCTCCAGCAATGATACTGCTATCAGTACACATTAATGCAATCACGTAATATGCAAAAAGCACGTGTCCATGCTGTAGTGCATAGAGCAAGAAAGAAATGTCAAGATAGAAGCTATGATGTCTTTATCTACTCAAATCCTGCCGTCCAGTTATGTAGAACAAACACTTAACACAAAGTGTCTCCTGGAAGAAGACAGCAGCAGATGGGCTATATGATGTTTTGGGTTCGAATTCCTCTTCTTTCCACTCACATGGCTGCCACCTTAGTCTAGGCCTTCATCACCTCTCAATTAGGCTACTGCAATAAACCCGCTAATGGTCTTTCTGCTTCCAATCTCTCTCTCCTCTCTGAGTTATCTTCTACCAAATTGAAATTCCTAAGGCACAGATATGACCATGGTACTCTGCAGGTCAAGAAACTACAATGGCTCCCAATTTCCTCTAGGATAAAATCCAAATTCCTTTGTTCTTTCAACTCTGTGGCTACAGTTTGTATTTCTTGACTTATTTCCTTTTAGGCACTAAACATCCCAGCCAAAGAGGCCTGTTCACTATGTCACAGACATGATTCTCTATGTCACAGCTACATGCATGTCTCTCGTGTCTGGACCACATCGCCCCTTTCCCCTTTAGCTCCTATGAAGACTCAGCTTAGGTACTACTATCCTTCTGGACCCCTATTCCCCATTGGAAGTGCTCCCCAAAGTTACTTTTGATTTAATTTGTACATATTTTGTATTCATTGATCTGTACCACTTGATGGAGACAGAAATGGCCTCGGAGCCAGGAAAAACCTGGATTAATGCACTGCCTCTGCCTTATGCTGGCTGGGTGAGCCTGAGGGACTCACTTAATCTTGCAGACTCTGGGCAGTTCTCTAGGTGCAGAGAAGGGGCCAACTTGAATGTATGGATTAGCTCTTCAATGAAAAGGGATTCTTTTCTGTCTCTGTATCCTTAATGTCAAGAATAGTACCTAGCATCTAGTTGGTGCATAATAAAGGCTTAACGAATGAATGATTCTCACTTTTTAGTGCAGGCTATGTCCTCCATTTTTAGGAACTTAGCAAGGAGGGGTTCTCACTTTGAAGCCCCCTTTATGTTCAGTAAATTAAGTATTACACTTAAGTGAAGTTAAGATGGGTGGATGAGAGTCCTAGCTTTCTTCCTTTTCATCAACTTGTGCTTTGATTTTTCACAACCATTTTTCATTTCTTTTCATTTCTTTTGGAAAAAGCTATATGTGTGTATTATGTATTTTTTCTATTTCCCTCATTCATGTACCTTCCACAATGCAAAATTTAAATTTCATGTTTGTTTGAGAGATTTTGCATATGTTAAATAAGAAGTAGAGAAAATCTCTAGGATGGACAAATGGTTGATATGCACACACTATTTATTGTGTTTGTACATGCATAAATATATGCATATAGATATATTAATTCCTCTGAATAAATTCATTCTTATATGAGTCCACATGTACAAATAAAATGTGAAATATGTGAAAAAACAATCCATTTATTTCACACATCTTTGATGACACGACTGCTGGAGAAGACATGAATGATTAAGCCGTGGTGATTGATACTAAGGATGAAGATGGACAAAGCAGTGATGTCATTTCACACTTTGGGTTACCCATTAGATTGTAAGTTCCTGAGGACAGGGACTATCTTTTGCCTCTTTTTGTATTCCCAACACTTTTAGCACAGTGCCTGGCACATAAGAGGTGCTTAATAAATGTTTATCAATTGATTGATTGATCATGGTCCATATTTTCTGTTTTAAAAACTGCTTATTCCCATAATAGGCATCTTTCTTTAAAGAAATATTTCAAACTATTAGAATACATGACCAAGAATTGGAAAATGTGAAAATAGATTTCTCTAGACAAAGTATAAGAAAACCAGTGGGAGGTGGTTAGGATAATTTTTATAAGAAGCTTTCCTAGCACTTTGAAGTTATGCTAAGAAAGTGACTAACATGTCCATACCCTTTTACCCTTTCATCCCACTGCTAGGCATATATCTTAAGGACATAACAATTTTTCATAACGATTCTATAAACACTAGTATATTTATATCAATATTTCTTTGTGGCACCAAAGAACTGGAAACAAATTCATTGCCCAGTGACTGAAGAAGGGCCAAAAAAGTTGCATTACATGAAGATAATGGGATGTTACTGTGCTGTAAAAAAAAGTTAATGAATATAATGATTACAGAGAGGAAATACATGAACTGATTCAAAGTGAAATAAACACAACCAGGAAAACAGCATACTCAATTACTATAACAATGTAAACACAATGGAACAACAACAACAAAACAAAACACAATGATGTGAAATTTTAATGACCAAGATTTGCAGACATTGGGTATTATTGTTGAAAATTGAACATGTCAGAGTCTTTGCTGAACTGTTTTTTTAAGCCACCTTTTTATGTTTTGTATTAAGGGATAACTTCCTGGGAGGAAAAGCAGAGAAGGATGCATTGAGAAATGTAGGTGATGTAAAAACAAAAGATATCAACACTTTATTTTTAAAATAATAAAAAAACCATTGTTCTAGGTTCACAGAAAAGAAAGACTGGTCTCAACCTCTTCAAAAGTTATGAAATTTTGTTATAGAATTATACCCCTCCAACCTCAGATAACTTCAAGAATATTTACAAAATGTTTTTATGAAAGAAATATAGCTATTTCTGACACAGAATTATTTCATCTAAAATGACTAAGAAATCACATAAAAGGGGAAAACTAACTTTTTATGACAAAAATGTCAAGCCTTTGAGCAAAAAAGAGTAAGTAATAAGCATATCAGACTTTTGACATGGGCTAGAGGAAGGGGCTAGGAGTAAATAATAGAGTAGCAAAGAATGGCTTTTTCACTAGTGATGTCTTCCTGGTTTTGCTAGTCAGTAGGCACTGCTTAAACATTCCATATGCAAACTGAATTTTCCCTGTTTACCAAGGGTTCTTTGGCCCCCTTTTAATTTTCTCCCACCTTTGTTTTTGATCCTTGTTTTTAGGCTTGAGGGCAGATGAAAATTGATGTAAAGGCCAGACTCATTACAGGAAATAAAATTAAGAGCTACCTAAGTCTCAAAAGTGGGTCACATTTTTCTAATTATTTCACCAACAAATTTATTTTGCTTTGACTGATAGAAAAGTGATGCTCTTCTTACTAAATGAAATGGACTTCTTGGTTTTATTTTCCTATTCTCTTTCAGGGGTGGGGGCTGGGGGGAGGCAATTCGATTAATATAAATGGGCCACATAAACAATTTGATTAACATAGGTGGATGTTTGGTAATCTGGTTCTAACACTAGGCTCAGGTCCCAATACAGCCATTTAAAAACTGTAAGAGACCTTTAGGAGCCTCTGGGTCCAACTCTTTCATTGTATAGATATGGAAACTGAGTCCCAGAGTAGCAAGTGACTTAACCAAGGTTATAAAGCTAGTAAATGTCTGAGCTAAGATTTGAATGCAGGTTTTCCTCATTACAAGTCCACTACTCTAACCACTACCCCAGGTTTCCTTGCAATAAAATTACATAAGGTAGCTATGCTAGGGTCCAAGTCCAGTTGGTACCTTGAGAAGGCAAACTAGAGTCACACTGCCTATAATTACAGTTGTCCATGATACTTTCAAAAGACTTCAGTATAAGAGATAGAGACTTAGACCGTGATTCCATTGGTATAGGGAAACTCTACAGTGTGCAGGTAAGCATATGCTCTGTAATTTAGTCTTAAGAGAGTTGTCCAGTACACTGAGATCAAATGACTTGTCCAGGGTCACAAAGTCAATATATGTTGGATAGGACGTTAAACCTGTTTTCAAGGCCAGCTCTCTACTACTCAATGCTGATGGCAAGTAGAATTCTCAAATTTATATAACACAATCAGCACATAATGAAATAGAGCACAAGGGGCATCTGTTCTCTTCTGTAGAGTAAGATCTCAGTTAACGTGCATACAAATAAGCAAAATCTAGCAACTGACACCATGATGAATGTAGAAATTACATAAAAATGATGAGAACTGATTATTTACACTCAAAAATTATCTCTTTGAAGTCTTTAGATAAAAGGCATTGGAGGTTGATTTGAAAGACTATGTATATGAAATAAAATCTATATGCATATATATATATAAACACAGAGAGAGAGAGAGAGAGAGAGAGAGAGAGAGAGAGAGAGAGAGAGAGAGAAACAGAGACAGAGACACAGAAAGAGACACAGAGAGAGGCACACACACACATACACACAGAGAAACAGACAGGGACAGAGAGTGACAGAGACGGGGGTAGGGAAGAGAGAGAGAGAGAGAGAGAGAGAGAGAGAGAGAGAGAGATGGAGGGGGGAGGGAGAGAGACAGAGAGACAAAGATGGAGAGACAGAGAGAGACAGAGAGAGAGAAATTAAGGGGTAGAGACCAAATGGAGAGATCAAGGAGAGAGAATGTACCAGTCTAAGCTTACATAAAAAAGAAAATGCAATTAGTTTTTCGTTCCCTGGGGATGTAGAAATGGAGTTAACCAAGAGTTTCACTTAATCCATTTAACATTCTTTTCCCTTGAATGGCTAACACTTTCTAGTTTCTATCTGTGGGATTATAGCATAGAAGTAAACTTTTGACTAGAAGGACAATGCTTATTTGATGTTTAGTTTAGCCCAAATCAAACTTTATTTTTAAACTACTTTGTCAGTTCTTATGTGCCTAATAACTTTATATTTTCTACCTGGATGAAGTTTAGGGGAAAGATTTTTACCTTTTTCACTAAGTTAATTTTTGTTAAGCTTAAGAATCGAGGACCAGTTCAGTTGTGCATTTTAGGAGGCTTCTTTGAAAGTGCAATGATCCCGTGAATAGATGGTCTGGTTCCTAAATTGATTTTTTTTGGTGGCTGATAAAATGTTATACAGGTCTATCTCACATGAGGTTGCTCTTACGTACACTGTTTCTCAATAATATTGCTGATCTCTAAGTTACTCCTACTGTCCTACCTCCAAAGTCTGACATAAAAGTATTGAGCTGCAACAAACTACCCGATGCTGTTTTACCTAATATTTACTTAGTGTTGCATTTTTTACAACTAAGTGATGATGTTAATGCAGTAAGATTACTCAGCGGTAAGGATGTCCCTAAATCAAATAGAGCAACCATACCTACTAATTTTGTTCAGCTAATTTTGACAGGCAGAAAGTCATAGTGGAGAGATTCGGACCTGGGTTCAAGTCCTTCCTTTTGATGGACTGACTTGATGACCCTGGTTGTGTGACCCTGGCACTTAACTTGTCAGTGCCCTAGGCAATTCTCTAAGGCTATATATTAGAGAGAAGGTCCTAAAGAGCATTGGTAGAGAGAGAGGTTCCTCAACTTTGAGGTCCTTGATCACTGAAATCACAGGTCCAGTCCCTATCCCGTGTTTCTCTCTCTCTCTCTCTCTCTCTCTCTCTCTCTCTCTCTCTCTCACACACACACACACACACACACACACACACACACACACACTGTTTTTTTGAAAGTATAACTGTGAACATGCACATCCAAATAAGAGTTTAGGACTCAGGTTGCTAACTTAATCTATTGGGCTGCCATCTTCACTCCCTAGCAGTTTAATTGCATTAATGGGTGAAATCCTCAAATTTTTGAGCTGAGTCCCAAGAGAGGGAAAAATGATTTGCCAAGACTACACAGCTCTTAACTGGTACAACTGGGACTTGACCAAGTCTATAAATGATGATTCAGTGGAAATCTCAAAAGCCAGGAATATAGTCATTCTATCTAAATTCTAGGTTTTTTTAAAGGAAAAGTTTTTAGTCCCATGCCTTCATAATTGAAAAATAAAAATCTCCAAGCTTAATCCAACATCTAAAACCAAGTGGGAAAAAGGTCCATTTTCAAATTTCAAGTCCTCGAATAGAGAGTAACTAGACAAATCAAAGTACAGGTTAATCCAAAGGAAGAAAAGAGAAAAGAGAAGGAAAGGAGAAAGGGTAAAGGGGGAGGGGGAAGGGATAAAGAGAAAGGGGAAAGAGGAAGGAAGGAGTGGAGGATACTAGGCTAGGAATTGCTGAGGATCAGTTTACACCAAACAAGAGCAGTAACAGGAACATTTTATTGTTCACATGAATAATAAATCTAAGTGTAAATGAAGCCAGACCAATTACCAGAAAGAAGCATTAGTCAAACCTGAAGTCAAAGATAGGGTGGGGAGGTACTTTACCAATTAGTATAAGGCACTCTAATGGCCTCAGGGTTTTTTTCTTGTTTTGTTTTGTTTCCCGGAAATCAGCAAGTTTGTCAGTTTCCCTGAGGATTCTTTGGTCTAGAGAAACCAGAGGTTTTCCTTAAATTCATAAGGATTAGATGGAGTGTGACTTCAGTGATTGAGATGGCATTCCCTTATCAACCCTCAGAAAAGTCAAAATTAATCTGAGATGCAGCAGAGTTCATAGCTTTAAGCTTGGGTTTTTAAAAACAATATACAAGTGTCATTTAACATGGTTTCCCATCAGTAAAATAGCATTTTGAAGGAGTGGTAGCCATAGCAACTTTTTCTATGGCCTCTGAAATAAATCATTGTTTTTTTTTTTTTTTGCTTTAAGGGAGCAAAATGTTAATAGAAGATATAAAATACCCGGGTTGGGAGGTATAAGCACAGTATAATATGTGTTTAAGGTTTTCTTTTCATAAAACAAAATCAGTGTACTCTGAAGACATCACTTACGCCCATTGGAAAGATTATGGAAACAAAGGCACACACATGCACCCTTTATTGGGAGAACTATCAAAAATGGCTACAGAGTACTACGAGTAATTTCAAACTTTTTCGACGTCTTGTTAGTTTTGCAAAACTGTTTTCCTCCTTCTGTTATTCTTTGCTACACAGGATGTCTGGAGGGTGGGGGGTTATAAATGCATTGGGAAAAATAGGTGAAATAAGAGCAAAATAAATCAATAAAAGGGTTTTTAAAGATATTAAACCCCACAAGGGTGAAGAGCTGGCAAACTTGCTCATCAGACAGACTTGCTCATAAGACAAAGTTTCTCATCTCTTCAACAAATTTTTATACCCAATGCATTTTTAAAAGAACTTCTTTATTAAGACTGAAATAAGTTTGGTCAATTTCTTTCTCTCTTCCCTATATAATTTCTATTGCCATCTTGCCCCTGTTAGCTATATGGCTCCTGCTCCCTAGGCCCCCCGTCCTTATGTAAGTAGAGCAGACAACTGAAGCCAGCCTCACAACAAACAGGGGCCCATAAACATCAAACAGAATGGACATGGGCAGGTATGTGATTAAGGCCATGTACTCTTTGGTCATGACTTTGTTTTTCTGACCTATTTTCTTTGATCTTTATTATGTGCTTGCTTTGAGGTTCCTGAATATTTCTTTCAAGACTAAATCAACCCAGCGTATCTTTTTTGGGTTAAGCAATATGCAATAAGGAAAGAGCCCAAGGATCCCAAAACACCAAGTAACAAAATACTTCCTCTCTCTTGGTTCTCACCTCCTAACATATTAAATAAAAGGGTTGGACAACATCATTTCTAGAGTTTCTTCCATCTCAAACATTTCTAAATGAATTTTACTGAAATACTATTGATAATAGCTTATGTTGGAACCAAACTGTGCTGTGATTCAATAAAACTCGATGCTAGGAGGTATATTTTTACATTTATTTAGATTCAAGTTCTTATTCCACATCTGAACTTATGGAAAATCAACAATTCCAATAGTAAGACATGGATAAATAAGAAAATCAAGATATGGATCTAGTTCTTAATACTCCATTAATTAGCAACAGGGATAGTAATATTTATATCAAAGGGACAATTGGAGAACACTAATTAGAAACTGGAAAATTTCAAGGAACTGAACCGCTCTTATTTCTGGTCTGCTGAATATAATTAACAAGTCCATCAGTTGGTGATAGTTCAAGTGAGTTCTAATGTTGTGATCATAGTATAGAAGGCACAGTAGAACCCATCTCAGTTTTAAAAGGTCCCATTTGCTTTATTTTAGCCTGTCTTATTTCTGCTGCTGATTTGTTGTTGGCACTGATTATTTCAACATAATGCTTCCAGAAAGCATGCTTTTTGTACTTAGCTACTTCTAACCACATTATATTACTCTCATAATTTCAGTTTTCTTTCAATAAAATCCTATAATTATATTAAAATCAAAGTCAAACAGAGGAGAGAGACCTAGATCAGAGTCCAAGTGACAAAAACAACTAATAGTCAGTATTTTAGGAATTGTGCCAAAAGAGTAAAACTATACTCTATTTTAGGCCATGAAAATGATAAACCCTTGGCACATGCCTAATTTTCATCCCTAAGGAGTGCCAACCTATTGTCCCCTGAAAGTCCAGGGTTTAAAATTTCAGTCTTCAAGACAATAAGCATCAATTATCTGGATCTCCCCTCTTAATGTGCACTTTCCCTGGGTCCAATTCCCTGAGACTAAGATAAGAACATTCACAATTACAATTGAATTTGAAATCAGAATATGTCTCTTCTCAGAAAGCTCTAAACCTGGAGCCATAGCATCACTCTAGAAATTGAGGATTCACCTTTTCGAACAATTACAGGAAAGGGATTCAGAGACACTGCCTCTGCATGTTAGAGTATCTATAAACTTGTTTAATTTCTAGCATTTTAGTTCTCCCTTCAATGAAGACTGATTAAAATAACAATTACAGAATTACAGCAAACTGGGATTTGGAAGGGACTTTAGAAGTCCTCTAGGTTAAACTATAACATAGAAGGAACCTCCAATATAACACACCTAACCAGGAGCTGTTCAGCTCAACCCTGTTCAAAGATCTCCAAGGAGAGGGAGCTCAGTTTGTCTTCCTTACATCAAGCCGAAATCTGCCTCTTTGCATTGCCTACTCCTTGCTTCTGCTCATGCCCTCTGAGGCCAAATACAGCAGATCTAATCCCTCTTCCACATGACAGCCCTCCAAATACTTGAATAAAGCTCTCGCGCTTGACAATAACACTATTATGTGAAATATATGGGTGGATATGTTATATGTGCCATATTAATCCCCCCAAAACATCCATGAAAATACCTAATAACCACCTCATCATCCATTTTGTGAGGAGAAGGCCATAACATAATAATAATGTGGGGAGAGGATGAGGCTCATTTCATCACTGTTTGCTCCAGAGATGCTTTTAGTGAATCTAACTAAGAAGACCTTACATCCTAATCACCTCATTCGACTACAAAAAGCAGTCATTTTATCTATTTGCATAACCATCCCTTGAACATTAAATATAAAGAATAATAATAACAGAAAAGTGACTTGTCCTAGGATTATATCTGAACTCTGTCATGAAGATGAGAATAAGAGAAAAAGGGAAGAGATGCTGCTACCAATAATGATACTAGGAAGAATGGCAATAATAATAAAAGTCTGGATTTCGGGGAGATACTGGGCCATTCAGCTTTATGCCCCAATTCTTTATACGTTTTTTAATCAGACAACAAACTCCCATGCTACAAATACAAACCCTCAAATACCCTTGAGAATTCAATAAACTACTTAGAACTAGAGTATCATTATAGACCAAACCGTTGTCCACAACCACTCAGATATAACATTGATACATAAAAATTAAGAATAACATTTTAAATAGATGTCATCATACTAAACACTCATAATCTCCAAGCCACATGGAATTAAATGCCTATAAAATACAGAGACCTAGGAGAAGAAATTAAAATCACATAGGTACACATCATCCCAGTCACCCTGTCTGCTGCTGGGGTTGTTCCAAAAATAGTTTTAGGGAGGCTACAGAAAATGAGTTTAAATCACAATACTAGCATTCAATTACATAAATTCAATCATTTTATCCACCTTGGCAATATTTCACAGAACATTAATATGATGGAACAATAGCAGGACAGCGACTTGTCATCAGGCTCTCTATCTAAACTACTAAAAAGATGAGAAAAGTGTGATAATAATAAGGATGATAATAAGAAAATATGTAGAAAGATACAATCAGATGGTTAGAAGCTCACTGTCATTTCCTAAACTCTATATATCAGAAGCTCACTGTCCTCAACTCCCTGTTCTACAAATACAAACTGTAGAATATCCTTTAGAATTCAGCAGATATACCATCCTGGAGCCAGCACATAATTATGGACAGAATTGTTGCCCGCAACCATCCAGATATAATATTGATGCATAAAAATTTAAGAGCAAGGATTTTTTAAAAATAGATGTCACCATACCAAATATTCATAATCTCCAAGCTACTTAGAATGAATAGCTTTCAAAATATAAAGATCAAGCTGAAGGAATTAATACCATGTGGACAAAAGATAAGGTATATATCTGTCATCCTGTCTGCTACTGCAGTTGTCATAAAGTGCATTCAATAAGTGTATAGAAGATGAGTTTGCAACCCAATACACTTATTTAAATACAGAAAAGAAAAAGATATTTTACCCACTTACAAAATAGTCCACAGATCAGTTAATATGAAAAAATAAGAGCAAGACATCAACTTGTCTTCTGACAATTTCCATGTGAACCCCTTTAAAAAGTGAAAATGAGATGAGTGATCCAAATGGTGAAAATAGAACACTACATTTGAATAATGCTTTAACATTTAGAGCTTGGTTGTCTCATTTGAACCTTACAACAACTCGGAGTGGTAGGAGGAAATCTGTGGTACTTGTTTTCTCCAGAATACTTCTTTTGGGTGGTAGCTATGATTGTTAAAAAAAAAAGGTTCCTCTTTTATATTGGCTAATAAAAAGGAGAGATTAATAGTGATTGATTACCTTAATTATTCTGAGCTCACTGTTTTTGAACTCAAAGTATTTTATGAATGAATCTCTATTTTTAAGCCCTAAAAAAGCACTTCTCTGTATGAGCCCAGTTCCCAGTCTGTCCACCAGCAAAGGGGCTGATCTCTGCATATGGGCATGTATATACACACGTATATATTTATGCGTCTATATACGGGCCCATACGCAGAAACAAGCATTTTGCAAATGGGCCTGCCAATTTTTCAATTGGCAGATGGGACCTGAACAAGTGAAGAGAAATTCTTAGTTTGGTGCTTAAAATAGAATACGATTAATTATAAAACAACTCTTTTGAGTTTAAAACTAGTGAGCTTAAAGCCAAGTCAATCTTTCAAATACCTAAATTAAGTTAAATTATGTTAAGTTAGAAACAATTATTGTTAAAACCTTTCCTTGAATGAAAAACTGGGTATTTATTTATTAACAATGGTTTTAAACTTACTGTTTTTCAATTAATTTAAAAAACCTTATTTTTAAAAAAGTTTATGTCATTCTTTGAGAAGCCCTAAATCAAGGATTTCTAGATCACCCATATCCTTTCGATTGTCAAAGATCTTTGCTTCCTCCAATTACCTTACGTTGAATTTTCTGAGTAAATATTGCATCTCCACCCAGTCCCATCCCCCACCCCCTATCATTACAAATAGATCGCTTCCTGCATGTGGATTTTCATACAACACATATACATAGGTAGAGAGATAGAGGGAGAGGGAAGGGGGAAGACTGGACCTGTGATTTCAATACAGGGAACTGCAGGTGAAGAAACGCTTTCTACAAATGCAGGTCAGCACCTTCTCAGTAACTTCTAGCCCAAGAATTGCCTAGAACACTCAGAAGTTTAGTGACTTGCCCAGTGTCACACAGCCAGTACATCAAAGCCAGTGTCAAAGGCAGAACTGGAACCCAGGTTGTCCTGGCTACAAGTCAGCTAGGCTGTGCAGTGGCTAGACTGCTGGATTCAGGATTCAGGACTTTAAATTCCACCTCAAATAGCTGTGTGACCCTGGGCAAGTCACTTAACTTCCATCTGCTTCAGTTTTGTCATCTGTAAAATGGGGATAATAATAACCTTTTAGGGTTGTGGTGAGGATCAAACGAGATAATATTTGTACAGTAGAGAGCCTATAGTAAGAGTTACATAAATTGTTGTTCAGTCGTTTTTCAGTTGTGTCCATCTCATTGTGACCCCATTTGGGGTTTTCTTGGCAAATATACTAGAGTGGTTTGCCATTTCCTTCTCCAGCTCATTTTACAGATGAGGAAACTGAGGCAAACAGGACTAAGTGACTTGCCCAAGGTCACGCAGCTAGTGTCTGTGGCCATATTTGAACTCGGGAAGATGAGTCCTTCTGATTCTAGGGTTGGTCCATTGCCCCATATTATTAAGATATTTATTCAGACCAGCTCTCTATTCACTACAACTACTTTATATAGAAGTAAATTTGCATTTCTGATGAAAATTTCCTTTCCTTCTACACTTTGTTCTTCCAGTTAAACTCCAAAGAGACAATCCTCTATGAGGAATTTGGTCAGGTCAGGGAACGCCATCAGTCAAAACCACCATTTGCTTCTGGGACAAATTACAACCTTAGCATGAGAGCTGTGTACAATCTGGCTCCCACCTGCCTTTCCAGACTAATTTCCTAACACTCCATATATTCCTTTTCCAGTCAAATCAACTAGCTGGTCCCCAGATTCACCAGATTCTATTCTGTCTTCTTTGTCCCCAGGCCTGGGTCCACTTCTTTTCACCTTCACCTCCTAGGTCCCAGCTCCCTGAAATTGTTCGGCTCAGCTACCATCTCTTGGAGCCTTTCTTAGGGCTTCTCTACATACCCTTTCCTTCCTCAAGTTACTTCGTATTTTCTTAACAATGTCTCATACATAGTAGGTGCTTAATAAAAGTGTTGAATTAAATGTGACTGAATCAAATGGTTGTGTAACTATAAAAATATAACTTTATCTTTTACCAGTTGAGCCACTAATTGAATCAATAAATAATTTTCAAATGCCTACTATTTACAAAGCTCTGTGGTAAGCCCTGAGGGAATTATAAAAATAAATGTGAAAAAGTGTCCATCTCAGCTATTAAGAAACTCACAATCTAGAAGCAGCTCAGTGCCATAATGGATAGAGTTCTGGGTCTGGGGTCAGGAGGTCCATTTGTTCAAATGTGTCCTCAGATTAGCTGCATGAGCATGGGGAATGACTTAACCACTGTCTGCCTTGGTTGAGGGCAATAATAACACCTACCTCCCAGGACTGTGGTGAGGGTCAAATGAGATAATACCTGTAAAGTGGTGCCTGGCACATAGTAGGTGCTTAATAAATGCTCATTTCTTTCCTTCTTAGTAGAAATATAGATATGGATATAAATAAAATCAGAGGCAACATGGAACATGATGTGAGCAAGAAAGTACAAGCAAGGATGCAGAAATAGAGCAGGTATGCATTCTTCGTTTAGGTTTGCTGTAAACATCTTCTATTTTACTGATCAAAATTAATTGCAAAAATTCTAAGCAGCTCATTTAATCAAATGCAGCCTAATCTCTGATCACTTGAACATCTAATCAGTTTCACACTTGTGCCCACTTGAGAATTATTGATTCCGATTACAACAAATACAGGTCCAGGTGATGCATATTATAATTACCACAGCTAATGTGATTACTGCATGTAAATTGATTACTATAATTACTATAATTAGGATGTGGTTATTTGCATGAAACAGAGAGAAGTAAATTGCCTGGTAGGTTTGGGGAGAAGTGAAAGACCAGCACCAATTTTTTTAAAGAAAACAAGCCTTAAATTAATTTCAATTGCCAGCATATGAGAGACAGAGGGAGACAGAGAGAGACAGAGAAAGAGTTATGATAGGTAAGCAATTTCCAGAAATATGTAATCTAAGTCTTTTGTTGCTTATCTGAATATGATAACAGGGCAATGGGTTTTTCTCCTCCATGGCCCAAGCATACTTTCATCCTGCACTGTCAGCCTAAGCAATACCAATGATAATATTTTATAGAGTCATAAATGTGTGCAAACCTCTGGCTTTCTAAATGGTGATGAACATTTTCAGAAGGAACAAAAGAGTGCAAATTGTGATGGATGCAAATTAGTTATGGGATATGTTTCTCTATTTCCACCTTCTTTTTCAAATATTTGTTTTTGTGTACCCTGCCCCTTTAGCAGCAAGCCAGGAAGCATCTTCATGTTTCTTTATGTAGATATATGTTAGGAAACAATTGTCTCTTACAAATACAGTATCTCTTGCAAATATCAGTATCAAAACTTTTGTCCTTAAAAAAATCTTTGCTCATAGATCCACATGACACAGTTAAATTACATTTTCTACTTTTTCATACCCTGGACCCTTAAGCTCACATTCTCTATCCAAAACAAAGAGTAACACCAAAATTTAAGTCAAATGACAAACTTCATTTTTAAGAGGAAAAACAAAGACTAAAAAAGTCTTGCCTCGTTGATTTTCACTACATTATAATCACAGGGACAGTGTATATGACCCAGGTGTGGACGATATCAGTCCCTGAGAATATATTGACTAATGAAGGCAAGAGAATCAAGAGTGTCCTTAGTGAGTTCGAAGTGTGATGCTATGACTGTTTCATTTTTAAAATCCCTGCAAATTTTTACTGAATACATCTAATATATACAGAAATGACTTCAGTCTCCCAAATCTGATTTCTGAATTCAATCATCTTGACATTTTCATCCCCTTTTAATTAAAAACCATACTTCGAAGAAAAGATGCCTATTCGCCAGAAATGAATGGCACTTTCCACTGGTCCTTCAAGTGCCACTTCCAATTCCAAAAAGAACAGAACAAGCAAAGCCCAGTTCCCCAAGAATGCACCTTTCCTGTGTTTGGCCCCTCACCTATGGCATTTGCCTACTCTGATCTCTAAACCATGGCACCATTAACAAAATCAATGCCAGAAGACCTGAAAAGGTTTAGGTTGCCTGTTAGTATGACTATTTTGACATCCTAAATAGTTACAGAAATGGCGGTGGATCTAGGCTTGTGGGTATTGTTAGCTAGCCAGATGCCTGATTCCCAAAAGGAATTTCTAAAGTATAGAATTTCCTCCTAAGCCTTTGACTAACAAAAACTCAAGCCAACAAGCTGCTCTTCCAGCTTACCTTAAAGCTGAATGGGATTAACTACATGGCAAATGACCATATAAAACTTGATTAATAAAACAGGTGGTCAAAATTTGCTCCTCCTCCCAAAAAAGGTTGATTCATTTCTTTTATATGAATATGGCCTCAACGTGAAACCTATAAAGCTTATGGAATTTCTTTGGTGTGTTCCATTCATATCTCCCACACTATGAAACAGATACATTAAATACATTAAGCAACAGAGTCTATTTTTGGTTGTTTCTCCTAAAGTGTTGTCATTGCCTAGAGATGTTGTGGGTGTGACATGGTCTAAAATGCCACTTTGAAGACAAAAACAAGAGTGTTAATTGTCGGGATTCCTTGTTGATTTGGTCTGTAGTGTATCATTTACTCTCTACCTCATCACCCAACCTCCACTTTCAATGAGGAGCTGAGGTTAACCGTGCTGAAATAAACTTACTTGAGCTAATCACAGAAAGAAATAAGATTCCTCAGAAATCGAGCCAGATAAGGAGGTGGGAAAAGAGGCATCTGTTGTCCTCACTGTAGGGGGAGATATCCCTGTAGGAGGATGGGAAGATGGAAACCATCTGTGCTATTTGAGTCCCCTTTAGTGGAAGAATTAGGCTTTACTTTCAGAAATTCAATCTACCTTCTTTTCTAGTCAGGTAACTTTTTTAAAAGTTAATTTCCTATGACAGTAAATTTAACTAGTAGGTATTCTGACGGCCTTTCTACTTTTTTTAGGCATTTCTATTAGTGGGCTCATTTCCCAGCTAGTTCTTGGCCTAATTCTTGAGTTTTCAAATAAAGTAATATCTTTTCCCAGTTACTTTGAAATTATATAGTTGCATGTAATCTTGGCAGAGAAGGGGAAAAAGGGATGAATTTAAAGAGAAGCTCAAATAAGAACAATGACATAAATCCTATAGAAATCCCAGAGTTACTATTTAAACTTTATCATACTCTCTGAAAAGATTTTCTTAAAAAAAGACACAAGTGGAATTAGTCCATCTCTGAAAGACGTAAAACCTAGTAGAAACTTTTTAAAAATAAAAATCTCTTGATTGATTTGAGCCCAATGTACAAAGAAATAACTGAAATCTTTCACATAATCACAGCTTCCTATTGTATATATGTAAAGCGTATATGGACAGTGCGCCAGCCTTAGAATCAAAATTGCATCTGGCACAAATTATATTGTTTTAACCAGAGGAAAGTCACTTAAACTCTCAGTGTACCAGGATCTGAAATTATAAATTTCAAATGAGCTGCTGATCTGCTTTGGTGGATGGAGTTCCCATGCCAGGAGTTTCCTACACTGACAAAAATCAGAGGTTTGTGTGAGGTGTGCATGTGCACGTGCACGCACACAGACATACACACAGAGCAGGTCAGGAGGATAACTAGGACAACTAGAAATTGTCTCCAGTTCTCAGGTTGAAACACATTCATGTCCTAGTCTTAGATAAGCTATGGATGATATTTCATATGTTTAAACATACAAAGGACAAGGAAAGCACTTCTGTTTGAAGTAAGCTATTTACAGATTGGCACACCTGCCCATAACCAAGCCTTTCATGGAAATGAGTGGTTTAACAATGGGACAAAAACACGGACATCAGACACATTTATATATTAAAACTTTTTCATGACTGGCGTTATGAGTAAATTTTCTATGTAATTTTATCTTAGCTGCATTATACTATACTTAAAATTTTACAATTTATACACGAGTTTTCCTTTCTCATTTTCCTAAAAAGGTTTACTATCCTTTTTTGCCTAGAAGAGGAGGGATAAATAGTCTAAGTGACTTGCTCAAAGTTGCACCAAAAGTCAGTGGTTGATTCAGAAACTGAATCCAGGATTTCAGAGACCAAGACTTTTGGTGTAGCCAGTGAATCATTTTGTGGAATTTCTTGCCATGGCAGCAATTGGAGGGCTATCCGGGCAGGGCCTTTTGGCTTGCGTGGTTGCTCACCAGAGTTATTTGCTCCCTTACAGGACATCATAGGGATTTATACCTATCTGCTATAAGTCTCTGTTTTGTCATCTCTTTACTGTCTGCGGGGAGTGGTCAGATCTCTTGGTGAAGTGGGGGTACTCAATGAAAAGGTATCTGTATTTGAGGAATGGAAAGAAATGGTGCATGGCTCCTTGTTGGTGAAACAGATTGGTCCCTTTTGTTTCTTCCTCAAGTCCATCTGGTGATTCAAGGATGAGCAATGAGAAATTGTCTTCTATGTCATGAGAAAGTCAGCTAATGCCCTGAGCATGAGTCCCAGCTCTCTTGATTATTATACATATGATCTCAGGCACATCGTTTAAACCTACTAAGCTTTGGTTTCCCCAACTACAAAATGGAGATAAGAACGCTGGCATCCCCTGACTCACATATTTGTTACAAATATCAAATGAGATAATATATGTAAAGAGAAAGTGTTTTTTAAGTGTAAACTGCTCTGTAAACGTGGGCCGTTGTTATTCTTTCTATGGTGATAGAAAACAAAGAGAAATGCATGTCTTAGTCATCTGCTGACATAAAACACTTTTCACCGAAGAAATACAAAACAGTCTTTATCCCCAAGTCTTTGGTTTTTTTTTTTACATTCTGCATGTTCAGAATTTTTTTTTGCAAAAGTAGCTAAAATAATATAGCCATTGGGTTAGAAGGAACTTGAAAGGCCATCTATCTAATTTGACTTTCTGTATTCAGTGAGGACTAGAATTAATTCATCCTTGAAAGATGGGAATCTGTTTGCCTACTGCAGCTGTAGTCCATTCCTTCGAATCCTGTCCTCAAAGTGACTCATTTAAGAAGCATTATTCCGTCTCTACCACAGAGAACAATATCCTAGGCTCTTTGAAGGCAGAGAGGAGACCAGAAAACAATAAAAAGAGATGATGTTCTACCTGGGAAGTTAGAACAGACTCTGAATTCTATAATGCCCATACCTGCACGGCATGAGAAGAATCCAAAACCAATGCACAGAAATGCTAAATGAGAGGGTACCACTATTCCCGTTCAGGAAATGAACAATCTGAAAGGAAATGGGCTGATCATACAGAAAGAATGAGAGATAATAGAGAGGTGGCAGAAGGGCTTCACTTGTCTGCACAAAACATTAAAGAACTGAAAGGACATCAGTCTGTAAGGTAGATACAGGTTATGGAGACTGGAGATAAAAATAACTCAGGGTGAAATAGGAATGGGATCTGCATTGTTTGGAGGGGGAACTATAGATGGAACTGTGCAGCTGCGCCACCTAGTGGATAGTGGATAGTGCTGAACCAAAGTCAGGAAGACTCATCTTCCTGAGTCCGTCTGACCTCAGACACTTACTAACTGTGTGACCCTGGGCAAGTCACTTCACCCTGTTTGCCTCTGTTTTCTCAACTGTAAAAGAGCTGAAGAAGGAAATGGCAAACCACTCCAGGATCTGCCAAGAAAACCCTAAATGGGGTCACCAAGAGTGGGACACAACTGAAAAATGATTGAACAACAACATAGAGCCACTGAAGTAATGAGGAGCAAAGGGTGTAGGTGGTGGTGATTCTAGGGAGTAGGGAAAGTCTGATGATTGCTTTTAAAGAGGAATGTTAAGAACAGAGATATAGAATTGTTTTCTGCACATACAGGCTGCTGGGTAAGCTTGGGTTAACCACTCATGAGCCCTTACGCTCAATATTTTTTTTACTTCGACTTTGCTTTCAATTTAGTTTTTATCTTGAACTCAGGGTAGACACTATAGGTGCCTTATTTATTGGAAGCCAAAATGTAAACAGAATCTTGCTAAGGACAGCATAGGATAAAAAATGCCATTCAGCAATCTATTTGGTGCCTCACTAAAATCGGATGTAATCACCACCCAATTGATTGGCAGAGGGCTCATATGCTCATGTGATAAAGAAGCTTGGAACCTGGTGTGTCCTGCTGATTTTCCAATTTGTGCCACTGAGCAGCACATTGAACAATTAGACTGGTTACTTCAAGGTGGTTTTGCCATTCAATATTTATTTTTCGGTTATAATTCCTTGGGTGTAATGCCTCTGAGCGTTTCCAATGTTTTATTTAATGTAATCTTGAACAAATTGTTGTTCAACACCATTTACCATAAACTTTAAAAGAGATAACATTTTTACTAAGTAATAAGCTAATCTGCATAGATTTTTGCAATAGAAATAAAATTATTTTTGCAGAGAGATGGAAAGAGGATAAGAACTAACAGTCCTTGTAGCATGTTTTCTCTCAAGTGTCAAGTTCCCTTTATTAAGGCAGGAGCAGTATTTTTTCAACTATTTTAAATGAGCAAACATGAACTTGAATCCAATACAGCTAAAATGTACATAAATCATACCTGCCCAAATGACAAATCAGATGCTTTCTAATTCGCATCATGGTTCTCAACTGACTTATCTTAGGTCTATGTCTATACTAACACCCCACTCATCTAGGTCATAAGTATACAAGCAATACTCACTAGCCATTGGACATGTTCATCCTAAGTGTTGCTGGGTAATCATTCAAATAGTCTCCCAAGAGCACATTCACATGCATGTCAGATTCAGTTGCTTTGGTTTATTAAATTTGCAACTGATAAATCTAGCCTTTTGAAAAGTTCATAATGTATTTCAAATACACCATATGAAACATTGGACTAGATAATTGATAAACTGCAAATTCACCAAAGGTATCTCCAAATGGACTTTCCCCATGGAAGATTAGAAGAAATCCTGGTGCCTCTGAGAAATAATGGCTCTGGTTATCACAGCTATAACATGCAGGTATTATGCAGTATGTAACAGGAAGAAGACTAGCAAGGATCTGAGGATAGCATGGACTTCAGCCTGGGCTAGTGAAGAGTAAACGATTGAGCAGTCAGTGAAGTGAAGAAAAGACAAGGGGATCTCTATTTGTGCCTCCCCTTTTCTTAGCATACTCTCCATCCTCACTTCAGCTTCTAGTCACTCCAAAGCTGTTGCATTGCCCCTCCATCACCTCTGCTCTGGCTTCAGCTTTGACACTGCGCCAAGATGGACAGTGGTTGGATTAAACACCTGGTTGGGAGAAGGGGTGGGATTGACAGGAATATTTTATACCAGAAAACAAATTTATAATTAAAGGAATCTTTAAATGGCCACACAACTCCAATCCTCTGCTATTATTTCTCTTCTTCCTACAACCCCAGTTGAAATAGTCTTAGTATCAACATCCTTGGTATGGCAGGAAAGGTTGCAGACATGGTGTCTATTTAGCCTTGGAGTGAGAGAATAATAAGAGGAAGTAAGGAGACAGGATTCTCAAGGATGAATACTTTCTGGACAAAAATGGAATTCTAATGGATGGAGATGATATGGCTTACTGCACAGTGGTGATTATCTGCAAACCCAAACTGTGAATTAATATGTCTTTTCCCCTCTTAACCTAACCTGATCATGAATTATTCCTGAGACATTATTGAGAAACATAGCTTTGAAAAACTACTTTATATGATGTTCTTATCACAATAAGATTCTATTGAGTTGAGTGTATATTTTATATGTTTCCTGGTGACACAGTAATTATTTAAAAAAGGCTTCACAGAAATTCTCTGCTTTATGCTAACAGTAGGTCTAGCACATGCTTTATTGACATTAGGTGCTCAATAAAAATTTGTTATCTGAATGAATCATAATGTAGGATCTCAGGGCTGGGAGTCAAGAGACCTGAGGTCTAATTCCAATGTTAGTACCAATGAGTTACTTGACCTGTGGTCCAAGTTATCTCATTTAGAAAATGAAGAAGTCAGACTAGATGTCTGAAGTCTTTTTCAACATGGTAGACTGCTAGTATAAGGAAACTATTTGATTTTAAGATCTTAGATCTTAGAATCTAAAGTACAAACTAGAAATGTGAGGCGATATGCGTAGATTCACTATCAATCAGAGTATCATATATCTAGATCTGGGAAGGGCATTCAAAATCATCTCATTTTAAAGGAGACCTGAGTTCAAATTTGACCTCAGAGACTTACTAGCTGTGTGACCCTAAGCAAGTTGCTTTACCTTGTTTGCCTTGGTTTTCTCATCTGCAAAATGAGCTGGGGAAGGAAATGGCAAACCAAAACACTCCAATACCTTTACAAAAAAACTCAAAAAAACCAAATGAGTTCACAAAGAGTTAGATATGACTGAACAACAACAAAATATATATCTTTTAAGGCTTATGAAGCATATTACATATATTATTGAATGTATTCCTCACAATAATCCTGTGAAATCGTCGCCATTACTGCTCTCATTTTACAGCTGAGGAAACTGAGGCAAACAGGGTTAAGTGACTTGCCCAGGATTACACAGCTAGTGTTTGAGGTCAAATTTGAACTCAGGAATAAAAGTCTTCCTGACTTCAGACTCGGCGCTCTATCCACTATTGTGCCACCTAGCTGCCCCAAGATACCTTCTAGAATAACCCTATCAGTCCAGTTTTAGTTCAGGAGCCAAAGGGCTGATGCAATTTTCTCCACAAGTAACAGGAAATGATTGCTCTATATTTGTTCCACAAATTGATGACCACATATACGTCTATAAGAGCCACGAAGAACCATGGTTTATGATACTATATGAGCAATTGATGGCTCGATGAAATACCTTAAGTAGTCCTTAATTTATTAACTGGTTTGAAACTAGTTCTCATGCATAGAAAGTCATGTTATAGGAAAAGCCATTCTTTGAAACTGATAATCAGAGATAGATTCAAGAGGGGAGTATCACAAAAAGGGCTCCAAAGCTGGCTATTAAAGGACTCCTTAAAAGAGTCAAAAGTATATATGAAATTAGCTTCCACTCAACATATTATAACCACCAACAGAGTAATGTGGAGACAGTATGACAAGAGAAACCTAGCATTAAGTTTTCTTCTAGTTTCCCTTGAGGTTCCAAGGCTTAAAACTGAACAAATCAACTTCTCAAAGGATCAAGGACTTGTCTGACAGCTTCAATTCACTGTCAGAATTCTGCCAACTAGTTTTCAGAAAAGGCAAAAAAGTCACTTAAAAGGGTAATGCATCAAGTCTAGAAGACAAAGTGCTCACTGAAGGTGAGGTTACTTTGTTTTCAAGAAGAAACAGCTGTGTTATCATTAGAGGCAAAGCTCTTGTGATCATACAGTCACTTATAGCCCAAATTCAGCCACCTCAACTTCAGTGTACAATTTATCTTGCAGACGGGATTCATTATCCCTGTAAGTGACAAGCCTTCTTGGTCTGAGATCTCATTTTTATACTCTCGACCTCTGGTAAGTTATCAGCTGAAAGTCGAGACACTTACTCAGTGTAAGTACAAATGTCCATGCCTCTCTTTCTTCTAGTTCTCAAAGTCCCTTAGCAACAAAAGGCAAGAATCTTTCCCAGCTCTTTCTAATTGCCAAGAACAATAAACTGAATTGACTTAATCGAATGATTTTGTGTGTGTGTGTGTGTGTGTGTGTGTGTGTACTCAAATAGACAGTTATGTCTTTGCTTTTTTTAGTCAGACTCTCAGGCTATTTAAAAAGCATTCTTCCCTTCCTTTGAAGGAAGATATGGGGAGATCCCCAAAAGCAAAGTTAAACAAACAGAGTGATCTCTACTTTTACTTTTACTTTCTCCTTGTTTTTTGTATTCTTCAGTGATGGAAATCATCATGGCGCAGGTAGGGATCTTTCTCCTTTACTTGAAGATTTCCAGATTAGTACAAAATCTATATACCAGCAGTGGGGAAAGTATCAGGTTATACTGTTTAGATATCTCTTCTTCATGGTGTCTTTTGATTCTATTAATGAATTTTCCCTTGAAACAAGTTCCTGGGCTCAATGGTTTTGTAAAAGCAAAGACTAATTTGGGTGCTACATCACAGGTCATAAAGCTTTGCCAATACACACTCCTTCTACTCTTTCCCACCTGGACACAGTGAAATCTCAGCAGGTTGATGTGACTTGGAGTAAAAGCACCAGGGGCAATTCTAAAACAACTCCAGTAACCCTTAAAATGCTTTATAAATGCCAGAAATGATTCTTCTTCAGCCTAACAATACCCCATTATCCAAAGCAAATGCTTAATGAGTCAAGTCTCCATTTGGCTCCTCATTTAGAAGTTCAGGAGTACAGAGCTGAAGCTGTTCTGACACATGAAAGCACGTGTAAATGTCGCCCTTGGCAGACAAAGAACTCTTCACCAGACTAAACTAAATGTTTATAGAATTAAGCTGCCCTTCTCTCATAGCAAATACTTGTTAAATCAATTAAAAATCCAAGGTATATTCCTGTGAGTTCTAATGTGAGATAATGAATGTTACAGACCCGATAGGAAAATACTTATATACTTCAAAAGTATTTGTTTGCCAAAATTTATAATCATTATGGAGAGAAAGAGGGAGGCAGAAAGACCTTTCTTCTTTCTGTTTCAATTAGGAACTGAAGAGCCTTGGCTTGGACTAAAGATTTCACATCCCCTGACTTCAACGCTTTAATGACCTGCGATTTCCTAGGTGGGAGGCCTCCCTTCACTAGTGTAGACTTGAATTCTCCTCTAATTGAATCTTCAAGGGCTGCTGTAGACAAAAAAGCCCTAACCTTTGTGACCTATGTGGTGATAAGTTTTCTTCCCCTAATTTAGCTAGACTGGATCTCAAGGAAAAAAGCCATCACTGGGCTTATAATCAAAGCCTTTTTGATACTGTGGGAACTGTCAACGGCACAATTCCTTTTAATAGTAGTGATGGCATTGAAGTATTCAATCACTAGTAGTAAAAGAAAAAGTGGGAGAAATCTCCTAGTATGGAGAGAATGGACACGTTATTAGTCTACAGAATAAAAAATGAACCAAGTTCCAGAATCTTTCAGTGATTCACATGGTGTGTTGCCAGGAAAGTTGTTGTTCCTCTGTTTTGTCAACCATAAATTAAGTTTAATTTACTTCACATGGGCAGGTAGTACTTGAAAGGGACTCTACATGGCTTTTGCTGTCAACAGAGTAATAGTGAGCATCGAAAATGGTGGGGATTTAGGCTTTCATAGATGGCTAGCATGCATATCGAAGGTAATATTAACTAGAAGTGAGTCCCACAAGTAAAAAGAGTCCCCACCACTAACCCAGCCACCCAAGAAAAATCTTCTGTCACTCCCTGCAAGCACTTGACTCCCATTCTGTATCCTCTTCTGCCCACCCAATGCCCATAATTTTCTGTTCTGTGCCAGCCTTTATGACAGCTCTGATGGCTGCAACTGCACATCCTCCTATACACATTTCTATTGAAAAATGTATCCAAATTCTAGAGAAATAACTTGACATGTTAGAATCTATAGACTCTCTCCATTTTAAAAATAAATATTAGTTACACTTTCTGACCCTTGATATTTAAAGTGTAATTATTTAAACATTAACTTTCTAAAAGCAAAATCTCTGCCTCTGTCTCCCTTTGTCTGTCTCTTTCTCTCTGTCTGTCTCTGTCTCTCTCCCCCTCTCTCCCTCCCTCCTTTGGTCAAGTTCAGAAGACAAGTCTATTCCAGATTCAGTATCTACCATCATTATGCAAAGGCAGCTGAAGGAAACATGGAAAATCTGTGTTGAGGATTCACTACCTCACAAACTCTGGCAATGTTTGGCACCATTTACATTATATGGAAACAGTTCAGCTTCGGTCCTTATCAACTTCTCCTGTTTTTAACTGCTACATCCCATTCTCAAAGGTTCCAAGGGACCTTTCCAGGGTTTCATAACATTGCTGGGCCACAGAGTTCCAGAAAGGGGAATTTAGATGGTCTAATGCAAGACATAGCACCATATGCTGGGAAAAAAACATGTCCTTCTGATGGGAAGAAGTCCAACACAGGAAATAACAAATGTTCCTTGAGCTGGAACGTCTTCTAATAGAAAGTAGAATGATCAATCAATCATTACATACATATGAAGTGCCTTCTATGTACCAAGTAGGGTGCTGGCGATAAAAAAAACCAAAATGAAACAATCCCTTCCTTCAAGAAGCTTCTAATATATTAAAGGGAGATATCATGTGTGCACACGCACATGTGTGCACACACACAAGCAATAGATGGGATCAGGAAAGTCCTCATGGAGGAGTTGGGTATTGAACTGAGCTTTGAAGAAAAAGGGAGATTTTAAGAGGCAGTGGTGAGGAGGGAAGTTGCATCCTATATACAGAGGACTAATGCATAATAAGGCTAGAAAGGTAGAAGAAGGCTCTAATTAGCAAACAGAGGATCTTGGGTTAGGGTTAGAGACAATAGGGAGATGCTGGAGTTTACTGAGCGGGGAGTGACGTGTGCAAACCTGTACTTTGGGAATATCACTTGAGCTATGTGAAGGATGGACTGGGGAGGGGAAAGACTTGATTGGGGCACACATCATTTCAATCTAATGGACCGGAAACTGTAAAGCCTGCCACATCCCTTGATTTTTATTGGCCTTCACATAACCGGTGTAGCTGGGTTTTCAAAAACAAAGACCATGCTCATTAATGTAACCCAGCACCTCTCTAGGCAGCCTACTCTACGTCTAGATAGCTCTCATTTGGCAGGAGTTTTTCCTGATATTAAGCCCAAGTTGACGTTTTTATAACATACACCCATTGCTTGTAATTCTCCCCTTTGCTTGTAAGTCAAGCTATATGGATCAAGAACTGTCATCCACTAGAACATAAGCTCTGTTAGGATAAAAACTCTTCTGTCCTTCGTCTTGGTATCTCCAGAAGCTAGCAGAGAGCTCAATAACAATCTGCCCTGGGCAAACTCTCCTAAATAATATATTTCAATGACTTCTAATTAAATATTTCAATGACTCCTAACTATCTATTTTGGCACACTAAGCTCATGTTCTGAGAGGCTAAGGATTGTGAGGGTTTTGCATTTGTTTTGGGGTGTGTGTGTGTGTGTGTGTGCCTTTGCACCCCTAGCACCTAGCATGGTGGTTTGTACATGGGAAGTACCTGATGAAACAGCACTTGAATTGAATAGAATCTGCTATCAATAACCATATCTTAGAATTGAATTGGAGTTTCAGATGAAACAGCGGAAAGACTAGTTGTGTTTTCTTTTGTTTTATGCAGGGAAAGGAATATAGAGGGAGATATTGGTGCAATCAGTAGAACTGCTATCCTGCTGTTAGAATCTGTTTCTAACAATCTTTGTGCACAGTAGTCCATGGCAAATAGCAGATACAGTTTGCTGACTTTCAAATGGCTTTCACTCTAGGAGGAGTGGGTCTTTCTTTAACCATAGGTTCACTTACATTTTACATGGTTCTCCTGGAGCAAAATCTTAAACCATGGATAACTAGTCATCATTTCTACCTTAGAAAGAAAGATTTTGTATATACAAATACTTATTTTGTTGTTTATAAATGTCTTTAGTTGAAAAGTTTTTTAAATGCCCAGTTCATT
The DNA here is from genome assembly GCF_011100635.1 of Trichosurus vulpecula. Lineage (NCBI taxonomy): Eukaryota > Metazoa > Chordata > Mammalia > Diprotodontia > Phalangeridae > Trichosurus > Trichosurus vulpecula. The sequence continues at coordinate 14,273,175 of NC_050582.1, forward strand.
TAAAAATGTTGTGTCAAAAATTATATCTTTCTTATTTTAACTTATACCTATTAACTGACTTCTAATATGATCCAATCTAATCCCCTGCTTATTAATCATCTACCGAGTGTGAGAAGCTGGATATACAAAGACAAAAATCAAACAGTCTCTGTCTTTAAAGTGCTTACGTTCTTAGCAGAGGGGGAATGGGGACAGGACGATGAATTACTACATAGAAATGGAGAACTACATGTATGTACATTTGAATATATATATATATGTGTGTGTGTGTGTGTTTTATATATGTGTGTGTGTGTGTGTGTATGTACAGTATATAAACTGTTTGAGCAAGAACATTACCAGATAAGTGGACCTGGAAAGACTTCAGAAAGGAAATGGCGCATGAGCTAAGATGTGAAGAAAGCCAAGGATTCTAAGAGGGAGAGCATTTCAGATATGAGAGAGCCTGTGGGAAGTCAAGGAGGCAGAAGTTGAATGCTGAGTTCAGGGAACAGCAACTAGGCCAGTATGGAGGAAACATAGCGAGCCGAAAGGTGAGCCAGATTGTGCAGAACTTTAAATGACAAGCTAATGAATTTATATTTCCTAGAGACAACAGGGTGAGACCTAGAAAGTTCATGAGCTAGGGCGTGGTACAGTGAGGCTTAGCCTTTGGGCAAATGACTTGGAAATTGGATGGAAGGTGGATTTGAGCAGGTAGAGAAGAGGAGACATTGAGCATCTGATTAGAAGGCTCTTGCAATTGTCTGGATCTGGATGCATGAAAGCCAGCACTACTAGTACAATGGCAAGAAAGGGATAGATAAGATATACACCACAGTGGTAGAATAAGACTTGACAAAGGATGTGATCTGAGGTATGAAGGGAAATGAAGAGCCCAAGAAGACTGAAGAATGAAAACATAGGTAACGTGAAGGATGGTGCTAGATAAGTTAGATGAGGTAGCTGATCTCTGCAGGGTTGTGATAGAATGATACCTTGAAATATGGCTTATGGAGCCATCTTGACAAACCACAACACAAAGGAACAACTGAACAATTCATTCCCTTTTGACAGACCTTTTTGAGACTACTGGTATGATTTGTTGCCTTCTCTACCAAACTCGTGATGCTCATTGTCACCACTTTCATACTTTTCCTCAAGTTAGTCCCTTTGCTAGAAATACCCCCTTCTTCCTTTCTGCCTGATCAAATCCCAGGTATGCTTTCAGGACCCTACTTGAGTTCTCAAAGGTTTCCATGGTGGCACTAGACTATACTATTCAATGACCCTCTCCTAACAAACAGCAGATGAGGCATAACAGGTAGTGAGTAGCAAAGTGGTTTCGAACTCAGGCCCTATGGTTCTAAAACCAGTGGACTTTTCACTGAACCACACTTACTAAACATCTGAAGAATGGAAATCAAAGGCAAAAATGTGTGAAAGAGTCAGGTTATAAACTTCTGACTAACAATACCATTGTAGCAAACTCTCCCCTTCTAACAAGCAACCGGATATTGCTGAAGGCAGCATGGATATGCTTACAAAATCCATTCTCCCCAGTCCCAGGAATGTTTTCAGATCAACTGCAGGGCCCAGCATTTTCTCTGCGCTTGCCATCAGATATTGTAGCATCCCTAGCCTCTGGCACTAGGAGATAAGCTACAGGAGGTCATCTGCCTCTCTTTGGCCTACACTGAGTTGGCAGCACTGGGGTGTGTAGAAATGCCAAGTGCTATTTAATTCTGCTTTGTTCTTTTGCATTCTACTGATGCTGATGCTATCGCTTTTGCTTTTTTCAAGCAATATATTATGAAGAGAAGCAAACGCTCCTCTCAACTTCCCCTTGTCAGAAAAAAAGGTTCTTTTCAAACTGATTAGTCGCAATTATAATTCAACGTTCATCCGTAATTCAGAGCACTTGAAATCTAAGAGTCCACAAATAGTAAAGCTGTTGACATGAGGAAGAGTATAAACAGAGCAAACGTCATTAGATTTGCTTCAAGAAAAGGCTAGGTGCAAACATAGTTTCCTGAAAAGAGAATGAGCAAGTGATTATAACCAAAGGCTGAGTTATGTCCAAATTTACCTAGGTGGACTCAAAGATTCATGGTAGAAAACCAAACTAGACCTATAGACTTTATCAAGGGATACAAATGAGCAGCCACCCAATCATGATTTGTTTGTTCAACTGACATCATCATCCAGTGTCTGTATTCCTCAGGTACCAATGGGATGGTGCTTTGCTTTGTTTTGTCTCCTCTGTCCTTAGCTCAAGCACTCACATATAGTAAATGCTCAGTAAATGCTTGTTGGCTGACTGACTATAGGAAAGAACATCCCATAAACCTCTTCAGATCAGGCTACCAAGCCTTTCCTGACTTTTACTTCATTCTACCCCCTACTCTTGCTGAAATGGTTGAGGTTGGACATGACATTCCAGATACTTCAGGGAGCCATTCTGCCTCTTCTCCTTGTGGTGGCTTCCTTTCCAGGCTCATTGAATATTACTCCCCTTCCTACACTCTTCCCCCCCTCCAATCTATATTGCACATAGCTACCTAAGTGATTTTTCTTAAGCGCAGGTATGACCATGACACTTCTCACCTAAATAAACTCCAGTGGCCCTGTATTACCTCTAGGATCAAATATTACTTCCGTTTGGCTTTTTAAGTCCTTCACAATCTGGCCCCAACCTATCTTTTCAGCCTCTTTGAACATTAAGCGCTCTGTGATTCAGCCAAACTGACCTTCTTATTAGTCCTCAAACATGGTGGCTCATCTCCCATTTCCATATCTTTGCACTGACTCGCCCTCCTCATCTCTGCTTCATGGAATCCTTGGCTTTCTTCAAGACTCAGCTCAAGCACTAGCTTCTACATGGATCCCTCAGTTCCTAAGATCCTCCTTAAAATTATCTGTGGTTTATTTTATATACACTTATATATAGACATGTTGTTTCCCCTGAAGGATGTAAGCTCTTAGAGGGCAGTGACTATCATTGTTTATTTGTATCTCCAGTGCCTAGCACAGTGCATGACACATAGTAGACTCTTAATAAATGCTTGTTGGTTGATTAATTGAACATCCCCACTCCCCCTCCTTGTTACTGTCTATGTGTTTTTATGTATGTAGGAGAAGTCATAAATACTGATTGAAGGGAGTAAAAGCATACACAGGGGAATTCTGGGATGGTCCAATGATCCCTCTATTCCTTGCCAGCCTAATCATTCCTCTCTTGTATAAACCTGGGGTTGACCATTCCTCTCCCCATGCCACTTTTCAAGAATAAAGAGGTCTTGGGGAACTTGAATGAATTTACAATAAGCCATTCTTTCCATCAAGATAGAGAGAATAGGGCTATTTATCAATAACTGAAAAATTTTCAGGGAGAAAAAAGCACATATCATCACAGAGTTTGGGATTCAGCAATTAAAGTAAAATTTAATCTAACATGTTTCCTCTGAAACACCTGCCTTGAATTCCTTTGTGCAGAGCCTTTTCTGTAAATATGGAAGAATGTGAACAGCTTGGTGGGGGTGGGGGGGAGCAGATGTGAGGAAGAGTAAGATTTGACTAAGTAGGGGAAAACAAGCAATATTAACAAGATATAGATTTCTGCTTAACAATCACCCCTCCAAAAATTATACCTGCATATTACTGAACAATAAAGATATAATGAATCTTTCCTAGATGAATATTTTACATGGTTAGAAGAGAATAAGGTAACAGGACTGAAATCAAATATTAACCTAAGGTATCAAGCATTCAATGTCAGTCGCAGAAGAGATAACTGCATAGTGTTTATATGGTCATTTACAATCCATGGCTGTCAAATATAGTTTTGTTTTCTTAAATTATGTGAGGATTTTTTTCTGATGTTTTGCAACTCAGGAAAGATGTCACAACTGAGTTCATGCTATTATGGAACAACAGTAAAGGGTATAATTTTACTTTAAAAGCATGAAAATGGCCATTTATTCAAATGGGAATGAAGGCATGAATCTGGTTGGGGTAGGGCATACTATGTCAAGCTTAAACTGAGACATGTTATTTCCTCCACAGTCAAGAGGCAGGATATGAACAAAGTCCAAATTCAGTCTAAGAACCTCAGGCAATTTTGAAATGTGTATCGTGTCCATATCCAGACTCAACCTCCTGAGTTCAAATGCAGCCTCAGACACTTATGAGCTGTGTGACCCTGGGCTAGGCACTTAACCCCGTTTGCCTCAGTTTCCTCATCTGTAAAATAAGCTGGAGAAGAAAATGGCAAACTACTCTAGTATCTTTTGTCAAGAAAATTCCAGATGGGGTCATGAAGAGTCAGACATGCCTAAAACAACTGAACAAATAGGTGCATATTTATCCTACAATCAGGCCATAAGGATGAAATACATTAAAAGGATTGGCTAAACTCAAGATTTGGCTAAAACTTGGTTCACTTTTAAAGGAATAACATAACTTTCTTTTGAAATGAGGAATTTGTGATTAAAAGTGTCAATTCTTGGAAATTTCTTATGGGGTTAAATCAAAACATTACACTTCTTTTAAAAAAAACTAGATTGTACTTTTTGGGAAAACATTTAAGGTTATTTAAGAATATAAAGGAATTCACTTAAAATACATTGTCAGGTATTATTGCAAACACATAAATGACATAGGACAAGTGCTGTAATTCAGACTCATCTCTCAACCCTGCCCACAATCTCACTCATGACAAGATAAATCCATCTGGATTTGGTATTTTCAGTGTTAATGTTACCATTTTGATTTAAGAATCTTACTGAGATCTGATGTTTGACTTGCATTGCAAAGGCTAGGATTATTTATAATTCTCTTTTACACTTTATAATTATAATCTCAGTATTTCAGTTTTGACTGCCAGCACATGATAAACTGAACAAAATGAGCTGGCATGGTGCTTGAGTAGTTTAATGTGACCTCATTTACATACATAAAGTGGAGCAGTACTTTAAAGATATAGGCCTGAAATTAACCACAGCTCATAAACAAAAACTTTGCATACAATATCTTCTTACCTTGAGCAAACTCCCTACATCAATGAAGATCAGCAATTGTTCTACTACATACAGGGTTGCCTGGGAGCATTGAGAGGTTTATGTGACTTGCCCAGGGTTCTCTGCTACACTGTTCCCTATCACCAAATATGTACCACTGAATATATTCCAGAGAGGGATCAGACTCTGCAAACTAAAAGAAATCATTAAAAACCTGATTTTTATATAATTTGGCTTCACTAAATATGGATTATTATTTTAATCATTCAGCTATCTGAAGTCATGTGTAATTTCAATGAGTCAGTTATCAACAACCTACTATGTGCAGAGCATCGTGCTAGCTGCTAAGGGAGATGTAAAAATCATTAGGGCACTTAGGTCATTCTTAACATTTCAAATCTGGAAACCACTCCTAGATTTTGAATATCAGCTCAAAGAAATAATCAAATTACTCTAGTTTTCATCTTAGCAGAATCTTCCCTTTCCCTTCTAGGCTATATAAATATTTTTCACATTACAAGAAGTCAATACACCAAAATCTCAACCCTATATATTTTATAACCAGATAAATTAGAGGATATGAAAAGGATTCTTTGCTCTGAAAATTATGTGCCACAGCTTTCTATTACATGAAGTCTTTTAGAGTATTTTAAGTTTCTCAAGGGAGAGAGAGGAGCTGTGCATAGCTATTTAGGAATATATCTGTGTCACATCAAGAAGAACCATGTTCTACTCTCCATTGATATTCGAAGGTTATATAGAATCAGGCTTTATAATTCATTTTATCAAGGATGCTACTGGTTGACCTGCCCCCAAATGCTACTATTGTCTGGGTGACTGAGAGTTCACAGAACATAGGCAACTTTTAGAAAATCCAGCAGAACCTCAAACTTTTGGAACTCTCCCTATTAGAATGAAATGTTTGACAAAATGAATTTTAAATTGATCCTGTCACTCCAACTCAATCATTTATGTTCTTACTTTATACTTCAGAATGATTTTCACTTCTATTTCTAGTTGTTTTTACCTTGATGTAACTATAGCTGTACTACACACACACACACACACACACACACACACATACACTTTTTAAAAACAGCAAAGGAATTGTAAATATTTTCCTAAATGCTGAACAAGGAAGAATGCAGGCAAAGCTTGAGGCATAGTCACTCATGAGACAGATATGCAATTGGTACCTGTTAATCCCAACCAGGGGAAGAACAGAATGACTGTTAGAGATAGCCTTTCAAGTTGACATTATTTTAAAGTGTGTGTGTGTGTGTGTGTGTGTGTGTGTGTGTATCTGTGTGTCTGTGTCTGTGTGTGAAATCTGAAAAAAATGTGAAAACCCATTAGGATGAAAGGAATGATGCAAAAACAAAAGAAAGTCAAGTATTCTGGGGCTAATAGACTATTTATAAATCTCAGAAACACATGGCCTAGAAAACAGGCTCAATTCTAGTCTGGAATTTATTCTGACACATTTTGTCAAGTTGAGTCAACTGACATTTATGAAGAGCCTACTATGCAAGCACCAGTCACTTCTAAGAACTGGGTATTTTGCTGAAGAATCTCCTTTATGTAACTAATTGCATACAATAATGCCCTATAAAAAGTTTAGAAAGAGAAAAAACTTCTTCAAATGGGTGATTGCTGGCAAGAGATTCATTGTATATTTAAAAGCAATTTTAAAATCTCGAACAAAATATTAAGCTATAGGGCATGTGGGAGAGCAATATAAAAGTAAATGATTTATGCAAATGACACCAATATATTTTTACCAGCCTTTAAAGAACATTTTAAAAAATCATGACAATATAATTCAGAATGCTGGCTAACTGAAAAATCACAGTTAAAAAGAACAACATAATTGCAGTGGACCTGAGACTCAAGCATCGTAATTTCGGAATTGATTAGGAAAAATATATTAAGCTATAATAAAATGAAATAGGTAGTGTTCTTATTATATAGATCCAAAGTAATAAGTGGCATTTATTTAGTATTATGAAGTATACAAAGTTTTACATTATTTGAACCTCAGCACAACCCTGTGAAGGAGGTACTACAGGGATTATCACCTCCATTTTACAGGTGGCTGAAAAGGTAAGGAGACATTAAGTGAGTTGCCTATAATAGCGCAGCTACCCAGTTTCAGAGGGCAGATGTGAACCTCAGTCTTCCTGACTCCCTGACTCCAGGTTCAAGAACATGTCTTCTGTCTTAACTATCTAGCAGCATGATTGCTTAAGTTGTTTAAAGAGGCACTTCATATTCCTAGACATCGAGAGAAATTGACAATTTTCTCAACTGAAGCAAGACTTTGCTAGCAGGAAAAAATTATGTTAACTGCAAGCCTCCTTCCTCCTATGCATTAAACTGATGGCCAGGGAACAGCAATATGAGAAGGAATTTGGTCGGTTATGGGTTTTTTTCCTTAGAGAATAATAGCAAGGTATATAACACTGAGGGCAGACAATCCCACCTTTGCTCCTGTGGGTTTCAGTCACCACCCATGATTAGAATCACCGAAGCAAAGGTTCTGATGGTTTCTGGGTGGGAGGGGAAGGGGAAAAGGGGGAAAATACTTGTATCCTAGCAGATAAAGTTATTTTAAGCAGTTAGGTTGTGCAGTGGACAGAGTGCCAGACCTGAAAACAGGAAGATTTATCATCCTGAGTTCAAATCCAGCCTCAGACACTGTCCTAGGCAGGAGGAAAAGGTGGTAGTGTGATTTTGTAATGTCATATTCTGTGATTTGCTTACTCAAAATGCAAAGGATTATACAGTAAATTCTATTTCATATGCAGCCATCAGGTGGCTTTATGGGCTTAGCAAGACCACTGCCCATAATGAAGTTCAATAGAATGGATTAAAAAGGTCATATTTGCATATATGAAAACTGAACTTGGTGAACAAATGGTCAAGAGGAGAAAAAAAATTACTCTGGGCAATATTTTTACACTGTAGTATGAATGAAGTAGAGGTCATTACCATTATAGGCTGGCAAAGGTGCCATAATGATTTTATAAATAGAATTATTACTGCTTTGTATAGTAGTGGCAAAGGTCATCTATGTTGGCATCCTAATTAGAAATATGAGGATTATGGATTATAGAGATTAAATGTGCTCCCTCATGTTTTCCCAAGTTTCTTTTAGATTTGGCAGAACTTGGGTGAAATAAAGAATTAGCAAAGAGTGATAGCACTTAGTCCACAAGTACTTCCAAATGTCTGGAGTTGGGATCCATTATTCAATGCTGAAGGGTCTTATGTTCTCTTGGCTTGTACCTGCATGACCATATTTAACACTATCCTTTTTGTAAGAGAAATGAATCCTCCTAACTAAGGAAAAGGAGCAAATTGGCAATGATCATAAACTCACATGTTGGAAGGGACCTCCAAAACACATTTTCCATAAGGGTCACATATGCTTATAATTATAATGCCTTTGGGTCTTGAGGACATTTAGGTCTTCAGAGTCAGCTATGACTCTTCAGTGTCTTCATTCCAGCAAAATACAACTACTTCTCAAAATTGATCTGTGATCCTGTCTTCCAATCTACTTACTGCTACTTGCCTTCTACAATGAAATAATTTCCTTCTCTCTCTAGCCCTTAAAAGGAATACTAAAAAACTGAACAAAAAGGGAGAGAATGCATACAAAGTGCTTTGCAAACTTTAAAGTGCAATACAAATATCAGCTATTATCATCATTATCATGTGCATGTTTTAAAGTTGTCTAATTTTTTTAAATCATCTTTTCAAACAATGGCTTTTTAATTTGAATTTCTGGGGCTTGATATGTAATTGGAATAACACATCTTGCTGAGATATTTTCTACCTGAATTAGCATACATTGAAAAATACTTTTTTTTCCCTTTCAAATTTTTGTTGTTCATTAAGCTGTGTCTCTTGAATTACATTACTTGGTGACTTGTGGAGTTGCATCTCATAAAATTGACTTCAAATACTGTGATTCTCTCCCTGAAAATTATAGTTAAATATAGCAATAATTACCCCAGCTTATGTTAACTATATTCATCTCAGCTACAATAATTGACACGTATTTGTTTCCTGACTTGATGATGTAACCTTGGGCAAGACAGTTAACCTCTCTATGCCTCAGTTTCTTTATCTGTAAAATGAGGGGGTTAGACTCAGTGGCCTCTAAGGGCCCTTACAGCTGAAATTTATGATACTACTTTTTTAATTTTAGGCTTAAGATATTTTGGTTTGAGTTTAGTTACAATATACCAGTGGGATTCTAATTTAACTTCTAAAGATGGCTTAAGACTTCTAGAAGAAAATGAACTGAGGACGGGAAGGAAACACTCTGCTGTTTGGTTTTTTTAATGATGCCAAATGAAGAAAAAAGTTAAAAACAAGTACTATATAGATGAATCTGAGAAGCTCCATTAGAAAGGAGTAGAGGTTGGCCTGAGAACTACCAAAAATCAAAATCAAATTGTATTCCATTGCTTATGTGAAAATGTTCATACAACAGACATACTAAAATAATCAAATGGATATGTGATGTCGTCATTTCAGAAATCCCCTCCAACACTGCAAGTAACAACACACCCATACCTTCCCATCTTCTGCTGCTCTTCTCCATGTTCTCCCTCAAAATTCACCACAACAGGGTCACTCTGCTTGCTAAAGGGCCTCCTCACTTTCTCCAGATGTTCCAAGGGAGCACTCTAGCTATCCATTTGTCATCCCTCTCTCTTACCATGTGACCAGTCCATCTTTCCTTCTATCATACAATTCCTTATAATATTTTTTACTCCCATTTTTCTTAAGAGTCTCTGATTAGCTATCTGTCTCAGTCTACTTACACATATCACGCTTCTCTCCATTGCCTTTTGTGTGATACTTATCATCTGTTCTTCAGAGACATGTTTCATGTCTCAATGTCATACAGAAACATGGCTAAAATTTTGGGACTGGAAAAAATGGGCCTTTGCTTTCATGAGAAGCTTGGGGTCAGAAAAAAAAGGCTCATTAAATTTCTAAAAGCAATCTAATTGGTTCTCCTCCTTTTTAATTCTTGACCCTGCTTGCTCTTTCATCCTAATTCAGCATGCATTTAAATACTTTCTACATGACAGAGCACTGTGCTAGGTATTAAAAAGTTTGCAAATATAAATAAGGCAAATAAATATAAATACAAACTACTAAAGGAAGAAAAGAATACAAAAACAAAATACAAAATAACACATGGTAACCTATGTGAGTTTTAACGGAAGAAGGCTAATTATTGCCATTTGAGGGAGATCCAGGACATCTTCACAGAGGACATGGTAATATTTCAACATGTAGGCAAGCAGGTGAGGGGGAGGACATTCTAGCTTATAGCAATGGCATAGGACCACAGAAGGATGGGCAAAGACCTGATCATCAATGGAATATGTACCCCATCCGCCATTATTAGGCAAACAGTGCCAGAGATTGTGGATAGAATTTTCTCACTGTGTCTGTATTTTCTGATTACCGTGCACCACTTAATTACCACAGCCTTTCAATTGGCACTGATCAGGAATTAAGAAATAGGATCAGCTTTGTAAAGTGCAGATGCCTGCCCTTACTAGTTAGAGGACAATTTTCAAAGAGGCAATTTTCAAAAGAGGTAATTCTAGACCTTTCTTGATTATCCTCAGACAACCTTATAATCCAAGCATTGATGTTTGGGAAGCCAAACAGTGAAATAAACAATGTTGATTATAATCAACTGTTCTTTTATTTTCATGATATGAGCAGAAAATTCAGTGTTCCAATTCCGGGTCATCGGGGTATCTATGGGGGGTGTCTTTTCAAAAGGGGAAGGAGGTAAGAAGGTGAAGTGATCACTTACGGGGGTGAACCACCAAAAACTGAAAGCTTTCTTAGATGGTGGACTTCCAAGGTCATCTGGACCTCATGCCTAAAAAATCTTTTTGGCAAGTAAATTAAACTCCAGATAAGATGAAAACTATAAAAGTTTCAATGGGGAACATAATTTACAGTATTGCCTAGATAAGACTGAAGAAAAAATCCCCATATTCCTATGCAGATTTGCCTTAGGAAATTGTTATTTTTTTCTCTGTGTGTCTATAATACCCTATCAGGGACATTACAGAATGTATTATTTTCTACACAAAGCATCTTCTACATGAGGATAGATTCAAAGAGGTCTCCTGCCTGGGACCTCACCAGGACCAGAGAGAACAGTAATAATACCACCACCACATTACTTACCATTGAGTGGAATGGATTTTTTTCTTCCCTAAACTAAAATCTAAATCACTCTCCACTGTGGGATTCAATTAGCCTTATGGACCAAGGAAAAGTCTATTAAAAACATTTTCCAATGCAACCTATCCCTTGTGAAAACAGGAAGGTGTAACTTGAAAATACAGCATGTCTCCTGCAGTTAGAATTGTTTAGTATCTGCTGCCAACAGAATGCCATGAAATTAGTTTTGCTAAATTACATAAAAATTACTGAGCAAAGTATCAGGGCTACAAATAGCAAGTAAAAAGATGCCTCAGATTAGCCAGTCATAAGAAAGAATATTTATTACCTTTGGGTGATCATACAACATGGTTTGTATTATGAGTTGTGATCTAGCATTTCATTCAAAGTATTTAACCAATTTTGTTTGATTGCTTTATCTGAGGAATGAAAACTTCTTGAAGGCAGATTTATTTTGTCTTTCTTATACTTAGTGTCTGGCATAGTGACTTGCACATGAATGCAGAAAGGGGTGAAGGTATGACATGTATATTTCTGTTTAAAACACAGTAGGACTCCAATTTGGAATGATTTACAAGTTATTGTGGACAGAAAGTGGAATATGAAATGTATATTCCTGTTTAAAACAGTGTGGCTCCAATTTGGAAGATAATATTTTAAAAATCATCTGTAATATTTGAAATCCTATATTATTTGAACAAAAATATGGGTTGTGGCCATTACCTTGGGTTAAGATGAATGGACGTCACATATCTACTGGAAGCAGTGTTTGTCCTATTAAGGAATAGTTATTAAGCCTGACAAACTCATTGAGAAATGAACATTTCTCTGGTCATATTATCTATTCTGAATACTGGTCAAAGTAGATTTAGATTTTTTTTGTTATGTCATTTCAGTCGTGTCTGACTCTTTATGACCCCATTTGAGGTTTTCTTGGCAAAGATACTGGAGTGGTTTGCCATTTCCTTCTCTATCTCATTTTACAGATGAAGAAACTGAGGCAAACAGGGATAAGTGACTTGCCCAGGGTTACACAGCTATGTCTGAGGATGGACTGGAACTCAGGAAGATGAGTCTTCCTGACTCCAGACCCAGCTCTCTATCCACTGGAGCGCCACCTGGGTGTTAGCATCTTTCTTTTTTGGGATTTATTGATACACCTCTCACTTTGCTTGACTTTTTGAGGCTCAATATTTACATAATTAGCTGACTGGGAGTGGCTAGGTGGTTGTTATCACTCAGATTTCTCTTCAGGAATAATGACTGTATATCCCACAACCAAGAAACCACTGCTAGAAAACTTCACTAAATCTAAACTGATAATTTCAGATTTTCAATGCAATTAATTATGACCTTCATTAAAAAAATTCTTGGTAATCAAGCATGTACAAAGCTATGCTACTCCTAATTACATGTTTAATTAGAACATGTTGAAAATTTTCACAAAGAGTCAGCTCCATGTCAGCTAATGCTGACAATTCTTTCAGGATTATCTCATTTAAAAAAAAAGTCTATACTTCCAAAGTTGTTCCTCGAAAGAAAAAAAATTGCATGAACTCGACACCAAATACAATAAACCCACAGTAATGAATGTAATATAATAAGTATATGGCAGCTTACTTTGGGCACTTACTACTCAAGGGCAGTTTAGTAGCAACTCATTCTTTTTATTATTTCTTGATCTTTCCTATTTGTTATACACTTAAGAATCTAGATTTTTTCTGAGATAGGTTGGTAACATTTTTGCACATATGGACACATTTTTATTTTGGTCATACTAAGGCACAAAATCTAAATGTCAAAACAAAAATTCAATGAAAATGGCAACTTCCTACATTGCTAGAACACCAGGCTTCCTCAAGAGCTTAGCACCGACATGACTTCTGGCTCTACCACCAGAGGTCCAAATTGATTTCCCGAACTGTTTCCCAGTCCTCTCTTCTTGAATTCAAGCCAAAGTTGAATACTTTTGTTCATCCAGTTGTGTGTGTGTGTGTGTGTGTGTGTGTGTGTGTGTGTGTGTGTGTGTATGTGTGAAAGAATCAGGCCCCAGAGAGTAAGAATTTATAGTGGTTCCTACAGGGCTGACTTTGGAAAGTGTTGCTCCATTCTAGCATCTAGGGAGTTGGGGAGATGGCAGAGAGGTTCAATCATTAGCCACAGTCTAAATCTGAGCATTAAAGACACAGGGAGAAGTGGGAATACCTCCAATAGTATGAGACCCTTTTCCTTCCATTATTTTTCCAGATGGATTTCCCTACACTTTGGCTAATTACTACAATTGGCTGACCCTATGTTACCTGATTATACAAGTAGAGTTTGACTTTCCTTTTCTAAAAATTAAACTTCTAGAAAATGATTCATCATTTTCATAAAAAAACTACCTGTCTAGCAAGTTTTGTTACAGAACATTTAAAAAAAATAATCTACCTATCTTTCTCACATAACTTAAGATGAACTTACATATTAAAAGAAATGTTTTGTCCTCAAGACAAAATCTGTGATCCTTAGGACTATTTACTTTTATAGAGTCTTTTTGCTTCTTACTTTTAAATTGGCCTCTTGTATTTATAATAATGAATTATTAAGAAGCCTCTGTGGGTACTTCATAGATTTTAGGTTGTTTTAATCTTGCCATCTTGAAATAAATCAGTCTTCTATACTATTCAGTCTGTTTTCTTGTGGCATTGCCAAGCATCTAAACTGGCAGAGGGAGGAGTGTGTCTAGAATTAAACAATGTTCTGGAAATCAAATTTTGGGGAATCAGGCAAAAATTTCTCATAATTATGTTTGTAGATCATGCTAGGATTAATGTCTACGCAGTTATAAAATTTGTCTCATAGGTTGAAAAAATATATAGAAAAATTACCCATCTTTCTATCTTAAAACTTTCTGCTACCAAGTTAATTTCATTGTATCTCACCTGTAAATCTTTGGAAAATTCAACTCCTGATATGATATTTAATGCAAAAAGAGAACCACCTTTATCAAAAATTTCTCTATTGTCTCAGACAGCCATGGTGTTTAATAAATCAATAAATCTCTTCCATATTTTCAAGTAGACTTAATTTATTCACACACACACACACACACACACACATATATATATATATATATATATACACACACATATATATATATATGAAGCTAATGAACTGGACTGTCATATGACCAAGTCTTCTGACAATAGAATTGTTGCTTCAAAATCTATATGTGAGACCTGTAAATGGCTTAAATGATTGCAATGACCATTCAACTACAAGTTAATTCAGTCATACAACCCCAGCTTTGAAGAAAAGTAGTAAAATTGGATTGATTTTATATCTAAATTTTAATTCATTCTTTTAGCTTGTTTTTTTCCAAAAGAGTGACTATATGGGAGATAATCCTGTTCATTATAATTTAGGCTAAGTGAAATTTGAGCATACTAAACTTAGCTCTTCATTTATTTCTCTGAAAATTAAAAGTGAAAAATACTTTTGGGCAAAATGGCCTATGATGTAAAGGTATAGCTGTCTTGGGTTAATTCTACTAAAATTACTTAATACCCAGAGGTAGCATTGTGTATGGACAGATCACAGGACTAGGAGTCAGGAGACCTGGCTTGTGGATCTGTCATTAACTATTACCAAACTTGAGATGGGAATCATTAAGGTCAAGTTATCACATCAGATGTCAAGATTCAGTTTGCAATGTATACTCCAATAGAAAGCCTTTAGAAAAACTCGGGGGGGGGGGGTGGTCAAGGTTCATATAGCTTTCATTAACTTGTTGGACTTTGGACAAATCACACATATAGCCTTTCGGGGCCTCAGTTTCTTCATTGGTTAAATGAAGAATTTGACTAGATGATCTCTAAGGTCCCTTTAAATATTCCATGTAGTTCAAATTAAAAAAAAATCCAACCACAAAATTTGATATGATGATGTCCTGAAGTAATGAATTCCATAGTTGTGTATATGGTAACGTGTGTGAATTTATAAAAGTGTTATAATAGCACTTACAATCAGCCTCAATCGGTGCCGTTTCAACTAAATGCCATTTGTTAAGAACTCTGCCCCATGACTGTTTCCATCACACATTCTTAGCAACCAGCCACTCATTTCCCTCTGTAAAGACTTCTGCTCCCAAACAAAACCACTAATTGCCAAATTATAGTTAGAGAGTGTCTGAAAGTGGACCATCTGCACAAAGTCCTACTAAATATAAAGTTGAGAAATGTAATAGGATCCCAATTTCCTTCCCCTCCCATTAATATTTCCATTAGATTTAGAGCACAAATTTGTTTCTTGACTTGGAGATATTATTTATCTAGCTGTTTCATTGTCTCATCAATTTAATTTAATCATAGTCCTTTTAACATCTCTTCCATTCAAAACAGCCACCCTTTCAGATAATACATGTGAATAAATGAGAGTTAACAGCTATATTTTTACTAAGGGTGTCTGAAGAGAATATAAACCACAAGAGCCAAGTTTGAGTGGGTTGTGCATTTAACAAAACCCCAGGATAAAAATTCTAGCCTTTTTACATGTGTAGTGAGGAAAGCATAATTCAGTGCAGCAGCTAAGAGTGTACTCACTGTCTGCTGTCAGCAGTAAGTACAGATAAGAGGAAACATTGGAAAGAAACTCACTTTAGAGGCAATTTTGGCTATTTCTTTCAACCTTTTTCTTGAGAAATGGGTATAGAGAATTCTTTGCAATTTTTAGGGGGGTCATTTATTTGGAATCTAATTCAACTTCCATTCTACCATACACAACATTTTTTAACTAGGGGAGGGGGCATAAACTGTCATGACTTTGGGGGTAGGGTTTCTTTTTAAATTATTTTGGGGCAGCTAGGTGGTGCAGTGGATAGAGTGCAGAGCCTGGAGTCAGGAGGACCTGAATTCAAATCCAGGCTCAGATGCTTACTAGCTATGTGACCCTGGGCGAGTTACTTAACCCTATTTGCCTCAGTTTCTTCTTCTATAAAATGAGGTGGAGAAGGAAATAACAAACCCCTCCATTATTTTTCTGGCCAACTGTGGAACTTTATACATATCCCCCTTTGTCCCCACTCCCACAGTGTGAGAATGTTCCAACTTTTCCAAATAAAAGCACTTGGAAACTCCCAAGCGCTAGATAAATATTAGCTATTAAAATCGTTTTATTATTATCACTCCTCTGTCAATGTTAAAATATCATTGTGCACATGCAGAATGCAGTTTTGGGTCCCACTATGTGGTTAGTTTTTCTTTACCTGCCTTCTCCACCACCCAGTTCCCTCTACAACATGCCTGTACACTCTCGCAATAGGACAACTTCAGGTGTGGTCTCGATCCCTTGCTGTAGTTTCTTAGCGACTGCATTGAGAGATGCCACTGCCTAGCTATGTGGTCTTGAATCTTGGATCTCTCTAACTCACTCTTTCCTAATCTTGGATACTAGGTGAAATTATTTTTCATGAGTACTATTATTTCTCTCCTTCTATTTTCTCTATTATCTTACAAAAATGATTTTCACTCTTACAAAAAAGAGAGCACTTTAATTTATTTTTTTTATTATGACTTCCTTCTAGGACATTCAGAAGTCTTCACAGACTTTATCTTGAAAATATTCACAGAGTACTGTTTAAATAGGTAAATGATTAATTCATAATTTTACTCTAACTACAAAAAGTGAGATTTCACTGTGTACATTTTAATTACCCCAAAACATTCTAATCTGGATAAGTACCCAAATCAAATGCACGAGGAGTTGTTTATTTGGAGATTGCTAATAGCCTTACATACCAATCTTTCCCAAGATTCTTACAATAAATTATAATCCTCATTAGCTTTATTCTACCCGTTCACTTCACTCCAGTAAAAAACATCCCTTCCAAAACCCTTTCTCTCCAACAGTGAGCTTATTACTTTCATTCATCTGGGACCCAATGGCTGGAAATGAATTCCCACTCCACTCAGCTAAGTTCCTTCCTTCCTTTATTTCTCATGAGATGCCACTAACCCTAACCCTATTAAGCCTAGTGATTCTGCACCTTTGCACTAACTGTTCCCCATGCCTAAAATATTCTGATCCCCTCACCTTTACCTTTTAGTTTCCCTGGATTCTTACAAGACTCAGCTCAAGACCTGTCTTCCACTGGAGGCCTGTCCCAGTCCTTGCAGTTGTTAGAGCCTTCCCCTCTTAGGCTACCTTCGATCTCCTCTGGATTTATCCATATGCTCCCCTCTGTCATCTCCTCCTTTAGAACATGTGAGTTCCTGGAGGGGAGAGGCTGTTTTTGTATTTCTTTCTATCACTTGCACTCAGCATGGTGCTTGGCATGAACAATGCTTGTTTACTAACTGACTCCTCAAATCTCACCTCACTTGGAAACATTCATGGAGATAATAAGGGGGAATAGAAGGAGAAGGCAACAAGCACTGATTAAGTTCCCACCACGTTGCAGGAACTGTGCTAAGTGCTTTAAAAATTATATCATTTTATATTAAATAGACATTTATGGAAATATTTTCATATCCCTAACTTTCATCAATTAATTGAATTTATTGGTATCAATTTGAAATTTAACAGACTAAAGTAAATGAAAAATTGAAACAAGAATAGAACATAATCAAGTTGATGTGTTAAATATTCCTTCTAAAGAAAGCCAAAATCCATTTCCCCCCTGAAGTAAAATCATTTGAACATCACAAGTACAATCATAAGGGATGGATAAAAAGAGAGGTTCTCACTTGAGAGAAACAGGCATAGCATGGATTTTGTCTTCCAAAAGATTTCATTCTAAGGCAGAATAGTGTAATACTTGCATATTAAACTCATTCCCCATTTTTATCTTGGAATGTGCTCATTGTGTATTCTCCTTTACGTAGGTCTTTGTTGTTGTTCTTCAGTTGTTTTCAATCATATCTGACTCTTTGTGACCCCACTTATTTTGGTTTTTTTATAGATGAGGAAACTGAGGCAAACAGGGTTAAATGACTTGTCCATGGACACAGCTAGGAAGTATCTGAGGCCCAATTTGAACTCAGAAAAATGAGTCTTCCTGACTCCAGGCCTGGCATTCTGTCCACTGCAGTGCCAGCTAACTGAACCTACCTATGATCTATCGATCTGTCTATCTATCTATCTATCTATCTATCTATTGACCTGTCTATCTATCTATCTCAGTCTTTGCACAAGACCTTTCAAAGAAGGCCTCAACCTCAGAAAAGTTTCTTTCTGAAAGTTTTTGATAAAAAGTAATCTAACATTGCCTATTATAACACCATATGTTGTCTTTGAGAGGCAGGAGGACATAATGGCAAGAGAGACAGACTGAATCATAAAAGCCTCCATTCACTTCCTATCTGTGACACAGACTGGCTATGTAACTTTGGGTGAGTCCCTTAAATACTCGGTGCCCTAAGCAACTCGCTAACATTCTATATTTCAAATAGTGCTGTTGTGCATTTGTAATGGTGGCTTTTCTCATCAAAAGTTCCCTATAAAAATGAAATAATAAGTCTAGTCTAAAAAACAAGTTGTCCTTCAGTTATGTATTCATTGTAAAAAATTCTATGCTAGGAAAAGAGACCCTTAACAGTATTCCAGAGTGAGAAAGCCTGATCAATTACTAGTTCAAATATTGGAAAATGAAACAACAGTACTTTGCTTTGTAACGGCTCCCACAAGGGTTTTTATTCCAGATGTTTGGATAGTACTCCTTTGTCTGCAGCTTTTAAGCACACACAAACACACACACTGAAAATACCTGATGAGACTTCTAACTGTGAGGGAGGCAGGAAGAAATACTGCATAGGAAACAAGCTGAGGAAGGGGGCTATGCCCCTCCATCTCCATGAATAAGAAAGAAAGCAAATGGAGTTTCATTTGAGATCATACCACAGACCAAAGAAACTAGGAATACACGTATCACAGATGACCAAAGGACACATAGATGAAAATGATGGTGCAGGTCACAAGCCAGAAATAAGCAAAGATGATATGAACGCACATGGTTTTAAATTTTTACAAATATATTTTCCAGTGCAAAATAACTTCTTGATGTCTACTTAAGGGTAACCAAAGGAAGATAGTCACTCTGAGAATGGGTTTTGTGCCATTTGTAGTACCTATGTGGAATTTCAGACCTGACCAATACTGAATATGGGGAAGAGATGATGACAAAACCTCCTGATTATTATGTAATTATGCTCGTTCTTGCTCAACCAAAGATGATTTCTTCTTGGCCTATAAAGTTTTGTTGTTGAGTTGTTTCAGTTGTATCTTACTTCTCATGACCCCATTTTGGGGTTTTCTTGATACCAGAGTGGTTTGTCATTTCCTTCTCCAGCTCATTTTACAGATGAGGAAACTTGAGACAAAAAGAGTAAAGTGAGTTGTCCAGGGTCACAGAGCTATTAAGCGTCTGAGACTGGATTTAAACTCAGGAAGATGAGTCTTCCTGATTTCAAGCCCAAGTGCTCTATGCATTATGGCGTCCCCTAGCTGCCCTGATCTATGAAGGCCACCAAAGAAACCCTGAATTTGGTTTTTCCATTCTCATTTTAAAATATATAATTTTCCTCCCCCAAATTTCAAGGTGATATTAAGGGTCAATTTATAATTTGTCCTCGTTTTATTTTCTAAATTCACTGAAATGTATTGTATTGACAGAGCAAACTTTAGTTTTAATGTGATTACTTTCTAGTTTTAATTGAATCTATTAATAATTGCCCCCCAAAGAATCTTGACTAGCACATAAGGGACTTGGCCAGAGCTCTGCTAAAGAGCTTCCAGTCCAATGCAGTTCATCTTTATTTGACACACCATTGCCAAGGGCATCTGTAAACTGCCCTGGAATGTGTATGGAGCCATCAGGGCCGGACACATCAGCCCCAAACTATAGTTACTTCAAATGTGCTGCTAACTATTCTGTGCTCTAACAAGCTCTGGAGCTTAGAATGTTCCTGCAAAGTCACAGAGAAATCCCACTGATGAAATTAAGCAAAAAAAAAAAAAATGAAAACAAGTTTTTTTTTTTTGGTTAACATGGACCCCTTCAGCTAACCTTTAGAGGCGATATGCATGGATCGTTCAGCACAAAAGCTTTTAACTGCTTCATATTGTCTGCAAAAGACCCAAAGAATCCATACAGACCATCAAACATGTTGAATGTGTAACTTAATTGCCAAAAAGCTAAGATCCTATCGCTTAAAATGTTTGAAATTTGCCTGAAAGTTGATTTAGAACAAGTCACAAGGAATGTATCATCACGTTCTTTCAGAGAACACATTAATTCTTTTCTTCAGTAGATATGAGTCATTTTAATCAGGGACAAGTCTCCTTTTCTTTCTATAACTTATATAGTTCTCTTACTCCTCCCCAACCCATACACACTCCAAGAATCCTGGTTATTCAGTAAAGTACATTTTAAAAAGCAATATCTAAAAGCTTTAGGGTGGGCAAAAGTTATGCAAATGTTTTGACTTTTCATTTATATTGATTCCTAACCAGCCTGATGTGCTAATGTAATTGCTTTAACGGACAATTGTCTACATCTTGTCAAGGAATCAATCCATCTCCCCCCACCCTCCCACCCCCCCCCCCCCCGGCCCCGTTCTTTCTCTCCTTTCTTCTCTCTCCCCTCTCTTATTCAAACATGTATTGATTCTAATATTGCCTTTTAAAACCAAGATAATTCTTTTGGGGGCTTTCAAATGCAATTTTTATACTCCATGTAAATGACACCAGGTGAGTTCTGCCACTAGCTGAATGCCAACTGACCTTGACAATTTTGACATTTTAAACAGGCAGTTGGCCATGATTGACTCACCAGACAATTTGGCTCACTGTTTATAGTGTTATCTCTTACTGAAACTATTTAAATCTGACCGAGGAAGTTTTTATCTGCTAGTGAACAGCAGAGAGCTGTGGACCCCTACTGAATTACAAAGTCATCTTTTCCTTTATAGTCCTAAAGCAACTGGCTTTCATTTTCTACCCATCTACCTGCAGGGCTGCTGCATGAGACACTCTGGGAGTGACAGCCTGGACAGAACGAAATTACTACTCTTTGCATTTAACCTAAGCCAATGGTGTACTAATCTTCCCCCCACCCCCAAAACTGGTAGTATCTTTTATCTCATTCAGCAAGGAAAATATGTTCCTGTGTATGCACCAATATGGAGGTCTCTGAGAAAGGCCACCAGTGTCAGTTTGAAAGAGACAATTGCAATACACCCATGATCAAAAGAAAAGCTGTGGGTCTGAATCTATAATAATTAAGGTGAATTACAGTAAAGTTTAGTAAAGTAAAATTCCCCTGAAGTCACTGGGAACTTTTTCTTGGTTAAAAGTGGACTGCTCATCATTAGCACAAAACAGTAAAAACTTCTTTCCAGTAACTTTCTCTATAATCATAAATGCTAATTAATAATTTATCTTTATCTTTCTTATCATTGCATATTTCAGTTAGAAATGTGTTGTATAAACATATATCAATTCCATGTTGTTATGTTAATATTTATTGTTCCTGATATATACATGTATGTATATGTATGTATGCATATATATATATAATTGTGTGTATATGTGTGTTTCTATGTTTGTGTGTGTGTGTCTCTGTTTAGATATGCAGGCTTTGAACTCCATCTCCACTGTTTTCCCATCAGCCAGCAAGTCTAAGACTCATCCTCTTTCAACTTTTTGGGACCTGTGGAAAATGTCCTCAATAAAGCCAATGTAAAAAATGAGGAGGAGGTTGCAAATAATTCTGCTTCTATCTATACTGTGGCCCTGTCAGGCCCTTGGATTTTCATTCTTTTTGCGACCTTGTTAATCTCTCATCCAATCTATTTCTTCAAATCTTAGAAAACTTTCTCCCAGTATGCTTCAGTGTTAGAAATTATTCACTATGCAATACTTCCATTTGGTTTTAAAGAACTCTTTTTCAGAAAATGATCACTGAAATTAGAAAAGAAACTCTCTAGAAGAAAAATGGTATCTCAACAAAACATCAGGAAACGTTTTACTTAGGAACAAAGTATTGTTTAGTCCATTTAGTGTAAAAGGAAGGGGAAGGGGAGGAAAAGGAAAAGGAAAGGGAAGGGATATTGCTTGAATCTGCAAAGAAATTCTCTTATAGGAAAACAAGATATGGAATACTTTGTTTTTAAAAATTTCTTCATTTTCCCCTTCTTTGACCCAACTTAGTAGACCAGTGGATAGAGTGGATGGAGTTGGTAAGACCTGAGTTCAAATCCAGCCTCAGAAGCTTCCTAGCTGTGTGACCCCAAGCATGTGATTTCACCTCTGTTTGCTTCAGTTTCCTTATCTGTAAGATGGGGATCATAATAGCACCCACCTGCAGGATTGCCACAAGGCTTAAATGAAATAATACTTGGAAAGGGGCTTAGCACAGTGCCTGACATATAGTAGGTGCTAAATAAATGCTTATTCCCTTCACTCTTCTTTAGCATTACTTATTCTATTTCAATAATGATGACTAATATAATTATAGTATCATTACATTCATACATTCCTAGACCAGAGGGCACCGTGACGATCATCTAATCCAACTTCAAATAAGACCTCTCCAACTATCAGTATCTTAAAGGTTTAAATTAAAAGCAAAAATGTGTTCTTTTACCTTTTTCCTATTTCTCCATAAAAAAGTCAGTTTCAGAATAAGCTCAGGAAAAGTCTAATGTAATTCTGCTGGATGACACAGTTAACAAGATGGACAATTAACTCTTTCAAGGCACAAAGGTAGCATTCATTAATTGATAAGTCAGGCCAGTAAATGGTACCCTTGTAGCCCGAATAAATTATTGATTGTAAGATCTTCCAGGCCTCCCAGTGCCATGAAAATTGTGAATGCTCCATTAATACGGGTGATTCTAAGGCTACAAAGAAGCCTACTTTGTTACAAGGAGACAGGTGGTACAAGCAAGAGTGTTTTAAACAAAGAACCTACTAGCCACCATGAGTAAACTCCTTGGGAAAGGCAAACATCAAGCTGAAATAGTCAGAAAGAGCAACTACATAAGATTGCAAAAAAGTATTTGGACTAAGTGATAAGAGCACTGAGATTAGAAAGAATATTAGAAGGAAAACCAGGAGCAAATATTATTTGGGGATTGATTGCAACTGTGTGTGACCTGATGAAATCATCTTGGAAGATGTTCATTCAAAGGAGTGAGTGATTCTATCTCAAAGCCTTCAAAAGTCCTCATAATGTGAGAGAGAACTAGTCAGAAGCTCATAGCTCTAGATATGGAAAAGATCTTCGAGGCTGTCTAGCCCCACACCCTTATTTTACAGATGAGGAAACCGAGGCCCAGAGAAGTAGTAGTGACTGACCCAATGTCTCACAGGTAGTCAGAAGCAGAACCAAGAGTTGAACCCAGGTCTTCTGCCCGCACAGCTCTAGCAACAGAAATCTTTCTCCTATATCATATGGCCTTGATAAGATGCCAGGCGGGGGGCCTCATGAGACACATTCCTAAGCCAGTAGAACTTAAGTTTGGGTCTCTTTTCTAATAGGATAACATTTCTGTGAGAAGAGATATACTGTGAGTATGGAAATTGACTGAAAACACAACTCTAGAACTTGTGGGGAGAGAGTAACTGCTCTTATATTGAGATTCTTTTTACTCCACTGACTCATATACAACTATAAGGATCTCAGTATCCCCCCTTTGTATTTAGATGGAATTTCAACCTACATTTGTGTTTTTGCCTGCAAAAAGTAATATGTGATTTTTCAAAACCCTGTAGACAAAATGTGCTGATGTTTGGGTAATAGTCTCCAGTAAGTGACTGTGAAGGCATATCCAGCAGTATGGTGCAACAAGTGCATTGCTGGTCTAAAGACCTGTTTTGGATCCTAATTGTGGCACTCAATGCCCCTGTGCCCTTTAGCAAGTCATATAATTTCATTAGCATTGTTTTTTGCCCTCAAGGGGATTAGGCTAAATTACATCTAACTTTTTACTACCTTCGCAAATTATTCATTGCCCTTTTCCAAACTTAGAAAAAGCCACGGCTCTAATCACATGCTTTAAAGTCATACAATTTAAGTTGTTGAATATAAAAAGATCTAGATTCTGTAAAAAAAAAAAAAAAGATACCCACCAAGTGTAGCCTCCAGGACTTCTCTCAGTGTGAACTATGCTGCAATTTATTGGGCCTTAAGAGAAACATTTAAACACAAATGCATTTGGTTTTCTTGTTATCTTATCTTAGGGCTTAAAGTTTTCAGGTGAAATCTTTTAATATTGCTCCAGCTTCAATTGCAAAATCATAATCTTTGAATCAAGTTCAAACCACTGCATTTTTAGTTTCTCTTTAGGAGATGATGATATGGCAGAAGTCATAGATTTTAGAGAGGGAGTAATTATTGATTGGCAGCAGAGGGTGAAGGAGAGAAATCGTTGCCCTCCGCTGGAATGTAGTGTGTTCCCATTACACTGTTCTCAGAAATCCATTGAATTACCATTTCAGTTCCTAAAGTTAAATTGTTCTTACCTGAAATTAAGCACCCTTGCACTGGACAGCACCAACTAGCTTTCTTTACTTACACCGAAATTAGACTTGGTC
Source organism: Trichosurus vulpecula (assembly GCF_011100635.1). Classification (NCBI taxonomy): domain Eukaryota; kingdom Metazoa; phylum Chordata; class Mammalia; order Diprotodontia; family Phalangeridae; genus Trichosurus; species Trichosurus vulpecula. Next base: position 14,297,981 of record NC_050582.1, read on the forward strand.
TTTAGTAAAATAATGACTTTGGACTCCAGAATGTCAATAATTGAGATACATATGTTTCCTTAATTGACGTCAAGGATACTTAAAAATTCAGTACTCAGTACATGAAAATATACCACGTTACTTCTGTTGCTATCAGGTTTATGTACAATTATAATGAAAGATAAGGGAAAAAATGAACAGAGCTCTGAAAATTAAGGGATCTGGCTGGATAGAGGGGAGAAAAGGCTAGTTTCTTCAAGGGAATTCATCACATTAACTTTTCAAAGGGGAAAAACTCACAAGGATTTAACCTAAACCCTAACCACTATTTCTCAATCTTTCAAGTATGAAGATCCCTTTTAAGATGAAAAACATTCACAGATGTCCTCAATATGATGGTAATCATTGTATTAGTATTGGTTGTCAGAGAAAATGACCAAAAGAAGGAATTTAATAACACCCCTTCATAGAATCTGTGAATCCTATTCTTGGGGTGATGATAAAAAGATACTATGAATTCAGTAACAGCTTTAATGAATTTGAATAATATTAATCACTACATCCTCTACACACCTTTGAAATTTAGTAATCTAAATATATGAAAGACATCTATCCAGTCTACTTATTTACTGTACTGAGTCACACTGCCCATGTTTTTGAAGCTAAATAAAGATCAAAGCAATGGTGTTTGTTTCATGCAAGGCTATATCACTACTTGTTATCATTCTAGCATTTCTATACTGCCTACTCTACGACAGACACTGTGAGGAGCAATTTACAAACATTATCTCACCTGGGCCTTACCACAACCCTAGGAGGAAGATGCTATTACTCTCTCCACAGATGAGGAAACTGAGACAAACAGAGGTTGTGACTTGCCCAACATCATACAACTAGTAAGGGTCTGAGGCTGGATTTGAATTTGGGTCTTCCTGAGTGCAGGCCCAGTTCTCCATCCACTGTGCCATCTAGTGGCCCATGGTGCCTTCTAGTGAGGGCTGTGGCCTAGACATTGTGAACCACTGATACTAACAATAACAACGCTAAGTCTAGATAACTAGAGACATGTAGGGTGTACAAAACTCGAAAGCTAGTTTGGAATGGAGAATTCCAACATCTTGGAAATTAGGGTTACAAGCCCCACCTCAGCTGGAGGAACTTCAGTGCACTGCGGGCCATGTACTTTTTCATCAGCATCTTAGCAGTGATTTCATGGAGGAGAATTCCTTGTTTTGAACAACTTTCTCCCTAAGCAGGTCAAGAATCGATAATTAAATCCAAATGAGTTGCCTAAGGCACATCGAGGTTAAATGCTAAAGTAAGAGTCAAAAGTAGGCTTTGAAGCTAGGTCCTCCTGACTATAATCTCAGCATTATATCTACACATCCCACTCACCTACCCAATTAAAAAACAACCATGTATTAATTAGCCTTTTTCACCATGTCTATCCAAAGCACATATCAGTCATACTTATCTATTCTGAACGGACTTTTGCTGGCTAAATTTCATGGCCACTAAGTGTGAGAAGAGAATGAGACAGACAGCTTAGAAGACATAGAAGTGTTAATAAGTGATAACAATTAAAATACTTGCATTAGTATAAATACCTCCATGAAGGAGGCCTAAATCTCTACAAATTCAGAGTCCTAAATTATTTAGTAACAGGAAAGAGATTCTTTGTTCCAAGGCAAAGCTGCAGGTCTCCTCCTGTCTCTTCTGTTCCCTCCACTATGCCTATCAAATTGCCTTGCATATAGTATTTACTCAATGAATAGTGATTGTAAGAATGAATGAATTTTTGAATAGCATATCTAGAAAGAATATTTGTCTAATTCATCATATGAACCAATAATTATTTTATTTTACACAGAAATTAATTGTTCCAGCCATTGGTTTATTGGCACTGTCATAATTGTGACCAATAGATTTCAATACTTTAGCCATCCCATTGTCTATTTAGAGCTTCATTTGTTATGTGTCATTCGATATTAGCATAATGTTGGCCCTTGATAAAAAATGATACTATGAATTCACAGCATGACTTAAGAACAGCAAACAAATGCCCTCAAACCTGGGTCTCAATATTGTTAATGTCTTCTATTTGGCAAGAAGAGAATACAGTCCAGTATAATCCAGATCTTTTAACTATGTGACAGGCAACTAGTAGTATCTAAAAAGAAGTAGGCTATGACAAAGACCGAGTTTCAATTAGACATCTGTGGGCAGCTTTGTTCTTTTCACATTGTAATAATAACTCACTGAAACCAGCCATAAGATTCAAGACAACTCCCATTATACAAATACCAACACAGGCAATACTATCTTAATGCCCCAACTGGTTCTCTCCCTTTTTGAATCCTATTTCAAATGGTTTATTCCTTTAATTATCGTTAGGGAATTTTAACAGACAAAATCTTTTGATAGGCTGTGAGTAGCTCACACTCTGGTTTATCCTCCATCCGTTCTCTAGCACCATGAAGGAACATACTATACCTGCAAAGAAAATACTTGGGGTAAAACATTTCATGTGTGTGGGGAGTTTGGTACAGATCCAGCCCAAAGGCATTACCATTAGATGACATAATGTTTTATAATGTTCCTTATGTTATCTTTCTATAGATAACATCAGTAGCCAAGGATCTATAGACATATACTTTTTGCTTAAATTGCCACTATCCAACCAAGTTCATTTTTAAATTGTTATATCCTTTCAACAAAATTAATTAACACACATAAAAGTTTCTTCCATCTAGGCAATGAGAATTGACTTATATCTGAATTGTTAAAGTATAAGATTAAAGTATAAGAAGGGCCTCAGTGACCCCTCATAGTTTGGGCTTGTAAATCTGTTTGCCCTTGCAAGAGCAAGGCGTCATGTTCGAGAACTTTTAGGTTCAGTGTTGCTTGTGGACATTCATTTTACATATAATGGAGTTTGATTTAGAGTTAAGCTACCAATCAAGCATAATAGAGATATGATAGGTATTTGTTTTAGTTCTCCCTAGACATCAACTATCTATTGTACAACTGAAGCCAGGAAAACATACTCATACTTTGAAATCATCCCCTCAAGAGTAGTTGCATAACTTTTCATAGTCGCTTGCCATCTCTAATGCTTCTTCAGACTGTAGGTTTATAATTTATTTGTACCTTTTGCTCCTACTATTATCTTGAAAAAGTTTCCTGGGGCCTATCTAAATGGAAAGAACAGTGGGACATAATGAGTGGAGGGCTGGCTTTGGAATCAAAAAGGCCTGGGTTCAAGTCTTGTGCTCAGCAATAACCCTAACCCTAACCCTAACTCTAAATGTGCACTGTAACCATAGGCAAATCATTTAACTCCTCAGTATCTCAAGGGAATTCTCTAAGACTATAAATTATAAATAAATTCTCACAATAGAGGGAGCTTCCACACCAGGAATTCCTTATACTAATGAAAGAAAATCTACATGACATTAATAAAATGATTTCTTGAATAATTAACCAAATGAACAAAATGGTTTCTTTTACTAAGGGAGGGAACAGAGGTGTGGGGTGTTTTCTTAAGGAAGCTTGTTCCCCAGGGGGAAATGTGTTCACAGCTAAGGCTATTTGAAGGGGAATAATATTGTATTTCTTTTGCAATAGAGATGTAGTAATTCGACTTTTTTTGGCAATCCTCATGCACACAGATCAAATCCCTGACCCTGCAAGTGAAGACCTGACAGAATGATTTCATGACTTAACCAGTCCATGCTTCAATTGTACAATCAAGATCACCAGCATGGCACATGTGAGAAATGAACAATGAATTGTTTACTAAATATCACCTTGAATTTCCCTCCTGAAACAAGCTGACCAGTGTCCTAGTTTAATGGAAAATTAAGCTCTTCCCTATAATGGAAGAATGTAGGAAGGAAAGAAGGGGAAGCTCCTCAAAAATGGGGGATTATAAATATGACATCATCCAAGAAGCTTAAACTATCATTGCCTAATAAAGAGTATTGTTTGCTTCCCCATTATCACACCAAAACCAAAGGAGTGAAACTAATATGCCCAGTCTTTGAGTAAAATTTAAAGCTGACTCAGTTCTCACATGATGAAAACAGTACAGTTCTCTGGAATTTTCTGGAAGTAATTCATTTATTTATGCCAGTGTAGAAAAAGCCCAGAACATGAGAATAAATGCCACATGTATCTGCCTTGTGGAGTATAGGACAAATGCATTAAATATTTTTTTCTATACATTAACATCTCACTTTATTTTAAATATAGCCAGCAATCCATGGATGCTAAATGACTATTTGATGTGAAATCTCTTACATCATCATATGATCTAGATGACTTCCTTCTTGGAATGCATAAATAAAAAGTGACTTATTAGTTGGGGAAAATAGGAATTAATGAATTGTAAACATGAAAAATTTGTGTAAAAAAATTATGTTGAAATGGTCCTGCCTGTTAGAGACCTGCATGTTTTCACTTTCTAAGATAGTGTGAATTCAAAAAAACTGGCGAGATATGCATTTTTGCCTTTTAAGTGAACCGTGGAACAGTTAAACAATAGAGCAAAAGGCATAATTAGCTTCCTTTTCATTGACAATGAAAATTAGATGTGCTGATTTTTAAAGGGTTACAGTTGACATTTTTTACTCTAAAATAAATCAGTGTGGAGCTTACTCAAGGAAAGGCAAAAGATCTTAACAAAAATGACCAATATGCTATTTGGTCTTGAAAGAAAAAGATATATATGTATGTGTATATATAAATTTATATAAATTATAAGAAAATATGTAAATAATATAAAATATAGAATATGTATATGTTATATACACACATAATTAAATATGGATGCCCTTCACATCGCACATGAAAATATTATTTAAAAAAAGAAATCAGTAAAGCTGGCATTTATGAATTGAGCTTCTCTATAAAAAACTATGTTAACTATATCAAAGCAGTGATTGTTTCAAAGTTCCAGGGCAATATTTAGTCATAATATAGGACTATCTTCTCCATTAGGCCAACTAGTTACCAATGGGAAGACACATAAGAGTTGCTCTCCAAGCAATCCAATTCAGTCATAAAATTACTTATTTTCATCATTTTGTTGGCCAAATTGGTCACAAAGTGATGATATTAGTTTCTCAATGACCAATTATTTTGACAGCTAAATTATATGTACATACATATGAAACAGCCATAGTTAGACTGATTCTGTCAAGCTCTCTAGTGATGAGATTTAAATACATGGGAATATCCTTGACTGATTCTGAGTCTATCTCATCACTTTAATGTATGTCTTATAGTGCATTATCATGTACTTAGTGATAAATGTTGCCCTCATCAATATTCCTCTCCACTTTAAGATGACTATTTTTTTGCTCCTCCCTAATCCTTCTAATTTCAGAATATTAAAGTCCTTCCTTTCCAAGGCTAATTTCTTCACTTGTATTCCACGTTCCATTCCTTTTGTGGGGATGGAAGTTTCAATTATCCCTTCCTACTAGCATTTTCCATTTTTCCTTGACCGATTCCTTCCCTTCTACCTTCAAATATGCCCAGGTTTCTCTCCCTGCCCTCATCTTGAAAAGAACTTCTGCTTGCCCCTGATCCCCTCTTTGGATAAATGGCTACCTCCATTACTCATAAACAAGAAGGGAAGAGAACAAGCATTTATTAGACTTTTGCTGCATGCCAAACATTGTGCTAAGTGCTTTACAAATATCTCATTTGATCATTCGATCATTGCCTACTTACTCCTTCACCCCAATCTGGGCTTCTACTTCCTACCACTCTGCTGAAATTGTTTTCTTGAACCGCACCAGTGACTGAATCCAAAGCTACTCTCTCATTTCTCTTTCATTTTGAGATATCTAAAGCATTCGAGAGAGTTGATAACCTCCTGAAAAGTCTTTCCTTCCTTGGACTTAGTTACTTAGTGATAGCACTATTTGGTGCCCTAGTCCTATCTTATTCGTCAATTTTGTTCTGTTTCATTTTCTAGATCCTTCTTTTTTTCTATTAAATATGAGCATATCCCAATGTCCAGTGCTAGGACTTCTGTTCTCCTCCAACATTATCTCTCTTGAAGGTCTTATTCATTCTCAGATTCAACTATAATATAAATACAGATTGGGCATAAGGTTAGGGAGTAGGTCTCTGATTTTGTTGGTAGCAAACCAACGGCTCCCTACTACTTCTAGAATCAAAGAAAAATGAGGAATTTAAAGCCCTTGCCAGCATGATTATAACCTGACATTTCTGGTCTAATGTACATTACTCCCCTTCATAAACTCTTTAAGTCTAGACAAATTGGCCTCCTTGCTGCTTCTCACATATAACATTCCATCTCCTGAGGTCTGTCCTTGCATAGGCTTTCCCTATGCTTAGAATGCACTCCCTGATCTCCATTTATTAGAATTCCTATTTTTTTTACAACTCAGTTCAAATGCCACCTCCTACATGAGCTCTTTCCTAATCTCTGCAAGTAGCCAATGACTTCCTTGCAAAATGACCTGGTATTTACTCTGTAAATGTTTTGTTTATCTTTATCATGTGGTCTTTCTTGCTATTAGAATGGAAGCCCCTTGAGGGCAGGGATGACTTCATTTTGTCTTTGTATCCCAAGCTCTTAGTAGAGTGTGTAGCACAAAGTAGGTAAAAATTTATTAATCGATTGGGTAATTTAAAAAAAGAGAAACCATTCTGACAAACACAATTTCTTGAATAAAAGCCTTCAACCACCATAGGTACTTAAGCATAATTCAAAGAAAAATATGCAAATATATAGGAAACTTCCTTCACCAGTGTAGATCCCAGTTCATCTATGACTTATTAAATAAGTCCTAGGAAATTGCCTGGGACATGAAGAGATTAAGTCAATTGTCCAGAATTGTATGCCTGATAAGTGTCAGAGACAGGATTTGAAACTAGGTCCTTACTGACTAAAAATGTCAGTATTCAATTCACTAAGCCATGCTGCCACACAAAGATAATAAAAATAAAAGCCAATCTAACCAGATCATATGGAAAAGAAAAAATCTCACTGTACTAATTGTCATGATCAGTTTGACTCATATATGAGAGTCCATCAGTTGGCTAGATTGGACCAGGGCAATCAACATCATTGTCAAAATGGATACTTATCTAGAAATACAAATTTTTGTTTTCTCCAATTTGAAGTATATTTTCCTCTATTTTTCTTATTTATTTATTTATTGTTAATTTAAACCTAACATAAGTTGTTTTTTTTATGAACCATTAGGTAACACTGTTAAAAGAAAGTTAAAAAAAAGTTCTTTCCTTTCCATATGGCAGGCCAATTTTTGAGAGGGAAAGAGTGGCACTATTCCATTTTCAAGGTCTACTCCTAGGATTTCATATGGAAAGAAAATTCATATTTTCTTCCATACAATAAAAGAAACTACTACCATAGTTAATATTTCACACCCAAATAAGGTCAATTATAGTCAGAATACTAGGTGAGCCAGATTTAGCACATATTTAAAGCATTTTCCCAGGAGAATTCATTTTAATTGGAACCCAAGATGCATTTTTTCCAGTCTTCATTTATGGACCTTAGAAATAATCCTATCAGAGTAACTGAAATATTTTATGAGCGATTACTCTTCCATCCCCATAAGACAACACACTGAAAAGGACTTTGACAAGCATAAAGCAATGCAGAAACTTAAAGAAATTTAGAGAGCAACATATGATCCTCTTACTTTTCCCTTAACCTTTTGTCGTACCTATCCTTCTAAGAATTTTAGACAACCTTTACAAGAAGCCCATTTCCCCAACCCATCAGGGCAGATTTTATCCTTCTAAACCTTGAGGGCTGCTAAGATTAAACAAAGTTGGACAACAATTACTAAATTCTGATCATGATAAAGAAATACAGCTTTACTCCAAGTAACACTCGTTTCCATTTCAACAGCAAGTGAAAATAATTGATGATTGTATAACACTTAAAGGTGTCAAGTTCTGTGTAAATGCTGAATGATGCTGAGGGCTTTTCTGACCTTCTGAGGATAAATATACAGGGGATGTAACTCCAAGAAAGTCAAAATGTCAATGAATGTCCCTTATTAGCAGGGAAATTGTTTTAATGCTTGATGAAAAATTAGTGAAAAAGATATACAGGGGATTGACATGTATAAATAAGAATGTGAGCCTCAAAGATAAGTGATCAAAGAATAAGAACAATATTAGAAGAAATGCAAAAAAATGCTCTAAATAAGAAAAATAAACAACATTCAAATTAAACAACTCTGAGGTTTCATTTCATATCCATCAAGTTGGCAAAGATGACAGAGGACAAAATAAGAGAACACTGGATGGGATCTGGAAAGAAAGGTATATTAATATTCTATTACTAGATTGTGAATTGGCATAATAGTTCCAGAACACAATTTTCAATTATGTGAGAAAAGTCATCAATCTGTTCATATCTTTCAACCCAAAGATTCCATCATTGGGCATAAACCCCAAGATGGTCAAAGTCAGAAAGGCCCTCAATATTCATAGCAGCATTTTCAATGTTAGGAAGAAAGTGGAAACAAATTGGATGTTCACTGATAGGAGAACAGCAGGACAAACTGTAGCATATGAACATAACAAAATATCATTCCTGTATAAGAAATAGCAAATATGAGAAATTCGGTAAAACCTATTAACTGATGCACAATAGCCAGAATGACAATATGTACAATGGCTACCATACTCAAAACAAAAACCTCTCTAGAAGGCAGCCAAATAATTCAAACTAAACATGATGACTGACATTGGTCTGAGAGAATAGATGAAATACTCTCATTTTTGCAGAGATGTATGGGGACTACTGGTACAGAGTGATGCATGTGTACACTTTTAGATATGGTCATTCCATTAGCTTTGTTTATCTGTTTTTCTTTGTTACAAAGGAGGCCTCAGTGACACAGATGGAATATTTCAGAAAATGTGGTATAAAAAACAAAGACATTAATGAAACCTCAAAAGAAGAGAATTTTAAAAAATGACAGAGGCAAAATGAGCAAAAAGGATTATGCAGCAAGAAGTCATGTGTCAAATGTGGCATCCTATACTTTGAAATATACTGAGATATATCTACTTCTTTGGGTGGTATAAGACTACAGAAATTGTATGAGTAAATGCTAGATTCAGCTGTGGTATAACACAGTTATACAGGATCAAACAATCCTTATAAAGTAATTCCAGAAACATCAATGGAGTAGTCATACAATCGCCAACACTGGGAGTTCAAGGTGTCATTAGATGTGCCATGATGCCGCTATGTGCCTAGCTAATCCTATTCAAGCTCAAACCAGGGACATCCAGGTTATTTTTTGACACTGGTAAGTTGAGAATTCTGATGGGGATTCTTCTCAGCTTCCAATTTTCTTGGAGTTCTCAACAGTCAAGATTGGGTCCAACATGGAAAGGTAATGATTACTAGGTGTGCCAAATAGGAAGTAGAGAAGATAACAGCAAGGGAAAATATATGAAGCAGTGACGAAGGGGAAGAATTGCTTAGGGACAAGGTAGGTAATAGACAGGGGAAAGAACCAAATGACATATCGTAATTGAAGCATTAAGCTTCTTGTTATGTGAAATGTAACAGTATGAGGGAACTAGCCTCAAGACCAAGTAATAGGAGTGAAGGAACTGTGCATGGTTAGCACTAAAGAAAAGAATACAGGATTTTTTTTCAGGTACAGTTTAAACTAGATGAAGTCTCCTCCAACTCAGGTTATGTGAATTAAGGTATATCCAGACATTGCCCTATGAAAATGATCACTTAATCACTCTATCTTATCTATCTGAAATTCCAAAAGCTGACACTATTTCACATTTACAACATTTTTTGAACATACTAGCATGTACCACTTAACATTTTATGTCAGGAACTAGTACTAATATGCCCTCTTGGTTCTGCACTTCTTACTGACTAAATCAAATCTAGAAGGGTCAGAAGCAAACTTTGCCTCAATTTGCCAAGGTAGGGCAGTTACTAATTGGCAGATTGGTAGACTGTTACTCCTATGGTGTGCACTTTGACAGGATCATTCTCAAGCTTCCTAATTGGATTGAAAACCTTCAGACCCTTACATTTCCAGGTACGGATGGACCCTTGCCTTTTCAACTCTACTTTCTTTTTAACCATGTGAAGAACCGTCTGGAGAAGGAATCTGTTTTTTTTTTCACTCAATGCTGAAATCCTATTCACATTGTCATTGTAAGAAGATTTAATTGCTTATCTCTGTGTTGTCACACTCATCTCTGTGTAGAACCTGCATACTGATGGGGTATGCCTTTTCTATTAGGTTTAAAATATAGCAGCTGATGTAAGTTTCTATTTGCAGGCTTTTTACTAAGTATATTGCTGGTATGCAATAATATACTCCTTCTGTACTGAGTCCTTTGTCCATCAAAAATGTATTTTATAATTTTTTCTTACACCTGCAGAATTTCTAGTATGGCATGATTTAAGCTATAACTGAACATTATGGCTTACCATTATTCTTCCACAATCAGTATTATAATACAGACTAAAGAATTCATATTTGTAATGGGTTTTGTGTTTCTTGCCTTCTTATTGGGTGGAGGACTGGGTGTGGGGGAGCTAAAAATAAAATAAAGTTGAATAAAAAAATGGACTAAATTTTCTACATTCAATCACTCAACAAGCATTCATTAAACATCTATTGTGCATCAGGTGCCGGTGATGTAAAAACAAAAATTAAACCTGTCCTTTCAAGAAGCTTTCAAGAAATACGTAAGTAAAGTAGGTGGAAAATATATACAAAGTATACACAGGGTAGTGGAGGAGTACTAGCAGATGGAGTTGATCAAGAAATCTGGTACTTGAGGAAACTAGAGATTTAAAGGAAACCATAGATTCTAAGAAGTGGAGGAGAGAAAGCACTGCTTTCCACTCATGAAGGAAAACCTGCACCAAAGCACAAAGAAAATGGAGTGTTATGTGTGGAGCAGAACAAGAAGGCTGGTTGGGCTGATCCACAAAATTTGTGAATGGGGGGAATGTATAATAAATTCAGAGCATTAGTTTAGATCCAGGACTGGAAGGGTTTTAAATGACAAAGGAGAAGTGAAAAGTCAAAGGTGACTCTGAAGTTGTGAACTTGGGGGATTAGAAGGATTATGGTGTCCTTGGCAGAAGCAGGAAACTTCTGAAGAAGGATGAGTTTGGGTGAAAAGATAAGTTTGGCTTTTGTCTTATTGAGCCAGAGATGGAGATGAGATATCTAATTTTAAAATGCCTAATAGTTTGTGTACAATCTGGGACTAAACTCAAGTTAGATTAGGCTGCATGTACAGATCTGGGAGTCATCGACATTAAAGTGGCAATGGAGCAATAAGAGCCAATAAGATCAACAAGTGACAGAATGCAGAGAAAAGAAGGCCCAAGATAAAACTTCAAATTATACCCACATTTAGTGGGTATGAGCATGTAGCACAGGGTCTGACATGTAGTGGATGCTTAATAAAATGCTTTACTTGACTTGGAAGAAGTATGAAGATCTAGGACAGAAGACTGAGAAGGATGTCATAGAGGTAACAGCACAACCACAGGAGAACAGTGTCATGAAAACCCGGAGAGGAAGGAGTATCTAAGAGAGGATGATCAAACAGTGTCAAATGCTAAAAAGAGGTTTAAAAGGATGAAGATCGAGAAAAGGCCATTCAATCTAGTAATTACAAGATCACTGGACAAAACAGTTTCAGATGAGAGTTGAAATCAGAAAACAGATTTCAGGTTAAGAAGAGTAAGAGTAGAGGAAGTAGTGGAACTCTGTAGACTGGATGAGAAAGGGAGGGGAGAAATAGAATGACAGTGATGGGGGATCTAGTGAGAGGTTTTTGAGGATGGGGGAGATTTGGATGTATTTGTAGGCATTTTATACAGCATCAAAAATAGCAAAATAAGTGAGTTTCCTTCATCCCATATCTCATTTCTTTTGGTTCAACAAAATATTTGCAGCTGGGAATCACTTTCAGAGGTTACGAAAAATGTAAAAAAAAAAACCTAAAACACTAGTTTCTTCTTTGTAACTAACTTACAATCCATTTTCAGAATGATGCTTCTCAAAGAGTACAAACCAAGCTTTTTTATACATTGATACAATTTTTATATTAGTGCTGCAAGATCTTTTAAAGTCTCTTAAAAGTCAAACATATAGAAAGGTGTATACCACAATCTTGATGTCCACCATGATTTTCTGTTGCAAAAAAAAAAAACCATTACGAAAAAAAAAACTTATAGATAAGAATAAGGAAATAAGAAGGAGCTGACACTTTAGAACAATAGAGAACGAACATATGTGGCATTCAAACTTTTGAAAATAACTTTTCCCCTTTAGGTTTTCTTTAGAACAGTGCTTTCTGATGCAAAACCTTTCTCAAGGTCTAGATGCCTTCTCCTACGCTATCTCAGCAGACCTATTCTGAAAAAAAGGCGTAAGTCCTAGAACTGCAATAAGAATTCACACTGAAGCAAATTTCAGACCATTATGTGACTGACACAGAAAATTTCACGTTGTGGTACAGTTGGATCATACATATTATTTGCAATTTAAGTTTTCAAAATCATCAGGGACGCAGTTTCCTAATTTCTTTTAGCTTGATAGACCGGCTCAATGCGTCTGTAACTTTAGGGGAGAGGGAATTTACTCTTTCTTTTAAATGCTATTATCTTATCAAATACAGTTTTTCAAAGCTTCTCTGTACCACCTGTGATAGAGAGATTGGGATTTGTTTTTGATTCATTATAGCTTAAACGCAAGGAAAGAAAAGTACAACTCAAGGTATGGCTTCCACAGGAAGAAACAAAATATACCAAAGAATTCTATGTCTTGACTTCATTAAAAAAAAAAGTCAAAGAAATGAAAACAACTGAACCCATTTGTGAATGCCAATGCCTAATATAAAGCAACCTTGACATATTTCTCCTCAAATACAGATATGTAAGGAAGCTATTTTAATTAATTCTCTAGTCTTTAGATTTATAATCAATGTGGTCACATTAATTTGTCCTACTTTCCCTTCATTATACCGTACAAAACACACTTTGCATCAAAAAAAAAATCGCAGTGAAGAATGGATCTTAAAGGATACTGACTATTTCTCATCAATACACAAAATGCTAAGAAGAGTACCTAGAACTAGGCATCCTTTACACATTTCACTCTGTGCTATAAAAATAAAAACAAAGTATATGCCTACATTTCTCTTTCTAGCCTTATTTTCTCCATATTGTATGAATTAGGAGAGATTTCCATGAGCCAAAGTAAGAGAATGAGTTTCTGTTCTGAAAATGGCACTCTCATTTCTTTGGGGGGAAAATACCTTGCCCACTTTTAGGAGATCCTTGGGCACTGTAGCTTTGTCCAAGTAAGGGCTATAGTTCAAAACTCCATTAGCATTACAAGTCACTTATCAGACACTGAAAAACTTTATTGCTCTGTACCTGATCTTGATAACTTATATTCCTGTGCATCTCATAGGGCTGAGGACAATGCCATAACTCCTCTTTTTTTTTTTTTTTTTTACAAATTGTTGAACAGTATTCTACATTGACACAGGAAGTACCATAGTGCCATCTACAGACAGGATTGCCCCTAATTCCACATAAAATTTTCCCATAGCTCACAGATAATTTTAATTCTTTGTGTCTAATATCAGTTCACCACAATCTATAGGTTGCAATACTTGAGATGAGAGCTTTTAATTTTTTCAGACCAGACAGACTTCTAATACTTTGGCTAAAGTAAAAATAACTTTTAAAAAGTAAAGAAAAATACCAAATTCATCTAGGAATTTGGGGTTACCTGTCGGGGGTGAATGGTGGCTGTAGTCTTGATGGTTCCTTGACAGCTACAGTCAGAAATGCTATATGGATCTGAGCTGCTAGAGGAACATTTGGAAAGAGAGTCACAGCCCATCACAAAAGTGTTGTCCATGGGCAGCTCCTGGATGCCGTGGCATTTTGAATGCACGGGAGTCTCGGGCTCAATATGGAAGGCTGGCTGAGGAGATGTCGCTTTGTAGTGTTCGGCCAAATCAGGAACATCAGGCTTAAAAGTAGAAGAATGGGTACCCCAGTTGTACCTCTCCATGGTGTCTTCTTCCATATCAACGGCAACATCTAAAGAGGTAGTGACCTCTTCTTCGTCATTATCTAGATCATCAGTCCCAGATTCGGCAAAGGTGGCAAGGTTAAGGATGACACTATTAGTGCCAGTGTCGTCATTTGCGCTAAGGGTTATTGTCTCGCTGTTGTTTGGATTTGGAGTAACCCATTCTGAATTCTGCTGTCTTGCAGCTTTGAGGCGTGGAAAAACGCGGCAACGTAATAAAGCAGCGACAACAATGGTCAGGACAGCAGTCATGGAGCCAGAAATGATGGCAATGATGTACTTGATATAGTCACCAGTCGATGGGGTTGGGACTTCTTTCTTTTTCTTTTCAACAGGCTGGATGACTATATCTTTAGCCAGAGTTCTGCGCAGTAGTTCATCGACAAAGGTAGAATTGTTCAGACTATCATTCACAAATAGATTTAGTAGTATTTTGCTATTCATAGAGTCAGGTTGTCCTAAGTCCCTAGCTTTGATCAACAGCTTGTGTAAACCTTGGTCTGCCCGATCAAGTTTTGATTTCAGGGTAATGTTCCCTGATGCTCCTTCCACTTCAAATAATTTCTTTTGGTTTCCATCTTCAATTTGGTAACGGATTTCGGCATTCATGCCAGTGTCCTCATCGATAGCCATCACTACGTACAGAAGTGTGCCAACTTCAGTAGCTAGTGGAACAAACTGAAAAGTGTAGTTAGTCGGAGGGAAAATGAAAACTGGTCTGTTGTCATTAATATCAACTACATTTATGGTCACCTTGGCAGATGCAGATCGTGGCACCCTGCCTCCGTCTGTGGCCATGACGATGAAAGTGTAAGACTCTTGTTTCTCTCTATCAAAAGTGATATTGGGTCGGATGACTCCATTTGTTGAATCAATGATGAAAGTCCCATTGCTATTTAGAATGGTGAGAGTGATAGCCCCATTTTCTCCAGCATCATTATCAGTTATAGTGATGAGTCCCACCGTGCCATGCTTGGGTAGGTTTTCTGGGACGTAGAAGTTGTACTCACTGTGGGTGAAAGTAGGGCTGTTGTCATTCTGATCAAGGACTGTTACAATCACTGTGGCATTGGACTGCAGGTGAGGCACCCCATTGTCCCTTGCAGTGACTGTGAAGGTGTATTTGTCTTTCTTTTCTCTATCTAGTTGTTCCACTGCTGAGAGAATGCCTGTACGTCTATCCAGGCTGAAAGCAGAGGGGGGGTCGCCAGCTATCAGGTAAGTGATCTCTGCATTCTTTCCACTGTCTGCATCCGTTGCACTGATTTTTGTCAGCTGAGCGCCAGGAGCATTGTTCTCTAGGACAGAAACCCTTATGCTGGACCGGCTGAAGATGGGTGCGTTGTCATTTTCATCTTTGACTTTGATCACAACTGAAGTAGTGTAATTCAAAGGGGGTTTGCCAGCGTCTGAAGCCAGCAATTTTATTTCATATTCTTTTGTAGTCTCATAGTCCAGGAAAGAGGAACTCTCCATCAGGAATTGATTTTCAAATACTGGCTTTAATCGGAAAGGAATGTCATGTTCTGTGAAACAGGTCACTCTCCCATTACGATCAGCATCTTTGTCTATTAGTGTAATGACAGCAATTTTGGTATTGAGTCCAGCATTTTCTGATAAGTACACAGTCCCATTGACTGTATCGATGATGTATCTGACATCAATTATCGGGGAGTTGTCGTTGACATCTGTGACATTCACTATCACCATAGCCCTAGCTGGCATTGGACCTCCATCGGTTGCTACAACCATTAGCTTGTGAATAGGTGCCTGCTCCCTATCCAAGGGCTCCTTGATGGTAATGAGGCCAGTGGTATTGTTGAGATTGAAAAGCTTCCTAGCAAGTTGGTTCATCAGATTGCTGAAAAAGTACTGGATCTGTGCATTTGCACCCACATCAGCATCAGTGGCACGAAGCTGATAGACTGAAGAGCCCACAGGAGCATTTTCAGGGATGGCGACTTCAACCTCTGTCTCCGCAAAGATGGGACCGTTGTCATTCAGGTCAATCACAGAAACTTGTAAAATGGCTGTGCTGGACCTTGGAGGTGACCCACCATCTTCGACTTTCAATTTCATCACATATGTGTCTCTCTCCTCCCGATCCAGCATCTTTTGGACAATTAGTAGGGGCCATTTTTCTCCCTCAGGTGTTTCAATGACATCAAGGCCAAATATATCGAAACCCTAGAAGATATGAAAACATAAAGAATTTTATTGTACAATTATGTTTTAAGGAGTCCAATATAATTTCATTAGACAAATACTCAAGGCAACCCTAGAAAGAACACAAGAAAAGTATTTAGGAGATCTGGGCTCTAGTCTGTCCTTCTAGCTCCTAGTGAACAAGGGGAATATTGAGTAGTCATTTAACCTTTTCAAACCTTGGTTTCATCATTTTGGGGCCTGTTTCCTCATCCGTAAAATAAAAGAATTGATTTAAAGCTGTATTCTTCAAGTCAAACCACTAAATAATGGCAAAATCCCTAGTCTCCATTGCAAATGCCAAGATGGCTCTCAAGGAGTGGGAAACAGGAACCAAGGCAAAGAAGAGAGCCAGGAGAAGAAGGAGCAAGATGCAAGGAAAAGGAGTGAGAGGCATCATTATGTTAAGTTTAAAGGTATAAAAAAATAAGGACTTCTCTTTTGTGGACTGCTTCTGATTGGGGCCAGTAATTAGAAAACCTTTGAACTAGATAATGCAATGTTAAAAGTCTAGGATTCTGAATGTGCATATAGACATACATAAATACACACACACACACATAAATACACATGTGTATATATACAAATATGTACCTGTATATATGTAATATAAATACACATGTGTATATATACATCTATGTATGTATATATTATATATATATATGTAAAACTAAAGATTGTGAGAAAGCTAAAAGTACATGGTATTAACAAGATTATCATAAATTTAATTTCATGTGAAGAATAAAGCAATCAAAAAAGAATTATAGCCAATTTAATTAAAATGTTAAAAGTTCTACCATAATTCTTTGCTCTCTATGACTGTCATTACCATTAAAAATGTCCTGCAATTGCCCAGACATTTTGTTGCACGCCAGTAAAAATACTTTTAATTAAAATATCTTGTTGGTTAATTTGTAAATCTAAATATATTTATCAAAACCTACTATTTGAAAGGAACCATACTAAATAGGAATTTCCCAACAATTCCTATAAACTCTCATAGCACTTTATGCCTCTCATAGACTTTTATCCTTTTTGTAAGTGCATTTGTATTTCTGTCTTCCTTTCCTTACTATATTGTAAGGACCTAGAAGATAGGGACTATGTCATCATTATCTTTAGTTTCTAGCTTAGGGCCTCAAATATAGTAGATCCTTGATAAATGCCTGCTTAATTGAATTGGTAGAATACTATCATTTTTGGCCTTTTCCACTGACCTAATCGATCTGGTTCCATCACAGAATTTTTGAGATGGAAAAGACCTTTGATGTCATCTAGTCCAATTTCCTCATTTTACACATAAAGAAAGATTTGGTGACTTGCTAGTGAGTGGTAGGATCAGAACCAGAACCCAGGTCTGTTTCAAAAAATCTTTCACAAAATCACAGAACACACATCTGCAGGACAGATCATTTAAACATATAATCTTTGATCCAAGGAAATATATCCACTTGATTTCGTATATCATATAATTCGGATAAGATATATAATTTCTCTACCTCTTCTTTCCATCCAAGATAGCCACTTGTTTGGTTTTAGTCAGCACCTACCTGTGATTTCCTTGGTGTAAGGAGCTCTCGTGAGGAAACTCCCTCTCAGCAACTGTTCTATAGTTTATAATCTTTGAGAAACGAGGGACACTATAGCTTACAATCTTAGCAAATTGACAAAGGTACTAGGAGATGAAGTGATTTGCCTATAGTGTGTCAGCCAGTATGAGGCAGAGGTGGATCTTTGTTCTGACTCACAGGCCGACTCTATTCCCTAAGCCATGCTGCCCTAATGATAACATTGAGGGTACAAAATGACTAGAGAGGAGAGTGTCTTCGGGATAAACCATGCAAAGTTTAATTACCAACAAGTTTGGAGTAGGCACATGAATCCTAAGTAGGAGCTCTGAAAAGTCAAATGGCTTGAGTCAGTGAACATTTTATCTCAATACCGACTAGGTCACAATTTAGAAAGGTACATGTAAAGATCAACTATTTACAGGACACTGATTTTGACTTTGAAGATGAAGATGGGCAAAACAGGGATGAAGACAGAAGATGAGAGAGGAACTTTGAGAAATTTATTAAATGAGTGATTTATTATCCTGGATATTTTTTAAAATTCCCCAATACTCATTTGTAGTCAAGGAAAAGTAGTGCTGACATGGCAAGAAAAATCAGCCATTGATCTGTAATTTGTGGACTGGCCCTAAAAATCATATTTATCTATGTCTAATTGATTATACTGTTATGCCAGGATTTCATACAAGATACTACAAGATGGAAATACGAATGGAGATGTTGGTTCTTCAGGAAGCATTAGAATGGCTAACCACATTCAAATTATATTCTATATTCTATTATCTGTATTCTTCAATGTATCAGTAGTCCACACCTGCCTGGATCTCTTGCTATACTTAGGTCTTTGGTGGCATTAACAAAGTTCCAAATGTGTGATGGAACTCAATTGTGCTTTAAACATTTAAACAGGATCACATATGGCTTGCGGAAAGTACTGGATATCTATTATGAAACTGAAAATGATGCTTCCCAAACATAAAGCCCTCAGCTTTCCTTTCTTTCTTTTTTGAAATTTGCATACAAGCTAACAGATGTATATTGGTTATTATGGCATTACCTCACCAACTAAAACAGGCACTCTACGCAGACTCTTAATTCATGTAAACTCATTGCCAATTAGCATAACTTTAAATGCAATAAATGACAGGAGGCAAGTTCTTCCCTTATATGAAGCTTGGAAATCTGCCTTGGGAACATTCCTACAATATAGCAAATGAAAAATTTACCAAACTGAAATATGTTATATTGAAAACTGAATTTTCAGAATAGATTATATAGAGAGTCTCATCACCAAAACACCGAATGTTTCAGTTACCATTTTAAGTTATCATAATTTTTGTTTTTATGCTATGTTGATAGAACTCTATGAACCTATTCATCCTTTGTTATTGTTGTTTAGTTGTTTTCAGCCATGTATGACTCTTTGTGATCCCATTTTAAGGTTTTCTTGGCATAGATACTAGTTTGCCATTTCCTTCTCCAGCTCATTTTACAGATGAGAAAACTGAGGTAAGCAGAGTGAAGTGACTTGTCCAGGGCCACACAGCAAGTAGGTTAGTCTGAGGCCAGATTTGAACTCAGGAAGATGAGTCTTCCTGACTCCAGGCTTGGCACTCTGTGCACTATGGTGCCACCTACTTTCCCAATTCATCCCTGCTAGGCTTGTATGATAGAATCCAATAAGTACACAAAATGTAAAGTCCCAATTCCAGATGACCCAGAGGTCATCTGAGACACCCTATACCTGAACTGGAATCCCCTCTACGGAGCATCAGACAAATGGTCCTCTACATTTCACCTAAAGACTTCCAATGAAGTCTTCCATTGCCTTCACTTTGGCATGGCTCTGTTAGATGTGTTATGAGTGGTTATGGGAAGCCTAAATCTGCCTCTCTGAAACTTCCACTCACTGAACCTAGTTTTGCCCTCTGAGGCAAGAACAAGATGGTTGGAAAGATTTCCTAAAAACCTAACTCAGCGAAGATAATGTAATAGATCTCTTTTTACTACTATTGATTATCCCATCTGACTTGTAGTGTTTTTTAATCAGAAGAGCTGTTACATTTTTACTAATCACCTATTTTAAGAAAAGTGAATCAAACCACCAAAAGCTGAATAAATGAGTCTGATAATCAGACATAAGGATGATGTTGCATGTTTTGGTGGAGTGGGGGTGGGGTGGGGCAAGATGATAGAACACTGGTAGAAATCCTGCCTCTGGTTATAACCTGGCACTGTATGTTGAGGTAAACTTGAAGCCATATAAGTAAGTTCTGTAACTGTGCAATACACAGAAGGTGATCAATTCAAAAGTGACAAGATTTGCTCATAGCATCAGCTCTAACTTCAAATCCTTCTCTTTAGAGTCTTCTTAGGCACTGTATTTCATCTTACTTATTCATATCTTGTATTGCTAAATTTCTTCTAAATATGAATTTTAAAGTAGTTTTGAAGTGTCAGGTAAATACACAGGTAACATTTTTAAGTGTGCAAAATTTACCTATACTGAAAGTACACTATTAGAAAATTAATCAACTATGTACTCTCAAAAAATTCATAAAGTGGTTAGCAATCCTAGTTCTTATAGGGTTATATTGATACTGAGACCACCTTGTGTCAATTTTTAGTCAAGCTATCACTAACCTGATAATTATGGACAACTAAGTTTGGGTAAAGAGACAAACCACTTACCTAGATAGAAAGTTCTAGACAGAAATTAAAGTTTTGAAACCAATTATCTATACTAATCATTCAGATTGTAAACTGTCAGGCAGGGAATGTATCTTCCGCCCTGCCACTTTCTTCCCAGCTACTTTGCCACACAACCAAGGACCATGACCTGCAAGATTTAACCCTTTCAACTCTGTAAATCACCCTGGACCCCAAAATCCCAATTGGTAAGTGTCTCATGTATGGCCCACTATATCAGTTGTGCTTTATTTCACTTTTCTGTCATATTTTCAGCCCTTTTGTAGACACAGCTTGGCAATTTCCTCTGTAGGTGCTGCAGTCTCTGCTTACACCATAGCACTAGCTACCAAAGGCCCAGAAAATAAAGTGTTCACTACCAAAGTCATTGGCACTCTCAAATGGTTTGACATCAAGGAGGGTTATGGTTTTAGCAATGAAAATGACACTAAAAAGCTAGATTGCCATCTTCTTTGCAGTTGTAGCCTGAGGAAGATGGGACCTTTCTATCTGCCTTGCCATGTAAAGCTCTTATATGCCTTATTTCTCCCCATTAGAATATAAACTCCTCGCAAGCAAAGGTTATTTGGCTTCTCCCTTTGTATGTCCAATGCTTAGCATACCATTTGGCACATCATAAAAGTTTAATAAATAAATGCTTTTTTAATCTTTTCATTCAAAAATTCAAATCAAAATGTCATATGAATATTGTCCTAGTTTTCTTTTTGTTGATATTATTTCCATCTTGCAATTCTATATTCCAAAAAAGTTCAGCTGTTTTAATTTAATTTAATTCAATAAATATTTATTAAGTGCCTACTATGTGCCAGAAAGTTAGAGTTTATCTCTATGCTTGAAATTTTTGATATTTCATGTTCTAAAGAAGTTCAACACTGTGTGAGGAATAAATTCTTCTAATTAAAAAAAACTTCAGCATGCTTAGACCGTGAATTTCATTATTGTAACGAAGAGCAACAGATTCTAAGTTTGCCATCACACCACATGTACTGTGGAGTTTCCTGTATCACAAAGATAAGAGTGGCTGCATGCAGCTTTCCTTGCGAAAGCATACAAGCATGTTATTTTCCTGTCTGTGACTGGCACAAGACAACCTGAAATATGTTATATTTAAGCATTGAGAATGAAATTGAAGATCTTAAAAAACAAACGAACGGGCTATAGTGTATGTAAAAGGACATCATTATGCATATGAGTGTATATAGTCTAAGGAATTGTGGCCCCTGATCACATCTTACTGATCTGTACCTTCTGTGCCTCAAAGCCCTACCCTATTAGTAACTTTTTCATTCCAAAAGGGGAGAAAATAATAGTAACTCCTTTATGGGGTAGTTATGAGAATCAAATGAAATAATATATGCAAAAGGTTTTTTAGACCTTAAAGTATTATACGAATGTGAATTGTCTTTATTCCTCCTGTGGGAAAGAGAGCAACATATGGCATACATGTCAATGTGTCAAGAACCTGTGATTTAAGCATACAAACTTCCTCTATCCACACAGATCTCAGCCTGTCTGTATCTTAGTCTTGGGGACTTTTTTGAACTGTAAGTACATATTTCGTTGAAGGCTTGCCACTACCTCATTAAGGACATCCTAGAGGCATCACTAGCACTGTTTCACAGATGAGGAAGTCGAAGTTTAGGGATGTAGAATAACTTGTCCATGGACAGCCAGCTAATAAGTACCAGAGACAGGTGATGAACCTAGATCTTCCAGATGTTAAACCCAGTACTCAAGCTGCTATGCCATATGGCCTCAGTATAACATGTGGACAAATTGTCATTTAGTGCAAAACTGATGTTTCTTCATTTTTGTACTGTCAGCATATGTCCACTAATGGAAAAGTCACCATGCTCTTATAGCTAATCCCAAGCTATTTCAAAGTGAACTAGAATCCAATGTTAGTTAATTTTACAAGATTAAATGACAATACTAATAAGCAACTATACTCATGTGAATTCTTTCCAAACAGATGACCCCTTTTAAACTAATGTCAACTACTACCACTTAACATACAGCCATACCAAAGTTCTGTGGTCTTCCAAAGGATGGCTAACTTCACATGTGGGATTGCTCTCATCCAAAAACATGTAACTACAATGAAAGCTATATTTACACCTTGCCTTTTCAATGAATACAGTTGAAATCCCTGGACCTGGATGTTCAGAGTTAGCTGGACATAGACCTATTAGTTAGACTCCTTGTCCCTCAAAAATTCCCCCATTGCCATGATGTCTGAAATTTCCCACTTATTCACTCATTTAGGTTAAACACTAAAGGTTATTAAAATGAAAAGGGAAGGTGGATGATACATTAAACCTTTACTAGCCATTAAAGAATACTTAAGCTTGAAATAACCTATCATATTGTGAGTTTGCCCTATAAGCTCAAGACAAAAAGGAAGCAGAAATGGAACAAGTGAATTTTGATGGGGTACGGGGAGGGATTCAGGAAAGCAAGGGCAGGTCCAGAGCATGGAGTGTGGCCCAGTGCTGAATGAGGGCACTAAGGCAAGAAAAAGAGATATGAAAGAGCAAAGACAAGCATAAACTATTACATAACATTTGCTAACCAGCAGTTAAGATGTTGTCTGCCACGAAGTTGCTTGCCTCATTTCCTCTTACTGAGAAAACAAGATTTTTCAAAAGAAATAGACAGAGAGGATAGAATACGTTCTCCTAAGGAAAAGAGAGGATAAGCGAAAAATAAAACTTCTCAGTGGAAATGTAGGGAACGCTATGGCAAATACGACTTCATTATGCTCAGGAAGCAAATTAAAAAGAAAATCAGAGACTAAATGCTCTTAAACAGAACAACTCATATATAGCTGAAGTTCAGACCTTACTCTCCAAAAACACATTTACTCTAATAAAAACCAAAGAATGTTTGCACTACAAAAGGCTTTGCTGATGATCTAATCCAATCCCTCCTCATTCTATAGGCAAGAAAACCACAGCCCAGTGGGGTTAAACTACCATTAATATTTTTAATGGTTATTATATATTTGTAGAAGAACAATTTTTAGATTTGTAGTCACAATTTTAGATAAACCTTGAAATGGGCCTTCTGCCTTTGCTTTCATTTAAATCCAACATATATACATATATATATATATATATATATATATATATAATTTGTTTGTAAATACATGAACTTAATATGCTTACTATCTCTTACTCATATCATGTAAAGTAACCTGAGGTTGAAAAATAAGAATTTTTAAATGTTGATGTACAAGAGATGAATGAATTATCAGTGCCAGACTTGGGCAATTTCTTCTTTGCTCCAGAGAATGATGAATCTTAAAGAGATATACCAACTAGTGGAAGGTTCTTCTATCAATCTTTTGTATCCTGAGACAAGTCTTTTTTTTTAACTTTTTCCTTTAATAAAAAGAGACATGAAATTGGGCAGACTACAAAACCTATGAGAAGACAACAAAGCTGCAGCAAGACACAGATTTTGAAGCAACTTACTACTTTACTACTTAAACTGCCCAAGAGGTTGAAATAAAAGTTGTCTATCAGAAAAACTGAAAATTAAAGAAAAGAAAGTTTCGGACAGAGGTCCTGGTACAGTTGTACACGTATTAAAATTGTGGTGAGTGTCCAAGAGAACTAAATATCATGAATCAAATGGCTACCCAAGGCTGGTCCTCCTTTTTAACAGAAGCTCTTAGTTATAGATTGAAGGCAATTGAACTCATGACTCCACCAAGTGGTCTACATATGGATAACCAAAGAGGTGAAGTGCAAGAGTTTCTTATAACTCACTCCCTTGTCTGAGTGCGCATTAAGGAAGAGAAAGAAAAGAAATCCACACTTTAAGATCCAATGAGAAATACAATCTGCAAGTCCTTATTAGAACATATAGTGGCAAACATAGAGATCAAGACAGTGTCCTGGAGTTTGTGGCCAAAATGCTCATAGGAATAATACCTCCAATGTGAAGTACCCAGTTTACCACTGTCTTCAAAACATACAGTATCTCACCTAAGCTTAACTCATCCATGAATGTGAGTGTAGGGCATGGTGTTGTGACTTTTAGTAACCTGATATCACCAAACAGGTTAATTCATGTAAGTGTAAAATGGAATTTGACCCATTTAATATTTGGGTTTTGTTTTTGCTTTTGCTTTTGTTTTTTACATGAAAGGACAAAGAGAGGGGTTTTGTTGTGGTTTGTTTGTTTGTTTTTTTTTGTTGATTTGTTTTAATATCATTCCATAATTCTTGGTTTTTTTTCTAATACAACTATCAAAATGATCATTTGAAATCTATTTTGTGAAATAACTACTTTTTCAGTTAGATATGTCATAAAAATAAAACATTAATCCCTTGCAAAACTTTACAACTTAATGTAAATCCTTGGTTTTGGAGAAATGCTGAAAAATACTAATTTTTATATGTGGACAGCACATTTGCTTAAAAAAAAGGGTGCCTACACCCTTCACTCAAATGCATTCATATGCTTAAAAAGACAAATAAAGGGCAGTAAGAACATCTTCCACATAGATTCCACTTGCTAATGGCAGTATTTATGAATTCTGACAGTTGAAATGCATGGAGCTCATTTCCAGCAAAGGGCCAGGAAAACTTTATGGAATATGAAATAATTTCTTATAAGGCAAGAAGTTTTTTTTTATCTCATTTGTGAGTGATATTTCTGTCCAGATTCACAAATGAGCTTTGGAGTGGTAAGCCTGGGACAAAAACTACTGAAATAGGTAAGATAGTAGGGCCTTCTGAGACCTTTGTTCTTTGTAGGGATTTGGAGAATCAAAGAAGAGAAAGTTTGTATTGAGTATTGAACCCCCAAGAGAAATATTTCAGATTCTGATAAAAAAGAAAAAGATATGCTTCATCAAATAAAAAGCTATCTTTTCTGTATATTGTTCTGGGGAAGAAACAGCTGAGCCACCTTCTAAACCTTACCATTTTTGACATATACATGTGCAAGATACCACTTCAGTGCCGATCAGGAGGTACTAAATAACACGGCACTTTCAGAGCTATAAATCTACTACTGTTGCCCAGAAGAAGCATATAGTGCCAGTAAGTACTAAAAATAGTTCCAGAGAGATTGGATTCTAAAACTGATTAAATAAAGGCTGTTTACTGTGTTGTTCAGAGAATGCTGGGGAAAGACTAAAAATTTATTTCTCTGCTTTTCCACTGCTTGATTTATCAAGAACCAGCCCAAGTTTTTCATTTTCTGTTTTGTCTACTACCCCTGACTGATATACATCTGGGCCTATGAAATGGAAGAAAAAGTATCCAGATGATAAAATATTTTCCTCTACCTCAAGAATATGACTACTTTAGAAGGCTGCAGCAGAAATAAAGGGGAAAAATTATTCTCAATGGAAATATAGGCAGAGCTCTAGCAAATACAACTTCATTACACTAATATGCATCATATTACTATAGACACCTCATTAAAGTCCAGTAGGGTGGATAGTAAGATATTGTAAAAATCTGTAACTGAATGTCGTGATATGGTTTCCAACTCCATTATTCAAAAGAAATTGTTCTCTCCAGAGGTACCAATGATCTCTTAATTGCCAAATCTGACGGCCTTTTCTCAGTCCTTATCATACTTTATCTGTCTACTGCATTTGACACCATTGACTACTTTCTACCTCTTAGATACTCTTTACTCCCTGGGATTTTGTGACACCGCTCTTTCCTAATCCTCCCCCTACATATCTGACTTCTTTTTCCCTTCCTCCTTTGCTGACTCACCATCCATAATATGCCCTCCTATTAGGAGTGTTTCCCAAGGCTGTGTCCTGGGCCCTCTTCTCTTCTCTCTCTTGGTCATCTCATTAGCACCCATGGGTTTAATTATCACGTGTGCAGCCCCAGTCTATCCTGAGCTTCAATCTCATATCACTCTCTATTGGATTTTCAGTCTGGATGTCCCAGAGATATCTCAAATTCAACCTATCCAAAACAGAATTCATCATCTTTCCTCCAAAGTCCAAACTTCTTCAAAATTTCCCTATTTCTGTCCACTGTTCTTCCCAACCCTCAAGCTGACAACATTAAAATCATCTTGAACAGAAGTGTCAAATTTGCTGCCAGCACTCCAGAGTGCAATGGCAACCAGATTACAATGTAATTGGAAAATGTTTATCATAATAAATAAAATACAACAAAACACAGAAAATGTTTGTTTTTGGTTTTCTAAGTCAATATGATGGCTGGCAGGGATCGCTTTCTATTTGAATTGGACACCACTGATCTTCAAGTCTCTTTCCATTATCCCATTTGTGCAATCAGTTGCCAAATCATGCCATTTTTATCTCCACAACATCTCTCACCTATGGCCCCTTCTCTCTACTCAGAGTTACCACTTCAGTTTAAGCCCTCCTCACTATTTGCCTTGCCCTCCCGCAATAGCTCCTCTGGTTCTTCTGTCTCAAGTCTCTCTCTATTCCAATCTATTCCACACACAGCTGCCAAAGTGGTTTTCCTTAAGTATATATATCTGGCCATGCCACTTCCCTCCTCATAGGATTCTGGGATCAAGAATTTAGAGCTAGAAGTAGGTTTGTGCTGGGGCCAGCTCCAACTGGCTCACAAGAACTTACTGGTAAATTTTCATAGTGACCATTTATACCTCAGAAATTGTCAAACACTACAAATCAGAGCTTGACTTATGGTTTTGTTAATTGTTTAGACATAATAAAGTGAAAGCAAAATGGTGATAATATATATTAAAAGTGAATCATGCCTACATTTTTTTCCAGGAGAGCTGGTCGATATTTACCAGCACACTCCTGGCTAGAAAGGACCTTAAAATTCATTAAGGCTAACCCCTTCCTTTTAGAGATGAAGAAACTTAGGTCCAAACAGATTAGGTGACTTTCCCAGGGTCATTCAATTAGGAAATATCAGAAGTGGGACTCAAATCCAGCTCCTCCTGACTCCAAGTTTAGTGCTCTATCTACCCCACTAATAAGTTCTAGGGGGCCCCTACTACCTGAGATTAAATACAAATTTCTCTGTTTACTTTTTAAAGCCCCTTATAGCCCAGCTGGCCCTAGACTACCCTTTCACCCTTAGTGGACATCATGCCTCCACTACAATGAGACTCTCACTCAGGCAGTCCCAGCCAAACTGCCCGTCTCTGAGTTCCTCACATGTAACACTTCATCTTCCATCTCCCGTTTCCCATCTCTGTTCCTCCATGCCTTGAATGACTCCCTCTTCACCTCTGCCTCACAGAATTCCCTCATTCCTTCAAGGCGTATCTCAGGCACTACCTTGTATGCACCTTTCCTCATTGCTTCAGCCCCCAACTGCCCAGACCCTCTCTCCCAAACTACCTTGTATTTATTTGCATTTATCCCATTTCTATTTATTTGGTACAAACTTTATATGTACTTGTCTTTCTATTACAGTGCAAGCTACTTGAGGAAACAGCAGGTAGCCAGTTTTTGTTTCTGGAAGAAAATTAGCATCAGGTTTGAAAATTGGCACTCAGCTACCAGAAGGTCAGATTGGAAGTTCTTTACACTGTACATACAAGGGCAGCCTTGTAGCTATGCCACCCAACCACTTTCACTGGAGAACCCAGTATCTGTTTAGTGCACTCCCACATACTGTTTTCATCGAGTCCAATACCTGAAAACTACAGTAAGAGTCCATGGCTAAATTCAGCTATTGAGCTAATTAATTCTAAGGCACTAATTCTTTGCATTTTTATCCCCAACACTGAGCACAGTGCCTGACACAAAGTCTGTGTTTAATAAATGCTTATTGATTGATCCTTTGACCAGTAAGTATAATGACCAAACATGGCCCCCCAAAATAGATGAAGGAATGTACCTCCCTTCTTCTTTGTAGAGTTGGGGGACCACAGGTATGGAACATTGCAAAACTGCCAGACTCAGTTAACATCTTGGTTAGGTTTGCTAAACTATCTTTTTTCTTTTTCCCCCTCTTTTATTACTCTATTATATAAGGGATGGCTAAAAGTGATGTTAAAACTAAAAATTAAAAAAAACAATTTAAGACAGAATTCTTCACTATAATGTGATCCTTTAAATTGTACATATTATCTCTAGAATATTTGTTCTAACACACACAAAGAGCATCATTAAAGGAAAAAAAAAAACCTTCCAGTGAGCTGGCCTGGGTCCTAGTCCTTGCATTACTCCTGTTGTGGACTCTTCATACTAATTTCTCTGCTTATGTCAACGTTTCCAAGTTTGAAAATTGAATAATACTCCTACCAATCTCGGTGGAATACTATTTAGCAAATATCAGAAGTCATGGTTGTTTTGCCACAGCCTGATGAATGCAAATAGGAATAAGGATTGATTAAGGGCCATCACTGAGGCAAAGGAGGTGGGTTGACTAGCACAAGGATGAGCAAAAAATCAAACGCATGAGAAGCTATGAAATGTTAAAAGACCTAGAGAAAGGCATTCTGTATGAGAACATGGGCAAGGGTTGCACAGGATGCAGTATGGATGAGGAATAATTTTCATAGATGCCTTTATGAAGCAAATCACACATGCACTAAACTGAGAATTCCTAACCTTTCTTCTATCATGGACCCCACTTTGGCTATTATCTGGTGAAGCCCATGGACCCCTTCGAAGACCCCTTAAATACACCAAAGAAAATATATGAGATTATAAAGGAAACCAATTAAATTGAAATACAATTATAAAAATATTTTTAAAAGACCCAAAGACCTCAGGTTAAGAACCCCTGTGTCCTTTACTTGAAGTTGACTGTGTATGAAAATGTGTATATATACACACTCACACCCTCTTTCTACCCATGTCCTCCTATGACTCACCATGGCAAAGAGATGACCCTGAGTTTCTGAAGGTTATGACAACAAAGCAGAAGCCTTGACATATCCTACAAAGCTATAAAAACCAGGGATAGCATGTCCTTCAATCACTATCAACGGGATCAAGAGGTCCTGCTTCTAGGCATTTTTATCTTTGACCCCAATGAAATCAAAGATAAAAAGAAAGGCTCCATAGCCACCAAGATATTTATAAAAGAATTTTTTGTGGTAATAAAGAACTAATAATGAAGTATGAGTGTGTTCAACAAACTTTTATTGCTTTATTGTAAGGGACCTGGATTTTTCTAAATCACATGAGTTTATAAGCTTAATTTGATGGCTTAATAATAGCTTTCAATGGGATTTAAAAAAAACCTCACTATAAAGAAATATGTAGAAGTGAGAGATTATGCCTAATTTCAAATAACACATTTAAGCACTTTTCAAACCTTAAGTATAGTTACTTTTATTATTATCTACTTGCTTTGCATAGCATCTAGAATAGTGCTACACACAAGCAGGTGCTTAATACATATTTTTAATTATGTAAAGGCATTCAAAAGATTAGCACGATGCCTTTACCCATGATCTTTCCTCAGTCTTCATGCTGGAATTTGCTTTCTTGAATATAAATAAATGATGCCCACTTAATACTGTTTCCTTACTTTTAGCAAGAGCCAATTCTATTTTGTACAGGAAGAAAATTTAGCCTGTCTACAGGTACAATATTAAAAAAAGAATAAGATCTCTCATAAAAAATTTATTAATTTTCTTATGGTTTTCTCAAAGGAAACTCTAGAAGAAACCACTGAATACAGGTCAAAGAACTGAAACAAGGGAGCTGTTAGGTTTTTCTTATTATTTCCCTTATTATGCTCTTAGGCACTGACTAACCTTAACAGCTACCCAGAAGAAATATCCAACCAATCATTGCATACTAATATGCATATTAGTGCACTCACTGTCTATGCTCTCTCATTTTTGGTACCTACATAGGCTATGAATGTTTTACTGTATAGGAAAAGCTCAACGTATATAGCACTTTACTTGAATATGACTGTGTATGAAAATGTGTATATATACACACTCACACCCTCTTTCTACCCATGTCCTCCTATGACTCACCATGGCAAAGAGATAACCCTGAGTTTCTGAAGGTTATGACAACAAAGGAGAAGCCTTGACATATCCTACAAAGCTATAAAAACCAGGGATAGCATGTCCTTCAATCACTATCAACGGGATCAAGAGATCCTGCTTCTAGGCATTTTTATCTTTGACCCCAATGAAATCAAAGATAAAAAGAAAGGCTCCACAGACACCAAGATATTTATAAAAGAATTTTTTGTGGTAATAAAGAACTAGAAACAAAGTAGATGTCCACAGATTGCAGACTGACTAAAGAAATTGTGGAAGATGAAGGGAGGAGGAAATTTATACACTGTAAGAACCAATGTATTCTTTCAATATGGAGAGGTATAGAAATACTTAAACAAAATGATAGATAGTGAGGTAAGCAGAACCAAGAAAATAACTTGCATAGTGTCAATGGAAAACAACAACCACCAAAGAAACAAAACTGAGTAACCATGAAATAATATTGACCGGGCTTGACCCCAAAGAAAAGATAGGAAAATGAAACTCCTTTCTTTGCCAAGTTGGGGGACTACAGGTGTGTAACACTGCAGGAAATTGTAGATGGACCTAGTTGATGTGTGCTAGTTTTCCTTAACTGTTTTCTTCCTCTTTTAGTTTCTTTGTTATAAGGTCTTCTGGGAGGGGAATGGAAAAGCATACTAGGAAATGTAGGTAATGTTAAAAGCAACAAAACAACAAAATATCAATTCTTTTAAGAAGACTGGAGAGAGATTGTCACACAAAGACTAGCCTAGCTAAGTTTAGAGAACCTCATCAGTATGTTGGCCAAAGGGCCACAGAAACTCTCATAGTCCATCTACTAAGTTAAAGAAGATTGTCAAGACATTCACTGTAGGAAAGAGCATAGCAAAGAAATCACAGATCCCAGAAATATTAACATATGTACACACACACACACACACACACACACACACACTCTTAATGATTTAATCCCAGGAATTTCTTTGTTTTGTAATATAGTCCAGATGTATTTAAAGCTATTTTCTTTTGATATGCATTTTATGCTTTTTTTTGTAGCTTAAACAGAAAGACAGGGAAAAAAATGTTTGAAAGCTTTTCCCTGATCATTAAAAATGAACTCCTTGTAGCAGTTGTTTGTGGCCAAGTCATTTGGGCAAAATTTCTAAGTTAGTACATCTGTCAACTCACAGAACTTTACAAAAAGAAAAATTAAGACCCAAAGGGAGGAGACTTGCCAAAGACCCCACAGCAAGCATTCTAGTCCAATGTTCTTTCTACTGAGCTTCCTGCCTCTCGAAAGGAGATATTGTTAATTATGTAGAAACCTAAGGCAAGTAGGAGGGATCTTTGGCTAATATAGACTGGCCTTTTGCTCAAAAGTACCTTCAAATATGTCTATTACTTCCTGCCTACAAGAGGTGCCATTTTCAAGCAAACAAAAGCCGCTCCTTCTCCCCCACCCAATTGTGGTAGGTTTCCATTCTCCACTAGGGTAGCTTTCAGGGGAAAATTAATTAGAGGTTCAACTCAATTGAACGCAACACATATTTATTAAGTGCCTACTGCATGCAAGGCACTGTGAGAAATATGAGGTTTACACAATCACAGCTGATGTAATTAAGGTTTATAGGATGCACTTCCTACAATATTTCACTTGTTCCTTACAACAGCCCTGTGAGGTAGGTAAGATTATTTTCAAATTACAGATGAAGAAACTGAAGCTGAGAGGTTAACTTGCCCACAGTCACATAGCCATGGAAAGTCAGGATTTGTACTCAAGTCCCTGACCAGTCCAAGCCTGGGAATTTTTGCCTCCAATATCCCATGCTGCCTCACAGTACCTGCCCTCCAAAGGGAATTACATCCTAAATTGGGAGAGGGGCAGAGAGATAACCAAGTTTACAGATAAATATAATAAAGATAATCCAAGGCAGTGAATGATGGAGATAAAGGCCAGAGCCCCTGCAAAATGGTCGAGAAAATTTTGAGGAAGAGGAGAATACTTTACTCTGGGGTGGGGGAGGAGGAAAGGCATGAGAGAAGGCTACCCAGAAATAGCTGAACTTTGAAAGAGGATAAAAATTGAGGAAGAAGGTGAAATAAGTCTTGAAAATAGGTTAGGGCCAAATGGTGGAGACTTTATATTTTGTACTACAAACTATTCCCATGTTAGAACAATGGATAGAGTTATTTGTACAAATTAATTTAAAGGTATCACAATCTCAGTTGAGAGCTCATATCACTGCTTACATTTCAGAAAAAAAAAATTTAAAAGAAGAAGAAAAAGAAATTTACAGTACAATTGCAAATATCCAGATAGTACAGGAAAAAAATAAAGTTTCTGGTTGCTGGATGATTCTTTCTGGTTTAACACAGTAAATATGGCAATAGTCTAACAATTTACTTTAATGAAAATTCATATTCAGACCGAATTATATATCTTAAGTTGATTGCTTCAGAAACATGATTAAGATATTTCTAATCTGGTAGCAGTGATATTTCTTCAGGAAAGAAGGTGTCCTGATAAAGAACTAAAGCCCCACCTTTAATTCTGACAATTCTGTGTCTATCAAGTTGGTTCTGTAGGGCCCTCCATCCCGAACCCTGCCCCCCACCCCACCACAATCCTCCCTGGTTTTGAAAGGGATAAGATAGATGGGAGGAAGAAGAGAAAGGGAGAGAAGGAAAAAGAGAAAGAGAGGGGGAGAAGGGGAGGGAGAAAGAGAGAGACAGAGAGAGAAAGAGAAGGAAAAAGAAAAAAGAGAGAAGGAGGGATAAAGAGGAGAGAGAGAAGATAAGACAGAGACAGAGAGACAGCGACAGAGAGACAGAGACAGAGAGACAGAGAGAGACAATAGATATAAGGTATTGATATAGGGTACAGATATAGGGTATAGATATAGGATATAGATAAACTAATTCCCCAGTCTCTAGGGCAGTTCAAAGGGAAACCATCTTTGGCCTCTTGAAAGACCAGGGCCACCACAGATAGGATGCAATTTTCCAAAATCAACCTTTCTAAGTAGGTTGTAAACCTTTTCAGAAGTTGAGCTTAACATATACAAACTTTGGTCCCTAGGAATTGATTGAATAAATCTGAGATGGAGAAATAGGTTATTTGTAATCCCATGAAATCCCAAAGGACCTGTTTCTCAAAATCTGGCATAGATTACATGCTTAAGAGTGTCCAGATCCAGGGATATTTCCCTTAGAATCATATATGTCCCAAACACATCAGCATTAATTCATTATTGGGTTCCATCATGATGGAAACCAAGGCATCAGGTCCATGAGCTTAGAAAAGGCAGAACATCTTGCTTTTCCATCTTCCTATAGCTAAGTCATTGATCAATCAAATGTTAGACATGGCTGATCAGGATAGGCATGGTCTCAGTAATTTCTACTTAGAAGAGTTCCTTCAGGATGGTTTTAGAAAACCCTTCCTGAAGTTGATCAATCCAGGATAGCTTATTAAAATCCAGTTCTTAAAATAGCCCAATGGTTATCCTCTGGTATAATTACTATGTCCAGCAACTGGTAACTTCTTTGCATTGTGGGTCTTCAGGAGCCAGTCATAAATCATGGATGAAAGCTCCAAGAACATCTAACACTGGATTGGGGTCAATGAGTTAAAGGGTGACCCATCAGCAAATGAAACCTTTGTGTATGGTATAAGAAGCAGTCTTGAATAGATTTTGTCTCAAAGTCCTCAGGTTTCAGTTTCACATAAATATATATGATGGTGGTACATGTATTTGCACATGAAAAAGTAGCAAGTCTCATGTTCTATTAAATGTTTTGGGCAAGCCAGCTAAGCATTTCCTCCATGAAAGTACATGAGTAAGAACGTTTGTGGCCTGGAGCTAGTCCAGAAAGGTAATAGTCTTCAATTACTTAACATAAAGGAGCACAATAAGGTTTGGTTGCAGAGGAGGGGGAAAAGTCCATAGTTAAGGTCAGGGTAGGTAGCTGGCTGCGAAAGTTCATTGTGGTTAGATAGATTTAAGACAAAGTTCAAGATAATTAGAAGCAGAAAGTCAGGCTTAAAGACAGAGGGTTGGCCCACTGGGCAAGATAGAGCTTCAGTCAAAGGAAATCCAATACCAAAGAGAACTAGCTCCCTGCAACAGATGTTTCACTGAAAAACTCTAAAGATTCTTCTATCTTTGGAATTCCAGACCTACCCAGGTGGTTTCACCCTCTTAATCAATATTTCTTGTCATTAAAGGGCCCTGACCTATATGCTCTGGCTTTAATCTTCATCAAGGAAGAGCCATTCATTCCTAGGAGGCTTCAGGAGCTTGAGGTCTTCAACTACAGTTGACTCATCAAAGTGTTCTGGATAGTGTCTCAGATTTTCAAGGTAGTCCTCAGGGAATTCGATAGCTTCAACTGCGTTGCAGTTCTGGTCATCATCAGTGCATTCATTCCAGAATTCACTGTCCCCAACTTTTATCTCTTTTGGTTCATGGGCAGGGACTCCAACAGGTCCCAAGGCCCTATAAGGTACCTTTTTTTATAAACACACAGAACCATCAAGGCAAAACTAAATTTTTTTAAAGTAGGTATTTGCATACAATTAAGATCTAATTAATTTTACTGAAATCTATAACCTGATAACATCATATAGTTATATTAATGGATAATTGGCACAACAGATGCACCACCATCCTTCACTAGAGAAAAAGATGATTTTATTATGAATGTATCTCTTCACTATGAAAAAAATCTCTCTATAAAAAGGGGAAACCATTTTCTAATTCTAGTTTTTAAAAGGTTCCCCCTTAATTACAATGACTAACTAGAATGTATCTAATCATACTTTAGGGATAGGAGAGATAAAATGCATATGCAGATAGAGATTAAGAGATAGAGTTAATATTTCCCTTCAAAGCAAATATTTGATTGCTTTAGGTATCATGATTTAGTCATATGCCACCCTTCATACAACTTAAAAAATTGCTTTACTTTCTTTTTTCTAAAGTCAAAAAAATGGTAAGGTACTTTATACAAAGTCACAAGTATATTTGGATTTCTAATAGCAGTACAATCAATGGCAGGTTCTCCAGTAACTGAGCTTATGGTGGTGGGGGGCGCGGTTTGTTGTTGTTGTCGTTTAACAATGATGATGACAACGCTGATGACTGATGATGATGATGATGTTTGGGGAAGCAAGGGGAGAATTAATCAATCGTCTTGGTCCATCAGTCAATAAAGTCTCTGACATCCTGAATTGAATGGGATGCTAGTAAACTAAAAGAATGAATGCTCCTACACCCAGCGAGTGTCTTGGTCAATAAAATCCCACACAGTCCATTAAGATGGGTCTTTGAATATAATGTAGGTTAGTTAGCTAAGTCCATCGGTACTTGAGAGGTACTACATACTAATACCAATTTTATATTTAGTGATCGATTCTATTCTGGTCTCAATAAAGTGCCATCACTTACAACAATAATCTAGAAAGTCACAAATTCAGAAGAAATCTGATTTCACAAATTTCCCTGAAACACAAGGAGAACATCCCGATGGAGAGCTTAACAATTAACATTAAAAAAGGAGCAGATTAATAGGGAGTGAAGCTCCAATAAGAACATAAGAGAATCTAACAATAGACATTTCCTATGCAAATAACCACTAAAAGAGATTACTTAAGGCAAGGGAATGGCTGAAGAAGGAAGAGGTGGTACAAAAGTCACACCCTGGAGTTTGAAGGAGCATCCCAGCACACTAGAAGAAAGGCAATTTCAAAAAAGAAGAAGAAGAATATAGTTTTAGATAGGAGCAAAAATGCAAAAGCAAAAAGATAAAAAAAAGATTATAATTTGACTTGGGCACACCATCAGAAAGTAAAGCAACAACATAGACCATATTAATGGAGCCAGCAATTATGATTCAATGGTATAAAAAAAAGAATGTAAAAGGTGACAAATGATGACAAAGAATTCTGTTTCAAATATCTTATGGGATTCTTTCTTGTTGTTTCTATGAAAACGTCTTAATGCTGAATGCCAAGCTAAAACAGTTTCCAAAAGACAATGAAACCAAAGAATTCATAAAGTTTGACCCAGGAATAGAAGTAACATTTTAAAACATTTCTTGTAGGAGTACAAATAGCCTCACTAATGTTGTCAGATGCTGGCATTAATTGTTTATTCAAGAATCTAAGTGACTAATTTGTCCAGAATGACTAGTAGTGATCATCAGGACAAAAAGAACCAAGCCGGCAGTGTTGACCAATCACACATTTGAATGTGGTTTTAATCTACACTAACAGATTTCAATTTATCATATCAAATATTCAAAAAGTATTGAACTGAGTCATTTACTTATGATGCGTAGCAAATAGGCCACTTACAAATTTTCACAAAGAAAACAAATCATAAAGGGACAATAATACTGAGTTCTTCCTCAATCCTATCAGAACAATGGTATTGATTGTTACATACTTCATAAAATTCTATCTTTTCCATGCTTTACACTGTCAAAATTTTGGGTATCTCCAACCCAACCCAGGTTTTCACCTAATTCTCCTACTTTACTCCAAAATTTGATAAAGTGGTGACCCTTTTCTTCACCAAGGCCATCTTTCTCTATATGTACCCTTGATCTATCTCTTCCTGACTTCTCTGGCAAATTGGTCCCACAATTGTCCCTTCTCATGCTGATCTTTCCCTTTCCACTGGTTAATTCCTTGCTGCCACAACCATATATAAGTCGCTCCAATACTGAAAATAACTGCACTAGGCCCTACCATTCCTTCAAGCTATCACCAGATATACATATATATGTGTATATATATATATATATATATATATATATATATATATATATATATATATATACATATACATACACATACACACATATTTCTTTCCACAGCCAAATTTCTTGAAAGAGTAGTCTGTACTCATGACCTCCTCTTCAGCCCTCTTCTACACTTCTTGACCCCATGCAATGTGACTTACAACCTCATCACTCAACTGAAGCTGCCCTCTCCAGAGTTACTCAAGATCCCTTAAGTGACTAATCTGGTGACCTTTCCTCAACCTTATTTTTTCTTGACTTCTTCTGCATTTGGTACAGTTGGCAACTCTCTCCTCCTAGATACTCTATCCCTTTATCCTCTCTAGTTTCTCATGAAAATGCTCTCTTCTGATTTTCTTCCTACCTTTTTGAACACTCTTTCTCAGTCTCCTTTTTTTAGATTATTATCCATTTCACACCTACCAACTATGTGTATACCTCAAAGTTCTGTTCTAGGCTTTCTTCTCTTCTCTCATTATATTTGCTTCCTTGGTAACCATATCATCGACTATGAATTTAATCAGCATTTCTCTACATATTCCTGGCAGATCTATACATGGAACCCTACTTTCTCGTGAACTCCAGTCCCACATCACCAAGTACTGCGTATTTTGAACTGGATGGTGCCGTTGATATCTCCAACTCAATGGTCCAAATCCAAACTCATTATCAGCAGGTACTACTTTCTACATGAAGCTTTTCCTGATTCCCCCCAGCTCCCAGTGCCCTACCTCTCAAAATCACTTTGCATTTATTTTCTACATTATCTGTGTATGATTAGTAATAAACATGTTCTCTTTTGCCATAGAATCTTTGAGGGCAGGGAATGTTGAATGTTTGTCTTTGTAGTCCTAGCGCCTAGCCTAGTACCTGGCATGTATTAGGTGCTTAATAAATGCTTACTGAAGCATGCATCATAGTCATTTGTTTGGGTAAGTTTTCAGTACAACCCTGCATACCTTTTGCATTTCAGAATTTCTCACCACCACAATTCAGCTTTGATAATCTCAAGACTCAGCAAAGTGCTGTCCTGAGTGTACCCACACCAAGAGGACTGAAGCCTTCAAGGATACGGTCGAACACTATATGATCTAGATGCATACAACACCTTTCTGCTTTTTTTGGATCCAGTGGCTAGCACACATGACTGTATCAGCTAAGACACTCAGAAATACAATTGGGTATAAACAAATCATATTCATGTTTTAGAATCAACCTAGCAAGAAAGAACCTAGCTTTAGTTTCCAAGAATATACATTTCTACTCTAGGGCAATAAAACGTCTGTAACTAAACATATCATTGTACAACTTATCTGCCTCATATTAATTACACTAAAAACACCAACAATCATCAATATACTGCACTGAATTCAAGAAAATATACAAGAGCCAATGTTGCTAGCAGGCAAAGCTTTGGACTTAGCTTATTTGTATGCTGAGCTATGGCAGCAACAAACTAATTTCTATTTGTGGCAAGTGAGGTACCACTTAAATAGCTCCAAGGTTTACACAATGGCTTGAAATTAGAGATAGTGAAATCAATCTACAATTTTTGAATATAATTTCAGAATTAAAGTCAATCTAGATAGTTTAATGAACAGGCCACTTGGCTATAGAATAACAGAAATCCCAATTTCCTTAGATACCTTTGGAGTTCAACTAGCACTTCCAAATAAAGCTCTGAGGCAGTCTTATTCAATCAGAAGAGAAGCCACTGCTAATTGCAAGAGAGAATTAAGAGATGAAAATGGGAGGGGGAGAAGAAGAAGCAAACTAGATCATGTCATTGAATTGGATTTTTATACATTTTAAGCATTATTAAAATGATTCTACTTAGTACATATGAGAAAAAATCTTCAGGTCTGGTTCATCAATAGTATTTTCAATTCAAACACCACTTCCCCCCTCATCCTTTCTGAACTGAAAGGAGAAGATACTATGTAAAAGCTTTGAGTTATCCATGGAGTTGAGAGATTGCTCCAAACAGTGATTAGGTAGGGAGACCAAGTAGGGGGCCATTGAAATAATCCAAAAGGGCCTGACCTGGCATGGAGTCTATGTGAGTAAAGAGAAAGGAGATTGAAAGGATACAATTTGACAGGTGATTAGACGAGTGGAGAGTGAAAAGAAGTAGTCCCGCAAGGTATTGAAATAGTCCAAGTGAGACTCTTGGGTGTTTGTTATGCGCTAAGTACTGGGCTTGGCACTGGGGTATAAAAGCAGGCACTGCCCATAAGAGAGATAAAAAATGAAACTACGAGTACTGACAACAAACAGAAAAGTTTAATTTTAAAAGCTGCTCATGACTTCTAGGTTACCTGAACTGGTTTGCTCAGTTCCCAGTATAGAGATTTACCCAAAGCAAATGGAAAACAGGATGGATTTTCAAAGTCAGCTCAGGGAAGAGCTGGAGGGGGAGAAACCAGTCAGACATATTTAAAAATAAAGACAGCAAAATAATCCTATTCATTATTCCTTTGCAGCTTACAAATCAAAGCTGATCTTTGCAGGCCAACTCCCATCTACTTCCCTGTGGAAAACTAGCTGGGTTAAGCAAGATGGCCAGTCAGTGATGAGTTAACAACAAGTTTGGCCCAAGGAAATACCACAATAAAAAACTGCCCATTTAAGGAACTACTGATAACTATAAGAGGAGAAGCCAAGACAGTTATTCATGAAACAGCAGTGGATAATTGCTTAATTCTGTGCTTCCCCACAGTTATCTGTGAAAAACTCTCCATAACTCACTGTAGCACAAGACACAACAGAGCTGTTACCAGTAAAAGAAAGCATCAATAATTACTCTAGTCATACGATGAGATTGTAGATGGATGAAATTTTTCACTGTCATGGAGGCAACAAAAACTTTAAGGGAGTTTAATGGCCATGGAAGATGAACAACTTCTCAGTGAACAGTGTGGCAAAGTAGGGTTCAGCTTGTTGAATGTGTGTATGTACACTTATATAAAAATCGTTGAAGAATCTGTAATTGTCAGCATGGAGAACACCTGATGGAGGAGCTTCCCTCACTGAGAGATCATAACCCATTACTTCTTTCTAGGTACCTCATGTATGTGGAGACATGCAGATATCTTCATTTCTTCTGTAATCCATTAAGGTTTTTTTAAATTTTGGCACAACTTGCTAGTTTGGAGAAGAACTTTATTTTTTTTTCTTATTCTGAGGTTAACAAGTTACTTTATCAATTGCATTATACAAATCTGGCCTGGTTTTTTTCAAGAGCCAGATTCTTGCTTCTTCCTCTGCACTAGACAAAGTCCTTGGGGAGTCAACTCACTTATTCAAGCATCTTTGGTCCAGACAAAACTATTTTAAGTGGGTGCTTCTAAGCAATCTGCCTTCCTAATTGAGCTGCTTGGCTGCCTTCAAAACTCTAGGAACTTTCAGACTTATACTTTGGGGTATATTTTAAAATTATATGCCAAATCTTATTCTACATAGTTTTTACTTTGGTTTAATGGTATTATTCTTAAGAAATTCCAACAGACATTTGTGTTTCAAATAGAAATAAAAGGGTAGAGAAATTAAAAGGGACACAATTTTAAGAGGTATGCTAAAAGACATGAATTTAGTAAGGCAATTCCAAATGGCAGAAAGCTTTCATAAACTAATGGTCATAGTGGGCAAAAATAAATGAAGAGAAAGAGACGTATGATTCAAGAGATAAGCCAAAACAGGTCAATGAAAGATTTTTTAAAAATTGAACTGAATCCAAAAACAAATGGGGAGCTAGTAGCATTGATTGAGAAAGAAGAGTAATGCTGTCATAATTTTTCTCCTGCATAACTTGATTGATATTCTATACGGTTAGGAAGCCATTGTACATATTTTATGAAGGAGTGATTGAGATGGTAAAAAAGTAAAAATAAGCCTTTTTGAGATCATTAGGTTTTAGAAAAAAATGGAAGTCTAAATTTGATTAGAAAATAAAAATTTAATGTTTTCAGAGCCTCTCCAAGAAGCTCAACATTTTAGACAATTTTTTTCTAATTTTATTACTTCTAAAAATGTCCCTTATTTTCAGGTAGAAAAATATAATTTACTTTATTACGTGGGAAACAAACTGGCCAAAAAGATTGCAACAGCAAATCAAAGCATTAGGGAGAAGAATGGAATCATTATAATCATCTGAAATGCAGGATTTGAAGCCAAAATTTCCTCACTTCCAGGCCAACCCTCTTCTGTTCTTCACATCATGCTGCTTCTCACATGTGACATCCACCGATATTGGCTTCCCATGTTGTTGCTGTTTGTTCTTTGTTACTGAAGAGGACCATGACATTAGGTAGGTGATGCCATGACTCCCAAGTGAATTGGATTTAAGTGAGGGAGGGCTATGCAAAGTCAGCAGCCTCCCTTTCTCTTCCAGAGTCTTCTGGGTCCAGTGGTAAGATATTGATCAGGATGAATGGATATGGCCCTGGATGCAGTGGGAGACCTTGGTCTTTTTAAGCTAAGGTCTTTCCCAGGTCTCAGTTTGACTGAGGTAAGGCCCATTCAGTGATTAAAGCTAGGTAAGAAATGAGGCAAAAAAGGCTTCTCTTACTTAGGTAAAGCAACAACAACAAATCAAGTCAATATGGGGGGGGGGATACCCTTAGGGTTTCTGGCCAAAACAGAAACAATTGCTATTTACATTTACTCTGAACCATCAGGGCTGAAAGGATGACCAAGTGGGCTTGGGCTGGGACCTGTGGTTGGTCAATCAATGAGAGCCAGAGTGAATTGGGTTTTAGGGAAAGCTAATAGGCTGGTGAGAAGTGCTTACAAATGCACTTAGCTTTTCCCTTTTGAAGTTCCATACATATCAAACGAAAAATTCACTTGCTGATGCCTGCCCACTTCTTTTTTATTTGAATGGTTTTTACCTGTCAACTAATAGACATTTAGCAGAGTTGCATGAACTGATGCACTGAAATTTGTAAAGATTACAAACACATGTCACTACAGCCTTTGGTAAAGAAGTAATTGTTCCTGTAAGGCAAACTACCAAGGAAAAAATAGTTTCAAGCACTGTAATGAAAATCTAGTGCCAGGTTCTTAAATGAGGTTGACTTCAACAGAGCCTCTCCTTCTCCAACTTTTACCTGCTTAGAGAAGCTAAAAGGTACTTCAATAAAGATCTATTAAAACTTGGTATGTGGCCAAAGCAATTTATTTGATCTATTATGCTATTGTATTATTTAATTATTCACACTTTGGAGATGGATTTTATAAAGAGGACTGTACACTAATAAATATGAAGGCAAATGATTATTAATTTCTTTGTATTTAATTTTAAAATAAGATCTATCTTTCATGGGCATTATATAGTTTTGTCAAAACTATTTCTAAGATGAACAGTTCATATCCATTTATCTTAGTCAAAAAATTATACAATCGGCCAAATAAAATGGGAGACTGCCCTCAACATAATTGGCCTGATTTTCTTTTATCAAAAAGGTCTGATACAAATATTATGCTTCAGCATGCTAAGGGGGCCTCTACATAGCACAGGAGGCTGTTATCCAGGTAACATGATCAGTGTAGACAGCTGAATAGGATAATTTATGCCAAACAAATTCACTTAATGTTCACTTTGAGGCCTGGGTTATCTGGTTTAGCTGTCTACATTGATCAATATCAGGAGATAATTGCCAACTCTGCACTTCATTTTGTACTTTGTAGACACAGCCTGAAAGAATAGAAGTCTGTTGGCTAGTAATGCTCTTTAATAGAAAAAAGTTGCATATTTAGAAGGTCGAGCTCTAGGCAAAATAATTTGCTTTGGCTTTAACATCTTTTGTCCCTCAGATTGTATTTAGACATCATGATTTCATGAAAAAATTAAGCATCAAATTGTTTTTACCGAGATAGAAAAGATTAATAAATCTCAGCTTAACAAAATTACCTTAAAACTCAAAAATACCTTTTGCTGTTAATTTGTATCAATGAGTTACCTGATGTGATGTGAATATATTCCAGCATTTAGGAACTCCATAAGATACTACTTCCATCAGAATTAGAATTGATACCTCTGAGAACAGTTATCTACACCTTGTATCATGTGCTTCTGGAGAGATTGTTAATGGCAGGTGATTATACCTGAGGGCATTAGTGGGTTACTGATATTAACTGGGATTCTTTAATAACAGAAAAGTAAGAAAGTCAAAAAAACTGCTTAATCCTATTAGCATCAAGGTCTAATTTTAATAAGACCTGACAGCATTAATAAAGGTCCTTTCAAAAGAGTAACGAGTTTTCTGTTCACATTTTTTTTACTACAGAAGGTGGACTCTAATACTCCAGGCTTTTACTTTTACTACTAAAATAGCCCCCAATACATTATTTCATTGTACTCTCTTGTGATCCCAAAACAGCTAAGGAAAAAGCTGATCTATCTGAAATGTGAGGGAATCATATGAGGAATTACAGCTCCTAAAGCTCCACTTTCCTTCAGAAAACACCACCACCAAACAAAAATAATTGTGAAACACAGAGTCCAACTACCCCAAACCCTTCATTTTGTAAATGGGGAAAAATGAGGTCAGTACATTAAAACTGTCATGAGTCTTTTAGAGGCAAATTAAAATTTTTCACAAAGATAACAGCGCTAATCGTTTACTGGTTGCATCTACCCCCTTCTCTTTGCTTTCTCTAACTCCACCCTTTTTCAGGGCTTTTTGGCCTCTCAACCTAGACAACTATGGAAAGCCTTCTAAGTGGTCTCTCTGACTCTTGCCTCTTCACTTAATTCAAGCATAATCCTGTATTGATTTTATTGGAATTATAATTTGTAAACCGAAGTCCTTAAATATTTTGATGGATCTGTGACCTCATCATCGAAGGAACCTCCTCTACCAATACAGATTACAGTCCATACATACATTATTCTATGAGACTCTTGTCCATGTCCTCTTGTAAATTTCCCTAGAGAGATGGGCAAGCAATGTGCTGATCTTCTTTTAAGGTATCATAGCTCCAAGAGCCTGAAAGGACCCCGGAGGCCGCCTCGTCCAACCCTCACGTTTGTTTTAAAGATGAGGAAACAATGGGATGAATGAACTGGGCATGTGCTGTTCTTCCTCGTTCTGGCTCCTTTTCCAACCATACCTTTCTTTGAAGAGCTCTTCTATGCTACTTCATGTGTCCAATTTGTCATCGACTATATGAACATGCTATGATCTATTTGCTAATCAAAAAGCTGCACTAGGAACTAGTTTTATAGGAGCTGAAAAGTGGGTTTAGAGCTCCTTCAGTAAAAGATAAAGAAAAATTCCTTCCTTTGGCTCAGAAAGCATCATACTGCCTTTGTCTCCATCTTTCTGCTATGGTTACTGAATTCCACAACCCAGTCAATTTGAATCCAAATTATTTAGTCTGTTAGATGATTGTTTCCTAACTTGGACTTCATAACCTCAAATCTGATTACAAATCTAGCTTCATCACCCATAAGCTGATCCTCATGACTCCAATTCCAACCTTGGTTTCAGGAAAAGCTGCACAGTTTTCATTCTGTGTGCAGACAACCACCCCCTGTCTTATTCTATTAAAAAGAGAAATTAGGGACCAGGCCAAAGTGATTCAGAAA
The DNA here is from genome assembly GCF_011100635.1 of Trichosurus vulpecula. Taxonomy (NCBI): domain Eukaryota; kingdom Metazoa; phylum Chordata; class Mammalia; order Diprotodontia; family Phalangeridae; genus Trichosurus; species Trichosurus vulpecula. Next base: position 14,342,917 of record NC_050582.1, read on the forward strand.
GCTCCCTGGTTCCTAAGGCATTACATGGGGAAAGGGAGGAGTGAAGCATGGGACGCTCTCCTGAGAAAAGTATGCATAGCATGCCACTCTTCAGCAGGCACTGTCAGCCAAGGGAATAGTGTCATGTCTGTCTCAAGGGAACCCATCAGTACACTCTGCCACTGGGTTAGTGTGTGAATTTAGCTGCTGATATATGGAAAGAGCGATAGAAATCTAAAGCAGAAAATGAAGACATATGTAACAGTATCAGATAAATGAATTTCCCTCCAGATCCTGCCATGGAGAGGAAGTCCCTGTGGTATATGTGCCCTGAGTTAGGTTGGGTGCTTGAGGGACATTTATATTTGTGAAAGCATTGGCTGCCCTGTCAGTAAAACATATAATATAAAAGGAAACTTCATACATAACAAGCAATCAAATTAATAAAATAAAGGTGAAAGAGACACTGTCACTTCCTGCTCCAGCCCAGCATCTCTTTCAGAGTCTAGAGTATTCAATGACTTGAACAATTTGTCTTGTTCTTTAAATGCCACAATGAAGTAGAATAATGCTATGAATCCCTCACACAGTTGCACTAAGTTAAAGGGTAAAATGATGGTAATGATTCTAGGGAATTCCTATCACAGCACCACTTTCCTTAGCATGAAGACATCAAGGTTACGATCAACTCGTGGGGGGAACGCCAAGCTGACTGAATCCAAGGAACAAGCGGAGGCCAACAAGTAACTTCGCTTGACTGATGGGAACTGTTCCCTGTAGGGATTGACCTCATATGTTGAAAAGGTGAAATTCACCATCAGCTAGGGCAGGTGAAAGCATATGGCTGTTCAATTTGCTTTGCTTTTTTGTCCAACAGGCCCCTCCCTCCAAAGTGATTACAACAGCTGATCTACACTTAGCACTCTAGAAAGAGATTAGGTACCTAGGTACCTGATCTTTTCTTTATTGATCCTCCAAAAATGTTTTCATAGTTTAATTCAGTTAATCCAGATATACTTTGATCTCAGGATGGAATAAAATCCCAAGATTCAACTATCCACCAATTAACAAGCCCTTATCAGATATCTACTGTGTGCCAAGTGACATGCCAAGTGACACTGAAGAAACCAAGAAAACTAAAAACAATCCCTGTCTTTGAGAATACCACATTGTTTCAAGGGAGAAAATGTATGCACATAAGTATACCTAAAAGAAATGCAAGGCCATTTCATTGGAGGGGGAGGGTACACTAGCAGCTGAGGAGAACAGGAAAGGCATCAGGCAAGAGGTGGTGTTTGGATTGAGCCATGAAGGAAAACTAGGAATTATGAGACAGATGGAAAACATTGTGTTTTCCAAGTGTGAAAGACAGCCTTTAGAGAGGCATGGAGACAAGAGATGGAGTTGTGATGGGACGGAAAAAGGCCACTTTAGCTGGACCAAAGAGTATGTGAAGGGTAGTAAATATTCCACTATAATAAGGCTGGAAATTATACCGGAATCCACCTTGTGAAGGGAGTCAAAATGCCAAACAAGAGTTTGTATTTGATTCTAGAAGTAATGAGGAGTCATTGGAGTTTAGCATACGGCAAAGGGAAATATTTGGACCTGGGCTTTAGATATATCAGTTTGGGAACTGTGAGAGAGGAGAGACATTAGTACTATATTACAAGAGCGATTGTTCACTGTGGTGCATTAAGACAATTCCCAATGTGTGCAGCAAGAAAGGCTTCTCTCTCCCTGAGTAAATTTGCTACACAAGAATCACATGAATCCAGTTTCCCATGACCCCTATCTTCCTTCAAAGTACATTCATTCAGAAACTAACTACATGACAATATCCTTGATGCTCCCCCCAGTTATTAGTGCTTTCTCTATCTTGAAATGGCTTGATTGAACAAATTAGGGGCTAGAAATGCAATGAAATACTATCGTTATAAGCAATGAGGAAAGAGGACTGGTTAAGAGAAACCTGGGAAGATTTCTCTGAAATGTTGCAGAATGAAGTGAGCAGAGTCAGGAGAACAAATATTAATTATCTATCTACTGGATGCTGGGACTACCGAGACAAAAATAGAGTCCCTACCCTCAAGGAGTTTACATAATAATAAGAGGATACAAGAGGCCACAGATGAATATTAAAGTCTGTACAGAGCAATACCAAGTAGGGTCTTTTGTAACTGGATTTCTTAATATGCCAACATGGAGTTTCCCTAATAAATAAAATTGTAATGAATTTCTTATTTATTTGTAGACTCGAAAATCTGTGATTCTATTGGTACTGGTGCTCCTTCCCCCAACTCAGGTCTCAACCCCTGAAGATGGCAGACCATCTTCAAAAGTTTCTGTGCCTGAAAAAGTAATCCTTCTGCAGCCAATCTCATAAGGGATCTCTCCTAACTAACCTTTGGAGGTCCTCAGATGACACATGTACAATCTGTCACTAGGCTAGGAATGAAAGCATTTTTCCAACTTGGTGAGACGTACCCAAATTTGGGTTCTACTGGCACAGTCTCCACAGACACAGGGCCACCTTCACATCATAGGTAGGTAACGGAGTAGGACTTTAGTGCTATATTTATTAACAGATATACTTTTTCCTCTAGAATTTCTTTACTACACCAACTCTTTCTACTCCTTTGCCTCCCATTAAACATTTTTAAAGTTTCCACATTTTCTTCCAATCCTTGATTAGCAAGTAGTATTCTGCTGTCCCTATTTTTTCTCAAAAAATACACCAAGGTGATATTAATTTCATTTTGGTCCATTTTTTTGTAGGAGTGACCGGTGATCCCCCAAAAGAAATGACTATAGAAGGTCTACTTACTTTCAACTTGTAAAGGTTTAGAAAGATCACAGACGAATCCTAAGCTATTTCTTCTCTCTCCCACTTCCCCTAATACATTACTTTCACGGCAGTACCCTTTCACAAATCAAAAGTACGCCCAATTAACACCTGCCATGCCATGTCCCTCTGCATGTCCAAAGCCAGGCTTCGTGTCACATTCTCGTTGTTTTAATGAGCAGTGAGGACTCACTGTGTATGTCCACAAGGCCATATAGGTGCAGCTTTGCACTTGGTATATCACATATCCCAAAAGCAGAACAAACTGCAGAGCAATTCTACTTCTAAGGTTCCCTTAAAGATGGCAGGGCAACCTGTCCCTTTGGCATTTGCTGACATTTCTTGCAAAGTCAGCACATATTAAACAAAGCTAAAATTAGGCCAATATTTTATTCCCATTAAATTGTTGTCATGGATCAGAATCAGTTAATCTTCAAGCCAACCTGGAGATTTTGTGGAAGAGTTACCCTGGGGCAAAGCTGACAAACATCCTCATTCACTAGGGCACTGAGCTCTAGACACAACAAAGGATACAATTTGTTTTTCAGGAAGAAGAGGGCTGAAATGCCAGTCTCATAGTTATATTTGACCTGCTCTCAATTTTAGTTTAACTGATTGAAATTTCCAATTCTCTCAAAGACATTAAAAAACATTTTAGAACAGAAAGCTCCCACTTTTAATGTTTAAAATTGATCTAAATACAGAAATCTGAAAGAGGAAGACATTACTAGCTGGGAAAAGAGGAAAGGCTAGCCTCCCGCAGAAGGTAGTATTTGAGCTGAGCTTTGAAGGAAACCAAAGAAAGGATGAGGAAGGAGAGTGGGGTAGGAGGAGCAGAGCATTTTAGGAATGGTGGCTAGCCAGTGACAAAGGCAATGACAAGGAATGGGCTGAATGCTGTTTTCTAGAAACTACAAGTAAGTCATTGAACAGAAGGATCACTTGATTGGATCTCTGCTTTAGAAAAAAATCACCTTTGCTGCTGAGTGCGGAAAGTATCGGGAAGGATAGACTTGAAACAAGGAGACCAGCTAGAAGGCTATTGCAGTAGTCCCGAAGAGGTGCTGATGGCCTTAATTACGGTCCTGGCTATTTGAGTGGAGAGAAGAGGACATATTGTGATGGTAGGAATGAGAATGTTTGGCAACAGATTGGATATGTAGATTAAGTGAAAGTGAGGTGTTCAGAATGACACTGAGGTGGTGGGCCTGGGTGACTGGGAGGATGTTAGTGCTCAGGGGGAGGCAGGGGTTAGAAGAAAAGGTAATAAGGATATGTTTTATGAACATTTCAGTGGCAGCCCGCTAATATAGGGAACCTGGTTATTTTCCTATCAATAACATTTCTTCAAGGAAGTAGGAAAAGCATTAGATTTGGAATGAGAAGACCAAGGTTCAAATGAACACTATGACTTTTTCTATATGTAGGGTACATAACCTTTGGCAGGTTATTTCACTGTTCTGAGACTCTGTTCTTTCAAATGCAAATTGAATGGGCTTCACTAGATGTCCCCTAAGCTTTCTTCCAGCCCTAAATTTATGGTCTTACACTCGAAATTTCTGATTGATTTGAAGCTTAGATAAACTACCTTTGAGCAATACTTTCTAAAATACAATTGTCATAATGATCTCTCTTAAAAGTCATTAAAGGACTTTCAAATGACAAGCTAACTGTATGTAAACTTTTCACAGAGGCCTTTATTCTTGAAGAGTGATTTTTATGTGTTTAATTCAATTTCACCAAGGGACATATATGCTAAATATGCATATGCAGAGAAACCACAACTAAACAAAAGGCATAAAATTAAAATATTGTGTTGGCCTTTGTCTTTGGGTGGTACTACTAAGCACCATGTTTAGCCTTCATTAATTGACTAACATGAACACAAATGCCAATTTACACAGGAATATGTGTGTGTGTGTGTGTGTGTGTGTGTATATATATATATATATATATATATATATATATATATATATATGTATATATGCAAAATTAAGCTTCTTAAAAACCCATGTAGTTGCTAAATTTTTTTGATAAGTTTTCTCCACCAAGCTCAATTTAGTTTAATCAACCAGGTTAAGCCCTACAAAATTTGGAGATGATATCCATTTTTTTTCAATATACTCTAAGTTTGACAAGAGCATCCACTATCCTAACAAAGCAAGAAGTTTTACAGAAAAATATTTTAAAACCCACCTTAATCAGATGGTACTGTTGAATTCCGTTAATGCCAACATCAGGATCAACAGCTGAAGGTATCGGAAATCGGGAACTGATAGCAGAGTTCTCAGGAATCGAAATGTTGATGACCGTCGCAGGAAAGAGCGGTGAATTATCATTGATATCTTCTATTAGAAAACGAAGCTTGACCAGTTTAAAGACTTCTTCTGGGAAAATAACTAGTTCAACTTCATAAAAACAGTGAGTCTCAGAAAAGACTCCAGAGCATAATTGTTCGCGATCTATTCGTACGTCGGTGGTATAGAGCTCACCACTTGTCTCCTCTACCCTCACTAATGGCAGATCTTCACTCTTGTATACTAACTTAAACTGCAAGGGAGTCGAGAGCCTTTTCTCTGGTGAGAACTTCAAGCCTAGATCTTTCACCAGATCGCCTATCAGGACATTTTCAGGAAGCTCTTCCGGTATTGTATAATTCTTTTCCTGCGTGCCAGATGCAAATACGAGACAACCTAGCAGGAGACCCAATGTGAGAGTTCCAGAAAGATAACTCATCTCGGCAATGGATATTATGTTCCTCAGAAAAAACCGAAAAATAACTGACAAAGAGAGAAAGAAGATAAGAGTAGTAAAACATCATTAAGTGTACAGGCTAATTAAATGTGGAAAACATAAAGTTGTGAAAAGGAAATAGTTCTGAATCCAAATGAATTGAAGATTGTTTCAACTCACATTAATGTAATGCCACCAGTCTGGGATGGTTAACTATTGGTTACCAAAGGCTTTACATACATTCTCACATTGAAATTTGTTCTCAATCTGCTGTTGGGTTTTTATGTTAGGGTTAAAGATGCCAATAGAAGTTCAGGGGAGCCTTTTTATTATAAATTCCTATGGAGATGTATGCAAAACCAGAAATTCTTTGGATTCTGCACATGTATTTCAGGATCTTTGGGCAAGAGGCATATTTTAGTGTAAAGAAGAAAAAGCATAGGAGATATACATGGGTAATGATCACCAATGTTAAATCATTTCACCCACATATTTTGGCTGTTAATGTACCAGTCCTATAATAGTGATCTAAGTATTTCCTTTGATTGTTGCTATTTTTCAGTCCCTAGAGTTGTGATAAGTGCCATAGAATTTTAGTATCTATTCTGAGAAAAGACATTGCAATGACATTTACCTCTCAAGGAGTACAATTTGACCTATTGATCAATGCATGTGGAAGTACTTTGTAAACTGGAAAGGATAAACATCTCTTAGAGGTGGTTAGTACTGTCCTCTCCCTCCATAATCTTGTTCCTCCATAGGCAAGTTGAGAATGAGCCTAGAGAACGTTCAAATGTTCACTATTAGTCCATTCTCTCTGTCACTATTTTAAATTGCTAATTCCCTCCAAGACAAGCTAAAATAAAGCATAATCTAACACTGACAAAGAATAACTCTTCTACTTAGTATCTAGTAAACAGAAAACCAGATAATTCTAAAAACCATCATCTACACTCTCCTATTTACAAAGATATATAGAGTAAATTCCTTTTAAATTTCCTTTGGTATCTATAATGATGTTTCAAACTCTTAATGATGTTTTACACGTAGATATTTGAACACTTAATGATGTTTTAGCACTCTTTTCTTCTTCCTTTGTCAGTTTTTTTTTTGGTTTGTTGTTTTTTTTTTTCCTGAAGATCGTAACATCCACGGCTGAGATCGTTCCTCCATTAGGTCACATTCATGTAATGCTTTCCAGCAATTACATGTTCATTCTTCTGCTGGCTTGCATCATACTTCGGTCTGGTATACAAGAAAAGAAAAAAGATTACACAACACGAGAAGAGCTACCCAAAGAAGTCCCAACAGGTGACCTGGTAAAAGATGTCAGCTTGGTGCCCTCATCAAAGATGTGAGCTCTGGTCTCCCTTGCAGCTTAAGGTGATGTACAAGAGCGGGAGCCTGCCACCAGTGAGGGTAGGGAAGACAACCAATGAAGTCCGTACCACCGGTGTACGTACAGGTCAGGAAGAATTAGGCTTGATTTAAAAACAATATAAATATTTACCAAAATGCCATATATATCTGGTATGACTGTCAAGTAATAAGGTTGATTTTCCTAAAACATACTTGAAAATTGCTCCCATTTTACATTCACGGCATATATCTTTTCTACCTGCCCCATGCACAGATACTGGTCCATGGACATATTAGCCTATCTTGTATGAATTAGAAGACAGGAGTTGCCCAAAATCAGAAATTAGCTGGATCAAGGGCTCTAAAAAAATCAAGATAATCTAAAAGTTACTTTTGGTGAATTGAAATTTTTTAAAAATTTTGGGTGTTTTATTTGAATGAAAAATTAACTAAATTCATTTCACTTTTAAAGATCACTGTTCATTCACTTTTTAAAAAAATTAACTATCTTTGTGTTCACTATTTTTTAATTTAACAAAAATGCCTTTAAAACTACCTATTTTTTTACATCTTAAATTGAGCAGATTTATGCATGTGATGGTGTCTTATTTAAAGGTTTGTTTACAATGGATCAGTTTTTACATATGAGCCTTGATATTTACATTGAAGTACTATAGACTGTTTTTGGTCACATGTATGGGGATGAAGGACAACTCCAGGCAAGCCTGGGACAATAAAGCATTAGATTTCAAGTTAGAGACCTGAGTTGGAATGCTAGGAATTCCATTTACTACCTGTATTAACCTTGACAGTCACATAACCCCTTTGGGCCTCAATTTCCTCACCTCTAAAATAAGGAGGCTGAATGAGATGTATTCTAGTTTTAAATTTGTGGTTTGAAATAAGTTAGAGGGGACTAATTCTCAGTGATCATGGATCTAAAGCTGAAAGGGACCTCAGAGGCCATGGAAGCCAACTTTCTCATTTTACTGATGAAGAAACTAAGGCCCAAGGAGGTAAAATGATTTGTCCAAGGTCACAAAGGTTAAAAAAAATCAGAGATTTAAAGTAACTTAAAATCTTCAACTAGCTCAGCCTTCAGGTAGGTAAATGACTAAAATGGCATCCTGGTTTAGACCAAATTTAATTCAATACGCTACAAGTGAGGCAACAGAGACCCTTAAAACAGGCCATTGTGTGTTATGGTCAGGTCTCTATAAACACACTCAATCTGGGTCATTTGTGTTATACATTTATTATACTAGTGTGCCTTGGCCACCAATTTCCATTTGAATTTCCAAATAGAATTTCCATCCTAGTGTTAAATGTAGTATCAGGAAACTAGTATAACAATGGAGTTTAAATAGTTTTCAAAGCATTCCTGCAAAACATCAGTGATGTGAAAGTGGGAAATTTGCTTATGAAACCTTTTTAAGGAGGTGGGGGGGAAGAAAGAGAGAGAAAAAGGAGGAGAAAGAGGAAGAGAAAAAGAAAGAGTAGGGAGAGAAGGTGAGGCACAGAAAGGAGAAGGGAGAGGGGGAGGGTGGAAGAAGTGAAGGCAAATGAGCAGAGAAAGAGGAGGGAGAGAAGGAAAAGGAAATGAGAGGCAGAGTGAGGGAGTAAAGGGGAGAGAAACAGAGATAAAGGAGGAGAGAGGGAGGAAAGGGAGAGAGAATAGGAGAGGGAGGAAGGGAGAAAAACAAGTTGGGTAGGGGAAATAAACATCTTTCTTTCAATGGAAAAAGGACAGAGAAAAAGGGGGAGAGAGAAGAAAAGAAAAAAGGAAGATGAGGAGAGAAAGACAGGAAGAGAAAAGAGAGGGGGAGGGAGAAGTGGAGAGAAAATAGGGAAAAGGAAGGAAAGGAGAGGAGGGGAAGAGGAAGGGAGGGAGGTGGAAGAAATGGAGATGGAGGAGGAAAGGGGGAAGAAGAGGGAAAGAAAGAATGAGAAAGGGAGAGAAAGAAGTTGGGTAGGGGAAAATAAATGTCTATCTTTTGATGTATTTCTCTAACTGCAGTATGTTCTGGACTGCAACCATAAGACTACTGAGCTAAATATGGCTACAGGTTGCAATATGAGAACTAAGGTTTTTGAACTGTATCCTTCACCCCTGATGGCCACCAAGAACAAAATAAACTACCAAAAGCATAATCTTCCAAACAATCTTAATAATTTTTGTATGGGAGTTTTGATCTTCTCTAGTCTCTTTTCTTCCAACTCCTCAAAACTTGCAAATACTTTCTCATTTTTCCTCATCAGCCCTCCTTTCGAAAATCATCTCAAATCACATTTTCTCACTTGGAGATTTTTCGCAGTCTCCTCTTATCTCTCAAATATTGGGCTGCATCTAGGATTATACCAATGCAGGCATTCCCTTCACAACTCATCCATGCTTGCCTCTCCTGCCCCTGCCCTGCCCCCATATGTTCCGAAGGGAGATTCACCCAACCTAAGAAGAGGGAAGAGGGACTTCCTCCTTTTCTCTTTGATCTCTACCACCACAAAACAGTTAACCATGTTCTCCTACTCAAACTCTAATGGCTCCCTAGTGCCTAGAATCAAATTTATAAAGTCCCCTGTGTGACTTTTAAAGCCCTCTCTAACCTGATCCTGACCTACCTCTCCAGCCTCGTTTTCCATTTTTCTTCCTCCTTACCCCAGCTGGTCAGCCAGCCTGGCTTTCTTGCTGTTCATCACACATCCCACTCCATTTCCCACATGTGCCTTTGCACTTGTTGTCCCTATATCTGGAATGGACTACCTCCTCACCTCCAACATTTAGATTCCCTCACTCAGCTCAAGAACTCTTTTGTATAACCTTATATATGTGCATGTGACCCCTGATAGAACAGGTCCTTGAGAGGAGAGATTTTCATTGACTTTGCATCTCTAGCACCTAGAACAGCAACCAGCACATATTGGGCAATTTAAAGCGTTTGCTGATTAATTGATTGATAGGCTTTTGCTGCAGAAAAAAAATAATGCAAAATTTCATTGAACTACATCACATTCTACCAGATGGTGGATTATAATTAAATAGGGGTTAATGTAGCCATCAGGCACTTAGTAGTCAAAAAGATCTGCTAGCAGGGTGGTCATTTAAAAAGCCATTATGGAAAGGTATTAATGCATGTGAGCATCTAATTAGGGAAGTATCTATTTATTGGTTATCAATAACATTAGCAATGTTTTTGTAGTGGTTATAATGACAGGATTTATTGTGATAAGATATAAATATTTTTACAAGGATGTTATTATGGCCTGCTTTGGGCAGATAATGAATTATCCCAATGATACGTACCACTGAAAATAGGTACGTCTTATTTTTTTAGTTATATGTGTGCATACATATGGGATCATAATAGTTGAAAATTTTATAGCATGTAAATTTATAGCTTATAGTATGTCAAAAGAGAGTTTTCTACTAAGGAAGTAAGATAGTTTAAGTCATTGCTCGAAATGGGAGCTTAAATAGGTAACTTTTCTAGTCCTACAATACCACAATTTATAAACTCCTTTTTTAAAGGCTGTCCCCATATGCCACTCAGCATTGATAAACCAGGACTACGAATGTTAAATATTTCTTCTGAAATGGTAAGCAATCCTAATGGAGCGCAGACTGCAGTACCCTAGTAAACAAGATGCCAAATTATTGTCTGTGGCCTAGTATTTTTAGTACTACTTATATGCTGTTGAGCACTGGGATTATATAATAGAGACACTAATTTGAGTCTTTCTCTCCTGTGAATTACTGGCCTTACGCTTCTTTATTAAAGTGAGGATAAAAATACATCATTGATACTTACTATACCATTCACATGCACATATATGTTCTATATATTTTTCTATTCACTATGCATTTAAGAAATCTATGCATGCCATCTTATAAATACCACACAAAATTTGCAAAATCAGAAATGCAAGCAATTACCATCATTCACCCTTAAGTATTATTCACTAATACAACTAGCAGAAAACCACGGTCTATCTTAAACAACACTGCATTCATGTTGTAATATCCGCGCCCTAGAAAGAAAACTATGAATAAAGAATGAGATCTGATTTGAGGTGTTGTCTCCTCTGCCTAGTTCAGGCTAAATCAACTACATCATCGTCAATCTTAGAAGTATTTTTAGATGCCTGCACCAAATGGAACTCCTCTTTAAGGAGTTGCCACATCAAATCTACCACGGTCCTAAAGTTGGTTACAATTGGACCCCCCTCAAGTACTGAATGACTGATTGCCCAAACATTCCAAGGATCACGTATCTGGAGCAGAAAGGAACCTCAGGGGCTATCTAGTCCAATGAAGTCATTTCACAGATAAGAAAACTGAGATTCATGGAGTTGAAGTGACTTGTCCAAGGTTACTTGGGTTATAAATAGCAGAGCCAGGATACCAACCAAGGTCTTCCGACTACAAATCCTGCATTCTTTCCACTGCCTCACCTCATGTGCCTTGGACTCCCAAATACAGGGATAAGATGGCCTCATTAAATTTTCCAGCTTTGCTCACTATTTTACCATTTTCTCCTCAGCTTCTGGAGCTGCCTGTGTAATTTGTTTAATGGTGCCTTAGTTAATTAAAATAGAATGGGGATGGGGGAGAGGTTTATTTATTTATAGTTGCCTGGCCAATACTGCTATAGTTACAAAGAAAATCATCCCTTCTTGGAGAGAGTGTTGCATTTAAGAGAATGATTATAATTGGAGGGTCCTATCACCCTGTACATCTATGATCCATTCTTTCTACTGTAACTTCTTTATAAAACAGCGAAAGGGTTATGGCCACTGATTCCAGGAGACTTGTTTTAAGGAAATAATCAAAGTGGGAATGAAGGTGGAAGGAATTAAAGAAAGGTCCTTCCATCAAGTTGTATTTTTCTTGGGTGTTGGCTACAACTCTTACGGTCTACTTTTCATCAATTTCCAAAATGTTTTGCATTTGAAGGAAACAATTTGAAGCTCTTTTTTGTGAAATGTTGAGCAAATTTTCTTTTTCTAATAAGACCCATTCAAATTTCTGATTGCCTTCAGTTTTGAAAATGAAGGGACTTTGAAAGAACAACAAAAGGAAATTAAAATTGTGGCTTGGAGTCACTCCAAGATAAAAATCTCAAATTAGAAGAAACTACAGTCCATTAGATATTAGACGTCCAAAGTATTTCTGAGGACCTTCAGATGTTCATTAGCACTACTTTACGGGAATTACTGCTAGCATTAGGCCATTTCCACCTGAAGCAAGGTAAGTGCACAAATTGCAATTGAACAAAGGTGCTCAAATGCCTAATTGTCATATTTTGTAAACTTACACCAGGGCCTCCAACTTTCCATTATTAATATACTTCACATAACAAATCAAGGGTTTTTTTTCTCTGAAGTTACTATGAGAAATCTGGAGAAAGGCTAGATTCATAAGTATAGAAAAGAGCCCTTGTTGATGAAAAAGGAATGAGCCATCAAAACTGAAAATATTTCCCACAGGGTATGACTAGCATTTACTGTAGGAAACTAATCACATGCTGCATTAATTCTCTATAAATTGGCAACCCCAGAAAATGAAGACCAGAAACCTCTAGCAATAAAACTGCCTCATACTAGGAAAAGGTGTTCTCTCTTGGGTGACAGGGGTGGAGGAAACATCCCTCTTATCACCTGAATATTTTTTTCTGTAGGCTTTAGTTATGGCCTACATGACTGAGGCAACTGCTATTTTGTGTTTTGAACTCATGGAAATATCAGGGGAAAAATCACTTTGTCAGTGTACCAAAGACTGCATTGGCGTAGTTTTAATGGAATCTAGCACCAAATTTTACAAAGTTCAGCAAGATCAGAACTTTGGGTTGCTAAATAAATATCTTGCTTCTATATTCACTAGTTTTAAAATACTTTAGTGGAAACCAGCTCAAATCTTTAGAGTTGTTCTGTTGATGGGAGTTGGGAGTATGAGAATACACTGGGTTAATGCAAAATACATTAGCTTTAATAGAAGCTCTTTTGACCCTAACTGTCACCAAGGGATTGACCCAAATCGGTGACTTTGGAATTTTACTTCATTTGCTAAGATAAAACAAATGCCATCATTTGTAATAAATCTGACAATATTCATTTTTCACTTAGACAACACTGGGGGGGGGGGGGATGAGTATGCCTCTTGGAGAGACCAGAGGGAATTAAAGGAAGAAGGAAAATATTCCTTGTTAGGGTCTTTAAGCAAATTAGCCTCCAATTTTAGTTAAGAGCTACAAAAATTTCTTTGTGCTACTTTTGACATCATGGGTATGTTGCTTTTTTGTTTCATTAATTTCAAGGATCTTAAAATCTATTTTTATGTGGTTATGATTGGATTCAAGCTTATAAAAAGAATAAAGCAAAGATACTTTGAAAGAAGAGAAATAGAAATGCTTTATTTTTGTAACACCCATGTCATCCTGGGCTAAAACCTTGTTAAGTTGCAAGGTATCATTTCTGCCTGTAGATAAAGACTAGGCAGTTTATGATAACTGTGTTGCCAAGTGATACATGAGTCAAGATGAACTCAACCTACATTTCTATCATTTATGGCTCCAACCTTTCTTCTTCTAATAGGCACAAACTCAAGGCAATTTAATTTGGCTCCTTTGTGAACTTATTCTGTAATCTATGCTTCACATTTCCTTGGCAAATGCCTATCTCTACTCTGATGGGATTTTTAAAACTGAAGATATTGAAAATGAAAAAGGAACTTCAAAGAAAGTACTCACTAAGTGCGAGTTCTTAGGGACCACGTCACTGAAGATTAATTCATTTTGTGGTTTTCTGTCTTAAATTTCCTTCTAATATAAAAATCAAATCCCATAAAGCTGTGCTGATTGGTTCAGTCTATGGCATGATATTTGTATATTTCTCCTTTCTACTTCTATCTCTTAATGGTGTATTTATGAGACACTCATCTGTATGGTACTATAGAAATTTTACAAAGGAGAGTGAAGTCTCCCCTTTGGTTTGGACCTGTGGAATTCCAGCTAGTCAATGTTTAGTTTCATTGAATTGGTATTCCACAGTTTAAAAGCAATTAGATACTAGAAAAGGTGTGCATACAGGGGTGGGGGGGGAGAGTAGGAAGATGTAATTTTAATTGGGAAAAGATAAAAATTCCTTTGAACCCCTATTACCTACCCCTGTTTTCAAGAGAATAAAATAAACATGTCTCACAAACCCAAGTGGTTTTTGAAAAAATATTTCTGTCTAGAATATGTGACATATGTCATCTCATTTCTGTAATGAAATGACATAAAAATCAACTTCTGAATGCAGAAGTGATCATTTTTAAAAGAAAAAAAGATAATTAAAATCTGGTATGACTGACAATTACGACATTGCACCTTGAAAATTTTGCACTAATTACAGCTGCTACCTTTCAACAAGAACTGTTAAAATGAGTCAGATTTGACAGAACAACAGCTTCTCTACATCTTTCCCTTGGAGAAAAAAATCCCAAAACAAATCTTTTCAGCAAAACATTGGCAAAAATGTTATGTGTCCAGTAGGCACTGTAGTTTCTGGACCACTACTGTTTCTCTTTGAGAACTAAGGAAAAAAAGTTTTCGTTATTTCTTAAAACTTTTCTTCCATGACTCAGTGGAAAGAACATTGGTTTGGGAATCAAACGGACCTGGTTCTGCCACTTTGTGACTATGAAGCCTTGGACAAATCACTTCACATCTTTCATTGTTTCTAACAGTAGGAGTTGGACTAGATGATTTCTGAGGTCTCTCCCAGGTAGAAATGTACAGATTCGACGATCCTAGGATTCCTGACATAAGAAACTCTACTGGATTTTGTATGGCTTACTATATTGAAACTCCCCAGCCTCACATTAAAGGTGCTATATCAGCCCCCTCTTCCTGACATATTTCTCAAGCCTTATACTTCAGCCCATTTAGCTCTTGTACTCTAACCAAGTAAAATCAGTTCCATACACTCGACATGGCAATTTCTTTGCTGTACTTTAGCCTTTCCTTACCTAGAAAACCAGAGCTAATAGACAAAATGGAATTTTCCCATCCTAACGTTACCTTGATTATTCTGTGGAAAATAGTCATGTAGAGCAAGAGGAGAGGCACTAACAATGTATTCGTCACTTTGGAATTACCTTTCACAGTTTACAAGGCACTTTTACATACATAATTGTATTTTGATCAACAAACCATACCAGGCTTCTTTGTGGTAAATGTCATTAAATGGCTTTTCTCCAATTAGAGACTAATGGTTTTAGTAAAAAATAGTTCACAGTTCTCCCTAAAATAGGCTTGATCAAAATTCAGGAGCTGTATTTAATTGATGTATACTTCTTAGATCATGTTTGCTATCTTTAAATGCCGAATATTAAGTTTTATTTAAGATAGGTTGATTCTTTTATTCTTCCTTCTTCCTAGGCAAATAACTAGAGGCATTTTTTTAAAAACCCAGTAATCTTTAAATGAAATATTCTGTCATTAACACGAAATGTTATAATATTTGAGAGCTAACTTGTTTTATGACTACACATGCATATATCAAGCTTTTTTCTTTTTTGAGTTATTTTAAAGTCTACCCTTTGTCTTTAAAAATAGCCAGCTACATGTGCAGAATTTTAAACTTACATTATGGGTGTTTTCTATGTATTTCAACAGGATTTTTATTCATTTCTTCAACCACCCATGAACCTAGTCATACATGAAATATGGTATTTTCATGTTCATAGTGGCTACCTTGCTGTTTTATTCATGTCATTGAATGCAGAGAGCAGCATATTTTCTAACACATTTGTTCTCTGTTCAATGATCTTCACAGAATGTGGCAGTATTGAAGTTGAAAAGGTTGAAACGATTTTTAAATCGCTTTAAATCCAGAACTATTTCCTTTCTCTTTATATTTCAAGGCATCTAGTTGGCCTGCACGGCCAGTCATGATGTTTTAATAATCTTCATTTTTCTCTCTTGGGCAATTATCTTTATTCTATGAAATGAGCTTACCTCCAGGTACCTTCATTTTCACCACTATATCTGGCTATGATGTATTTCAGTATGGGACATTTACCATCTCTTCCCCTCTGTCTACCCTATTGACAGATGGCTTCTTGTAACCTGATATAATACCCCTTTGAGAGCTTTTTCACCTGTCTTTTCTTTACCATTATTGTTGTCTTCTGTAGGAACAATGCCCCTGGCCATAGAGCCAGTTCCCAGGCTTGAGGAGCTGGTAACATTAGTCAGACATACAATTAATTCAGTATTCTAATCAAGATTTGATATAAAACACATACCTTGTAGTTGGATCACTTGAATGAAGGCACTTAGAGTCACCCTAATTGCAGAAAAGGAATCTAGGAGGGGGAAGGGGGGAACACCTCCAGGGCTGAAATTGCAAACCTAAAGTGATAGCAGAAATCATATTGAGATGACATTGGAATACTCTACTATGGACTCAATGGCCATTTGCTCCTTAGTGAATGAGAAAAGAAAAGGAGGCAAGGAAAGAGAATCACTTGAAGTGGACATAGACAATAGGCCACTGTACAACTGTACACAAGGTATTTTACCTTGTAGAAAACTCACCCTTAAATAAACAAAATTTAGGACCCTTGTGTTTTTTCCTCATAGCTCTCTGCCTTCTGCAGTGGAGAATGGGTGAGAATGAGTAGAAAGAGGAAAGGAAAGAGATAAAACACCTTTGCCTCCAGTAAACTGTCATCCTTTGTGATGTTTATAAAGCACTGGTAGTGATGTTCTCTGGTATCTAAAGGGCTGATAAGCATAAGATAGCTTATCACTGGAACTCTCAGTCTTTGGTATAAACCATCTGCAGTCCCCCAACTGCTGTGACATATAGTCTTATCCATCGGGTAAAAACAGCCTAAAGGAAAAATTGCACAAAAAGCTTGGGTGAACCATTCTGAGGAAAATGTTAAATGCTCACCAAGGGTCATGTGTTAAAATTTTACACTAGTAAGCTATCTAGAAAAAAAAATATGGGCTGGATACAAAAATTCAACTTACTGCCGAGAAGAAAGAGGCATTGAGTTGACTCTTAGTACAGCCAAATATGGTAATGACGTAGGCTGCTTGCTGAGTCTTCTTCACATGTCACTGTACAGCTGATCTCAGCCTTGGTAACTTGAGATCTGGGAGCCCTAAGAAGAGAATTTGTAAAAATAAAGCAGCATAGATCAGAGGCACAATATAGATTGGGTCTAATCACAGAACTGCCTCAGTTTCCCTTAGAACATATCTAAGGTATTAGACTACACATACTTGTCAGTGTCTTCATGGAACTACCTGGTTTGAGAACAGGTAGAGTGAAAGGCCATTGCTACGTAATCAGTGGAACCTTTTCTTACTCACCAAAAGACATTCCCGAGGTAGGCCAAAGATTTTGAGTCAAATCCTAAGGAATCATATCTTAACTCATTAAGTAAACAATTCATTATTAAAAACCAGTCATTCTATGGTATGATCTTCCACCTGGCTATAATGGAAAAAAAAAGAAAGGGCTAATACTTTTGACAAGATTTTAGCTTTGGCCAGACAGAAACAACAGTTATAATAAATGGTCAGTAACACACACACACATGCACACAAATACCACAAAGAAATGGGATCATTGCGTAGGTGGAATTTGTCGGAGAATTACCTATAGACTCTCTGTCAATGAAAAAAGCTTTTAAACTTTGTCAACCTTTAAAGACACATTTACACTATTAAATACAGAGCTGCTTTCTTACAATATATACTTTGGGGCTGAAATTGAAGCAGCTTGCACATTTACATTGTATTTTGTAGTCTGTATAATTTGGAATCAACATGATATAGACTTACGAACAATAAATTAACTATTTCTTCGGTTGAAAGGACAGCAGGATCTAGTTGATTTTTAGTTCCACCCCCTTTGGGGATGGCATAGGGGAGGCAACTGATGAATAGCTAGAAAATCTCTTTTCTTGACATAAGAATCCTCTACCTGCTGACATTTAAAAAAACCTTATTAAAACTCTCTCTTCTCACAAGTTGTTGAATTCAATAATATAATTGAACAAACATTTACAAACACTTCCTAGGTGCTAAGTGTGTGTGTGGAAAAAAGGGGAGACACAAAGATATGGAACTACAAAGTAATAGGGTTATGTTTGTGGGGGACAGGAGAAATGACAAATACATCAATAAATATAATGAAAAGCACAACATAAGAGCCACCAGAAAGAGAAAAAAAAGCTATAAGGATTCAAAGGAAAGTCATCATGTCCTGAGGGAAGAGCAGGAAATTTATGGAAGATCTGACAGTTAAGATGGTCTATGAAGGATGGATATGATTTTGACAAATAGATAACATTCCAAGTGAATGGAATGATATTAGCAAAAGCATAAAGGATGCAAGGTATAGGGGGTGTTGAGGAAAAAGAAAACAGTCCAGTTTGGGTAGAACATGGAGTATATGTGGACAAGAGTTAAGGTAGGAAAGGTAAGGCCTAAGGAGATTGTGAGAGGTTAAGTAAAGAGTGGGCAATAAAGGTAGAGAAGGTGATGAGCAGCCATTACTCTTTGGAGAAGTCTGGAAGAGGTTACAGTCATAGGAGAGAAGAACTAAAAGGGACTATTTGAGAGGAGGTAATTTGAATGAGTAAAAAGAATTGAGAGTAAGATTTAAAACAAAAGAATGCGGGAGATTTTATAGACCGGAGGGTAAGGCAGTTGTGGAGAAGAGGAGAATGAAGGACAGAGAGGTGGGGAGAGGGGAGAGGGAGAGAGGGAGAGAGACAGAGACAGATGGGGGAGGGGAGAGAGAGGAAAGAAGGGAGGAAGAGAGCAGGGGCCCAGGCAGACAGGAGAGAGGGATGGAGGGAGAGAGAGAGAACAAAGAAGGGACAGAGAAAGGGGAAGAGAGACAGAAAGGGGGGGGAGAGAGCGAGAGAGAGAGAGAGAGAGAGAGAGAGAGAGAGAGAGAGGGAGAAGGAGAGAGAGAAAGGTAGAGGCAGAGCAAGAGAAAGAGACAGAGAAGAAGGGAAGGGGGAGACAAAGACAGAGAGAGAGAGAGAGAGAGAGAAATAGAAGAGAGGTGGAGAGAGAGAAAGGGAGGGAGGAAGAGAGAGAAGAGAGGGAGGGAGACAGAGACAGAGAAGGGGGGAAGGGAGAGAAACAGAGACAGAGAGACAGAAAAAGGGGGAGAGGAGAGAGCAAGGAAGAGAGAGGAAGGGAGAGCGAGGGGGGACAGGAGGTAGAAGAAGGCGTAGAGAGAGAGAAAGATACAGAGAGATACAGAGAGAGTCAGAGACAGACAGGAGACAGGAAAAGAGACAGAGAGGGAGGGAGAAGAGGGAGGAGACAGACAGAGACAGAAGAGAGATAGAGAGAGGGAGAGGGAGAGAGACGGAGAGAGACAGAGAGAGGAGATCACTAGTAGAGCAAGGTTCAACCAAGTTGTGAGACGGGACAGAATTAAGAACATGGATGGGGTGGTTAGTTGTTGGAAAGGAGGGACATTCTCAGGGACAAATAAGAAGGAAAAGGGGAGAAGATAAAGACCTAGGGCAATTGTGAGGTGAAGAGGAGGAAAGCTGAGAGGCTCAAGTAGAGAGTGAAGTCATTTGCTAGGCAGGAGTGGTTTGGGAGTGGACCTGAGTGGGCCTGAGGAGAGGACAAAAGGCTAACGTAGAGATGAGGCCTGGAGGATATCTGATATAAATAAATAAATGCCTCTGATTTTTATCAAATCCATTACTGCCAAATTAATTCCAATTTGAGAAATCTTTAATAAGTACTTATTCTGCACCAAGCATTGGAGATCCAAGAGACAGGCTGCAGGAAGAGAGTGTTCATTTTCTACCTTGGCTTCAACTCAGGGACTGATGCAGTTAAGGGCATGTCTGCTGCTTGACTGCATCCAGGTTTGGGAAAAGCTCAAATAAGCCTCAATATCCACTTGTTTCATCAAGAATGGAACGGGATTTGGTGGCTATTTTAAAATTTATTCTATGAAACATTTTTGCAAGTGGTCAAAGTTTAAAAGTTGTAGCCTTTCTCATTTAACGTTTTATTAAATAGGTGCTCCTTACCATGTGTCTGCTTAGACATTTTCCTCCTCCTAGGACTACACAAAAGGGTAAAGAGTTTTTAGTCAAATATAAGACTATTTACTGATTCATCAACTGTTTATCGCTGGAGTTGTAGCCCAAACATCACCACCACAACCATCACACCCAAGCATGCCACCCAATTATTTGTTTAAATTGTTGGACTAAACAACCCTGTCATCATACTAGGTCATCATTCTTGCTTCTCCGCGATCTTACATACTGTTGTTATTCCTATAAAGACAGGTTTCAATGAAGACAAATGGCTGAGAGGAAATAATCTGGGCCTCTTCATAACCTTAAGCAGCAAGGTGCCTTAGGATATGTATCAGTCCAGAGTTATTGCTGCAATGGGGACTGACTTCCAAATCCAAGAGGAAGCTACGCAACACTTACTCTGTAGAGGAGCCTTTGGCTTCTATCAGATCTAGGTTTGAATATGGCGCATTTCACATTGCTTCTTAAACTTTTTCCACTCATGACCCTCAGCACTTCTTAAACTGTCAGTCTGGAAAAACAACTTCCTCCATAAGAAAGTCAATTACAAAAGAGTGAAGGTAGCCAATGATTTGTAATGCTTTGGTTTCCTGGTCTCCTCCCGCACCCCCAACCTTCTGCTAGCTGGATGACTTGCTAATAAACTTCTCTAAGTGCAAAATAAAATCACTTGGAAGCCTATGCACATTTATTATGGGCACCCTGGACATTGGACAGAATACCAAAGGTCAGTTATAGTGTTTTCCTTACAATGCCAAGTGTTCAGTCCAACGGTAATGACCTCAATATATGCTAGCGAGACAATGAACAGCTTTCAAGAGCGTATAAAAATCTGTACAGCTCAAATGAGAAGAGACTTTAAAAACCTTCATTCTAAATGGTAGACAACAAATTCTGCAAAGCATGAGCTCAAACAACTCAATGCCATTCCTGCCCCCCATGACTGAAATGCCCTGCTCTCTTACCTCTGCCCCTTAGTTTCTCTGAGTTCCTTCAAGATTCAGCTAAGTCCCACCATCTGCAGGAAGCTTCTCCAAGTCATCCCTACCAAGCCCTCTGTCGATGCCTTTCTTTGGAGATTGCTTCTCCTTTACATTGTGTGTATCTTGCACTCTTTAGATATTTACATGTTATCTCCACATTTACTGAGCTCTTTGAGAACGGAACAAGATTTTTACCTTTCTTTCTATGCCCAGCACTTCTGTATAGTGCCTAACAGATAGTAAGTGCTTAATAAATGCTTGCTGATTGACTCACTTTGTACCTCGTTTATATGCCCTTTATAATAATTTTGCTAAACAGAACTCTTTGGAAAGAAAAGGCAATCTAAGAAATGACAAAAACAAAACCTTGCATTGTCAAGGGGCTAGTAATTTAGAGCAGCAATATTTCATGCCATCATTGCTCATAATGACTTCTAAGGACAGAAAAAAAGAATGCCAGTAGTCATTAGGAATAATGATTAACTAAAAAGCATGACAAAAATAAAGGTAGTTGGAATGTTTGCCTTAGGCTAGATGTACAAGTGTCCACCAAGCTCATTCATTATTAAGCTAGTTCTTTTATTCTCCTTCATCAAATAATCTCAATTGAATTTGTATAACTTTTTTATTGGATACACAAGCAATCCCCCTTGGTTTTTAAGAAAGCTAAAAATACTGAAAAGATCATTTTGCTAATCAGGAAGGAGACTTAGTGAAATAACTCACGTGTAGACACGATAGACTATTATAGTTGACCATCTAAGGTCATGGAACCATAAGCTGTTTTGATATTTGATTTTACAGTAGCGCATTTTAAGCACTTACTATGTGCAATGCACAGAACTAATTTTGGTACAACAGTCTATACCAATTGCAGGTTATCATCACCAAGCCAAAATAAAAACCCTTAGGGTAAAAACAAGTAAGTTAACATACTAATGTAATGGGGGTACCACATATCTACAATGAACTTTCTTCAAAAATAACTGACTTTTAACAAAATGAACTGTTCAAATGGTATTGATAAGCCTTAATTCCATTTTCTTTCTACCAGTCTTTATGATAGAGGTAGATGATACTTCAGGATGATCTGAGATTTGTAGAGTACAGGTAGAATAATTAGTGACCCCTTAATTAAGATATTTACAAGGAACTGATATGTCTTAAAGCATATTTTTCCATACTGATTAGATGCCAGTTTAACCCATTTTCCTTCAGTGAAATTATTCTTGTATTGAGCTCTGGGAATTTGATTAAACCAAAGCATTTGCCTAAGACATTCCTTTGGTGATCACTTCAATGTTTCAATAGTAGATACTAGAGCGTGCATCTTATTCACATTTGAGACTGTGAGCAAAAACATCCATCACTCCTGTGCTCAATAATCTACATTGGCAGCCTATTTACTTCTTGGGATAATTCCACCCGGCGAATTTAATCTATGAAGGTTGGGTCATGCTTGCCTTAGGTGTTAATTCATTGTGTATACTCTTCGCATCAGTAGAGCTTTACTAAGAAATTTCTATCAAAAGTGAAAAATCTTCCATTTTTACAAAGCTCCCTTCCCCCAATAAGGTACTTGATTGTCCCTTTGCATTTTGTTCTTAATGATTTTTACTGAACTCTTAATAAATAGGGTAAGGAATAGGGTAAGTTGCAGATTTCTTTGAGGAAAAAAAATAGAAAATATTTGCTTTCCTTACTTCTAAATTTCCATGTAAAAACTAAAAAAGATAAAAGTCATCCAACAATGGTATAGAAGTTTATGGGTGTTCTATTCTAAAGTTATCATATACAAAAATAAAATACGTAATTGAATTTTCCCTTGATGTAAATTTCAGGTGGTCTATGCCTATGAATTACTTTTGTTTACTAAATCCTCAACCTCCCATCTTTCTAGTGTCTCCTTTCATCTCTTATTTAGGGCTTTGGCCCCCTCGCTTGCTTAGACTTCCTTTCATAGATGAGTGATAAAAACAAGCCATTGTACTAAGTGCACATATCCATCTCAAGGTAAGACTTATTCCTCCCTTGGTCATCCTGGAAAATGACAAGTAATAAAATCCCCACCACTGAATTTAGCACTCAGATGGACTACAACAGAAAGCTCAGAAACTACAAGAAGTGGTATCTTAGGTTAAACAGAATTTTGAAGCATAGAAAATTATCTTTTATGTCTATTTCTCTGGCTGTCTGTACTATAATCCTCAAAAATAACAAGTGTCACACTAAATAGTCACTAAATATATTTCAAACTATACTACTAAGCTTGGGCAGAAAGATGATGATGCATACGGCAGAGGGGCGATTGGGTTGCCCAAGTCTGGTTACATTTCCCTCTCATCTGTATCCCCTATCAACATCAGGAAAAGATATCCAGTGAATCCAGCAGACTATTTGTTTCTCTATAACCCATGAGATACAGGAGAAAGAGCCATGTTACCTGGGATCTCACCACTCTAGGCCTTCATTTCCTCATTTCTAAAATAAGATTAAACTAGATGGTCTCTGAGGTTTTTTTCAAGCTCTGACAGTTGATGTTTCTATTATTAGCTGATCTCTAAAGGCCACTTTTCCATCTAAAATCTCCTATATAAAATTCTGCTGTACTATCCCTATTTGAGGGCTGCTAGGTGACACAGTAGATAGAATGCTGGGCCTGGAGTCAGGAAGATCTGAGTTCCAATTCCTCCTCATACACTTACTAGCTGTGTGACCCTAGACAAGTCATTTAACCCCATTTGCCTCAGTTTCCTTATCTGTAAAATGAGCTGGAGAAGGAAATGACAAACCACTCCAGCATCTTTGCCACTACTCTTGGAAACATTAGTAATATTATCTACTAGCATGTGAACGGGCCTGGAGAACAGATACTATGAGATATCCACAATCCATTAAAATAGACTATTAATGTGTTACTAAATCTAAATATTCCAAAAAGCGACATTCATAAAGGGCTTGAAGGTTTGCCAAGTACTTTACACCTATTACCTCATTTAGACCTCCCAACAAACTTGTCATTAACCCTATTTTACAGGTGTGGCAACTGGGACTCCAAGAAGTTATATGATACACTGGGTCTGAATTGAAATCTGAATCCAGAACTTCCTGCTGCCAATTTCAGCACTCCATTATAGCTCTCTGATTAAACACCTACCATGTTCAAAGCGTAGAAATTTAAGGTTTGGTCCATAGCTTATTTTTACTGAAAGCAGGAATTCCAGCTCACACCTAAGAGCAGTCGGCACACTCAGCCTGACCTACAAATTTTACAAAATATTCCATGCTAAGAGAGCAAATTACGGATGGAGTATATGCATAAATCTCTGCTGAATGAACTATTAATGAATCAACATGAGTAAAGTATCACTATATAAAAAGGTATGTGAAAGATGCATTTCTTTTTTTTTTTACTTTTTTATTGTAAATTTCTTAGTGAATTAAAGGTTTTTAGCTTCATAGGCATATGCTTTCTGCTGAAGCCGGTTCCAGATGTGCTTAATCATTACATGAGATCCACCAGCAAAGAAGTTTAAAAATTAAACCATGAAAAATTCATAGACAAATTGAGGTTCCATTTTAAAACATATGAGCCTTGAGACCAAACAAACAAAAAACCACTTTATCTTTAAATGAGAATGTGAAGTAAAGACTGCCAATACACATATGAAATAACGCTTATAACTGGCCAGAAGAGACACCATTTAATTAAGAGAGAATATAATCATTTACCAAGGAATTATAGCACAAGATTGTCCACTGCTCTAGGATCAGGAGACGACCTCACTATAATTCTCATTGAATAATGGCAGTTCCAGAGTACTAGGTTGGAATTGGTTAACAACTTTTCAAGTTACAGTATATATTTGGTTTGCAATAAATAAATCAGTTTTAAATCTAAGCAAAAATGTAAATTTCTAGCTTTAGTATTATTAAATTTTTTACTTGTCTTTTAAAACATATTCATGTAGTATCCCTGCCTCTTAAAAAACAAAACAAGGTATACCATGTGTTCCCTTATAACCATGGTTTTCTAATTTCAAGAGTGAAAATTTAAGCAAATTATGACTCAAGTAAAGCCCAAATACTTAAAACATTTAGATCCTAGATGATTAATGTGAGTCTCTGAATCATTTCACTCATTCCATTTAGGTTAAGATATTCTTTGTTGGATGGAAAGAATAAGACCTTTTTCAAGACAAAACCCTAGAAATGAAATTGCAATGAAGCCAAGCTCCAAAGGCCAAACTTGGGCAACACTGTTGTCACAATTCCTCTCAGCAGGACTTTCTTCGGGCTTATTTAAATATTTTTCCAGAAATGTACAAAATGAAATGTAAAATGTAGATAAGGAATCTAGTCTAAAAGTTAAATAAATAAATAAAAATTCTATGACACTCTTGGGAGCTGTATTATTTTAAGGGCATCTTCATCCTTCTACTGAGATATATCATCATCAGAAAATTCTTTCATCAGTTGATTTCCAGTGGCTATATTTTTTAAATAACTGTACTGTGCTGATGTCAAATCTGTGGCAGGCAGTTTATACTATTGAAAAGAATTTTCATAACTACAGAAGAAATGAAGAATCAACTTTCCATTCCCTCTTTTAAAGCAGAGGCAGGTTCTAAGTGAAGCCCTAGCCTGTTGGTGTCTGAGGAGTAACACAACTAATTTTCTCTGTCTATTTCTTTTCCCTTCCTACTCAGCTTTACTTTTGGCAAGAGAGAGGTATCAAGGTTTCTTCTAAATTTTCAAATAATTAATAAAGACTTGGAATACTCAACATGTACAGAGAAAGAATTCAAATCCATCCTGTTTTAAAAAGCAATCCTTTTCTTCTAAATTGAAGTACCAATCCTTTCCTTTCCCTTTTTTCTTGTCTTGCTTTTGTCTCCTTAAATTATTCACATAAAATATACTGAATTATTTAGGAAAAAGTCCTAGGAACTGTTCTTGTTCAATGAAGCTTTACTACACCTAAAGCCTTCTTTTCCTATTCGTTTTTGTGCTTCTCATTTAATTTCTTTGGCTTTATGTAGGATATGGCTTAGTCTGTCATTTTGATGTGAAATGGTCAATAGACCCAGGTAAATGAATTTTTATAAGGTAAAACTACACATTCTAATAAACAAAATACAAATTCTGAGGACTTTGAGCAACCATTTTGGGGTCCTACGTGCTACAAAAAAATGAAGAGGGGTGGCTACTATAAGTCTGGGCACTGTGCTATCTATTTAGACTTAGTTGAATTCAACATGTATTTATTAAACACTTTCTACGTTCAAGGTACTGTGAAGGGCATTGGAGACACACAGACAAAAATAGTCCCAGCCCTCAAGAAGCTTATATTTTACTGGACTGCAATAGAGAGAGAGGAAGAAAACATGCTTTAGGAAAAATAAATTCCCTCTCTAGGCTGTCATTTCCTTAGTGGAACATAAGGGAGTAGGAGTAGATGGTCCAACTAAGGTCCTCCCCTGCTTTATATCCCAGCATCTGAAATTGGAGGATCAGAAAAGCTTCTCCCATCTAGATTCACCTAACTGAAGAGACTATATTCCTACCAAAATCACAGCTGTGTGTAAAAAT
Organism: Trichosurus vulpecula; assembly: GCF_011100635.1. NCBI lineage: Eukaryota > Metazoa > Chordata > Mammalia > Diprotodontia > Phalangeridae > Trichosurus > Trichosurus vulpecula. The sequence continues at coordinate 14,369,492 of NC_050582.1, forward strand.
GTGGTACTAAACATTTTCTAAATATATCAAGTGAGACAGAATAGAACCATTAAAAAAGAAGCAGCAGTAGAAAAATCCTTAAATCTGTGTATTTCCCTTAAAATTCATGAAATAGACTGCCAGTATAAAGTATCGTATATTCATCATATTTTGATATCTCACAAAAAGGGAACTGCAATTTGTAGGAATGAAAGAAATAAGCTATTTTCTTGATCCTTTGGTGCATCTTCACTCTTTGCCTAAATGAAAGTTGAATATTTTTCTTAACCATTTTTATTATAGCTATTATCCCGTAACTAGCCTTCAGAAAGTTCTGTCTGGTAGGTTCTTTGAAAATTTCAGAAGGGTAATTGACTTAATCTCTAGTCCAATGTGAAATCCTTTGACCCAGTTATTCATTCTACAGTTTTCAAATCCTTTGTTACCCCTATATGGGCTACCTTTATTATCACTGAATGCAAATTGTACCTCTTCAGAATTATTTTCCCTCTCACTTCTTGGAGCATATTTTTTCTTTCAAAATCATTTTGGCCTCAAGCATCTGACGATTGACTATTAAAGTGTATGGATCCTGAAAAACCCAATACACCATTTAAGAGTAAACAATTGGGCTTTAAACTATGTCTCCATTGACCAAATAAAGTGCTCAATTTAGAAATAGAACATATTCATCGGATGACCTCTGCATAGCTCAATAAACTTTTAAAAAGCCAGTTTGCTAGAGATGCCATTTAGAGAATGTAGAAAAATGCAAGAATGTTGTTCTTTGACAAATGGGTAAAGAAATACCAAACATGTCACTGAAAGTATCACTAAAAGTTCAAAATGTCACTGGTCCCATTGACCTTAGCATTAGTTCAGGAGGAAAGGATTGCTTGGTTGTTTTTTTTGAACGTGTTTTCCTTCCATCTATATAAAAAGTGGATCTTTTAAAACAAGAGGAGAAAAAATGCCGATTTCCCTACTCTAAAGTTTTACAAAAAATCTCTAGGGCATCTACAGTAAGTGGACCTAAAACTCTGAGAATTCTACCCACTGGCATCTAGCCAAGGAATAAGTAAATATATGTGCACTAATGCTGACTGAGTGCTGAAGGGAGAAGAAATAGATAAAATAAACAATTTAAAAACTGAATATATAGTCTTTTCTCTGATCACAATTTAGGAAAGCACTCTGTTGAATGAAACTGTTCACTAAAAGGGCAATCTCATGAACTGAAAGGTCATAGAGTAATAACAACGACAAGTGATATTTAATAGAGTCCTCTGAAGTTTGCAAAGAGCTTAAGATCATTGATTAAGGGATGGTCCAATCTCCTTGTTTTACAGATGTGGAAAATGAGTTCCAGCAAATTGACACAGGCAAGTAGTAGCGCTGATATGAACCCAGATCATCTGACTCCACGTACAATGATCTTTCCAATGCTGCTGCTTTATTTTTTTAAACAATCTGTATTTTTGTGTTACTTCTGAATCAGTGATTGTAAATGACCAGAGTCAGGATAAACACTGGCACATTTTATTGGGTGGTATATTTGAAATGAAACAATCCCCAAAGAATGAAAACTTGTGCCAGTCCTCAGCACTCATGGCAACAAGAATGAAAATCATTCTATAAAGTTGTTTAAGAGGTGAGATTAACTATACCAAGAATATGAAAAGACTCATATATAGAAGGAACAACTTTAATTATTTCTCCCTTCTTTTTGCAAACCTGATTGCATGTTTAAGAGAATAAGGTTGCAAGTGATAAGCATTATTGAGAAGGGTAATATTCTTATCTGTAATGACACCTCAGAGGATAGAAAATGTCCACCTATTGAGGAAATTTTGGAATTTCTCAATAAAGAGAAAAATCTCCTGCCCCCCATCATACCATCAATACAGAGCTGAAACTACTAGGCATTTGGCTAGTTTTTCAACATGGCTACTTGGAACTCCTGCTGCCAGGATTATCTACACCCTAGAAAGTTACCAGTAAATAATAATACTGTTATGAAAAAAGATAATGAAGAAGCCATATTCAGCAATAACATGAGTTGCACAAGGTACCAAAGAAGACATCATTCCCTACAAGGAACTTGGACTCAGAAACTATTGGAAGAGGTGCAGAGGAAAGAACATGTTTTTTTTTTTAACCTTAATTTTAAAAAATCCTGATAAAGCCCAGATTTTTTTAAGTAAGTGTTTCTACACCACAGAAAACACATCTATCCAGCAGCTATTTTGTTTAAAAAGAACACCTGGAAATGAAAGGTATCCTACCTAAAGGCTAAAGGAGGCAGCCAGCAAGCACTGCTGAGAAAGGAGATGTAACAACATTGTCGGCCTCTTTCTGTTCTGTAATTTCAATAACTCATTAGCCATCCTCTTCAACATTAATAACAATTATGTTATGTGGACGTACAAGCAATTGGAACTTTGATCTAGTCCTGCTTTTTATTTCATGGCCTTAATTGGACAATTGCACCGAATTTAGGTTTTCTTCAGTTCAGGGAGACTAGCCTGGGAAAGTCAACCTCAGCACAAAATCTGATGGCATGTATGATTGTGCTACCTTATTTTTCCTTGGTTTTATTTAACTACTTTAATTTTTAGATAAAAGATTAAGGGATTGTGTTTTCCCCCCTTAAATACTGATTCATTTGCAACTGCATAGCTGTAGAACAGCTATGAAACTAATGACGCTCCATATGGTAATGACCCAGAATATATGATATCAATATAACTCATAGAATTTCACATTTCCATTGGCTTAGTCTGGTTTCCCTGAGAGTGTGTGTTTATGAAGGTTTTGATTATAATTACTACAGGTGTTTGTATCTTCATAAACTCAAAACATAAGTAGAGTCCCTTGCTATGAAGGAAGGGGTACAGTAATATTAAATGTAGAGTGTGACAATGCAATATATACAGAGGGTCATTCAGCTGTTGATTACAAGACCCATGTTCCTAACATAAGATCTCTTATCAGCTATAATGTACCATTCCACATGCCACTGTGTAACATCTGGCAATTCATTTCAACAGAAAATTTGAGTGCCTATTAAATATATGGCACTGACCATATCGCTTGGTGTCTCTATGTCTCTTTCCCAACTCTAGCATTCTAATATTTCTTCACCTGTGACAAATACTTCCAAATTGCAGGTAAATATTTCACAAAGGTTCCGGATTTTTTTCCAAGTTTCTGCAGATTAACAGATATATTTAAATGAAATGGAAAAAGTTCAGGAATCACAGACAATAGCCTAGTAACAATAGCCTAGTAAATCTTTTCTTATTTTCCTACAATCTTTATGTATCTCAAATTATGATTGGGATTTTGACAAAATATAAATTTGGAGATCACAGGTGCCTTTCTTTTTCCATAGCATCTGACTGCCACTTCATAATTTTGGTCATTTAAACTCTACATATTATTTTAAATACAAATTTTGAATTTTCTGAGGCATAAAACAAATATACAAACACCATTCCTCTCTCAACCTTCATTGCCTCAGACTTTCAGAGTGGGAAGAGACTTCGACAATTGCATAAAGGGCAGATGACAGGGAAGTCTATCCTTCCGCTAGAATGTCGTTCTGATAATATTTTGCTTTAAATACAGGAAGGGAATTAAATAGAATTTAGGTAGGTAGAGAGCACTAGAGCCATCTTTTTCTTTTTGGAAAACTGAAATAACATTAATGGGCATTTTTTTAAAAAATGCTTCTCTTGAAAGGGAGCAGCTACTTTTCTATAAATAATCAGTCTAACTTACATAGTAATGGAGACTTGGGCAACACACCTACTTGTTGAAAAATCACTTTGGCGTCAAAAACACGCAATTGCATACTTGGTACATATACATGTTCATGGAAATCTCTGGATCTTTCATTTTTCATAGGAAAACATACTCTGAGAATTGTACCAAGGTGGAATCAGCAATCTAACCTCCGACTTGCTCATTTGTTTTTCTCCAGGCATGAATTCCTCACAGAGACTTTGTCAGCTCTGATTTCTGCGCCAGTCTCATACAAGGCTAGTGACCAAATTTGCATCCACAAAGAGTATGTACAGAGAATTCCTATGCTGAGAAATCATTTGGATTTATAAGAGACTGAGAAGAAAGATATGATCATGGTGCTTTTCTTAAATCACTTAGACTCTAATCTTCAATTAATGCATGAATAAATTTTATAGTTAGACTTTCTAATGTTAAATTTCATACATAAATTTCTTATCAGGAAGAAAAGATAATCTGGGAATATTCAGACTAGTTGTGCCAAAAACCTCCTTATTTTCCTCTAGTTGATGAGACATTCCTTGAAGCATTGATAGAGATATAAGAATAGCAGAAATAAGAATCTATCTAGTGGACTTTGCTTTGAAATGTACATGATGTGAACAGAGGGTGGGGAAGAGAAACAGTTCTAGGTGGACAAGGGAAGAAAAATGAATCGGGAAATACAGCTATAAAGGCGGGGGGAGAAGAAATGAGCTGAGAAATGATAGTTTAATTATAAACATTCACTGAATGCCAACTGAATGCAAAACATGGCTTACAGTATGGGTGGTGGGGAATTAATCAGTCTGATATTTGAAATCTACCCTTGTACAATCCTTTGGATTGGATTTGAATCCTTTGGGGTCTCACATAATTCTTTGGAGATAAATAGACCACTACAAAGATATTAGAATCCTAGAATGATGGTGATAAAAGATACCTTAGAAATCACATTATTCAGATGCACTCATTTTACAGATTGGGTGACTGAGGCTCACAGGGGGGAAGTGACTTGCTCAAGGTCACATAGCTGTTTTTTTTTTTGGCAGGGCAATTGGGTTTAAGTGACTTGCCCAAGGTCACACAGCTAGTACATGTGTCAAGTGTCTGAGGCCGGATTTGAACTCAGGTCCTCCTGACTCCAGGGCCAGTGCTCTACTCACTGCGCCATCTAGCTGCCCCTCAAGGTCACATAGTTAACAAGGTGGGACTAGCTTCCCCATTACTGTACTTTCAGCTCAGGCTTTTTCCCACTAAATAAGGTTGCCTTCCCCTGTTATCTATTACTATTTATTTATCATAGGATTCAGAGCTAGAAAGGATATTAGAGGTCATCAAGCCTAATTCCCCTCATTCTATAGGTTAGGAAAGTGAGGCCTACAGGCCCACAAAGGTGACTTGCCCAAGGTCACACAGGGAGTAAGCAGCAGACGCAGGATTTTAACCCAGCTTTAACCCAGTATTCCTTCCACTATGCCTCAGTTCCTACTGCATATGACAGAACTTGTTTGGAGAGAAGAAATGATATCAGCATTTAACTATTGCAAAAATAAAATTGAGCAAAAATATTTCTTTAAAAATTTTCATTTACAAGGTTATTTAAATACAGTTTTGAGCTATAAATACAGTCTCATTACTTCTCAACTGGGCCCTTCTTTTCCTATTAGGATAATCTCCTTAACCCATCTTCAGTCTGCACAGAGCTTTGCCACTCCCAATTTGGTGTCTTTACTCCCATAAGGCCCAACTTGGAACACAGCCCTGTTAGGAGGGGGCATATGGCTGACTGATTGGGGTATTCTTCACTGTCAATCTTCCAAACAGGAGAAAGGAAGGTAATAGACAATTGGAATTCTCATGAAAAGGAGACTCTGTGGAATAGGTAGATATTGGTCTGGGGAGATGGAACAAGGATTCCAGGGAGAGAGGCCACAAGAAAAGTGTGGTATTGTAAATGATACTTGGAAAGATGAAGTGGACATTGGGAAAAGGTGGTAATTTCATTGGCATGGGGGAATTTTTGATGTGGAAACTTCCTCTGCTAACTGAAATGCTCTGCCATTTAGAATGTCAGAGTGTTGGGTGGGTCACCAAGAGATTAATGATGTGCCCAGAGTCAAACGGCTAGTATGTTTCAGAGGCAGGACTTGAATCCAGGTCTTCATGATTCTGAAGCCTCCTTTCTCACATACTGTCACAATTCCTCTATTTTGTCACATTATTTGTATGTAATTCTCTAATTGAGGATTTGTACTTAGCAATCATTATAATGCCAATTAGTCTAAGCAAGAATATATGAGCATACATATCCCATATGGCTCTTAATAGCTATGGTTAATAGGCAATCGGTTCGTAGTTCTCTTAATTATGTACAGTATATGCAGTTATCAAAAAATTTAGAGACAAATACAAACTATTTACATATTCTAACATTTCATCTGTTTTGTAACAAGTCACATCTAATACTTGGCATTCCAATGTTATTTGGCAATATCTCTGTGTTTTTTAAAAAAACACTTGATAATTTACTAATATAAATTTATATTAGTTTGACTGCTTTTAAAGACTGTGTACCTATCAATACTATTTCTCTAGGGAAGATAGGGATTTCTTTTTTGCATTTGTCGTAACATTTACTTTAACAGTATGAGCTAGGTGTTTGGCCAGCAGTATTGACATTTTAATACATCTGATATAGATTACAGCTTGTATAATTTAGAGTCTTAGATTTGCCTGGGTGACTTGCTCCAAGTCACTCAGCTAGTAAAAGTCAGAAGCAAAATTTGAACCCAGCTCTTCCTGATGCCAGTGCGCTCTCTACTATATCTTTCTGGTAAGATGAAAAGACCTGGGACCTAAGATCGCAGAGTCAGATAATCTGGAGCTCATTAAGAAAAACTCTCTTCCTATACTATGACTTGTCCAAAGAACATAAAGTACATCGAATGTAAAATATTTTGTATTGCAAAAGAGGATATATGTTTTTGGTGTTCTAGAAATATTAATGAAAGTAGATATCAATATTCAGCATGTTAAATTCAAATATTTGCTGTTATTACAGGTGGAATCTCTACCACAGTGTAACAGAATTTACACTGGAAAAAAACCAAATTGAATACTGCCCATTTCTACTACAGCCTTCAACTACAGAAAAACCATGTGGCAACCAAAATGCTTTAAAATTGCAGATATACTTTTATCTTCCAGATTTCTTAAACCTTTAATTTGTGGATTTTGTTAGAACTTAAATGCCACCTTGTTATCTCTTTTGGCCTTTTCTCCATCTTACTGTCTCCATTTTATTGTCTTACTGTTCTATTTGCTTCATTCCCTCCCTACTAAATTGGGAGGCGAAAAGGGGAAAGGCTGGGTCATCTCATTTAAAACTGACTCTAAAGAATTATAAAATAGCAGAAATTTGAAAATGTTCACCTTGTTCCTCAAATCTTTAAATTCAGGAGAACAAGGGACAGGGGCAGATCAGGACAGGCTGACGCCATAAGGATTTACAAATGGATGTCTTGGAAGTAAAGCCTTAAAGAATTAATTCATCTGTGCCATTAGGCAGTCAACAGGCTTTGAATTCTCTGCTTCTATATAACAAATTGAACTTTCTTATTCCATTATAGCATAGCTGGTATATATAGACATATAAATATACCAATATATAGATGTATAGCATATATATACCCGTCAAATAAATTTATATATATATATATATATATATATATGAGATACTGCCTTGTATTTTTCTCTTTTACACACTTTAAATTGTCTCTTGTCTTTCCAACTAGACTTTCCAGGACCATGCCTTATACTTATTCTTATTCCACAGGGCAACCTCTAGAAAAGCTCAGGGTACACAGTAGGCACTTCAATAATTGTTGACAGAATTATTAAACATTGGCATTAATGGTTCCACATTGCATTAATGGCTCTTCAAACTACATTAATGACTCCAATTCAAAGATGTAAAGTGAAAATACTCAACAGAAGGCCCAGTTAATTCCTACCTGATCTAATAAAGCAGTTTCACAAGCTTCATATTAGATTATATAAAGTATGTTTCTCTGTTTATTGAAACATGTGTCAAATGAGAACAGGTGGAAGTAGAAGGCAATCAATAAAGGCAATAAATGATCCAACATACATATATGTATTTGTGTGTATATATATATATACACACACATATATATGGCTAGATGTTATATATGCAGACATACATACAAATATGTATATATGTATGTGTGTGTGCGTGTGTGCGTCCGGTCAACTCTTTACTATCCACCGTAAGAGAAGTGAGAAGCAACATAGACACTCTCAAATGGTTTGGAAAAAAAATATTTTTCTTCCATAGTGTGTTTGCACTTGCTATTAAATCGAGATTTTAAAAAACATTCTCCTAGGAATTCACAATAAATATTTATGACATAAAACTATAAAGGCCTGATTATCCAACTTTACCATCATGCTCCCTTACGGTGGGGCAAGACTGTCTCTGCAAAATAGCACACTCATTGCTTTCCTAGAACACAGAAGTAATTATCTGGGTTTTGAAGGCTTGTTTTTTCCTGCTATCTTTTCTTCTATGGATAGAGTGGACAAATTTATCATCTATGTTGACAATTAATTAATAATTAATTAAATTGATAATAATTAATTTTATCATCGTAATAATAATCAATAAAATTTTCAAGGCAAGATTCTTCAAGATGAAGATCTGAAATGCCTTTGGAAAAAAAACAGATTTGACTGGACATATTTTTATTGAAACAAGACTTTCTTAGTAGCTTCAATTTATGAGCACTGCATTCTACTTCCATATTTCCTTCAAAAGTGAGTCTCCCTTCCATTATCTTAAAACCAAATTACATTCAAAAAAATGCCTAAACTCCACCAAAACCAAACCATTAAACCAAACTCTAAACAATCGAACAAGTGCTAAATGTAAAAGCAGTATCAGGTCAGCTCTTAGTAGACAGTTATCACCTCCAGAAGAGACATTTGCAAAATTGACTGTAACAAGGTTCGTGGCCTAGAGAGCTGTAATGAGACTGTGTAAGCTTCAAGAAACTATGTGTGTGTACACATAAGTGGAATACCAAATGTTAGAGCTGAAAGGAACCTTAAAGATACTGTAGACCAACCCCCTTATTTTAGACAAGGGGAGTCTAAGACCCAGAGAAGTGATTTTCTTATAAATCCAATAATGCCTCATTTTTCAAGCCTCTCAACAGAGAACGTGATGTTCCACATATTAGTAAACTAATTTTCAAGATAACTAGAATCTTTTTAAAAGCTCTTCTTTTTTAAGTGTTTGAAAGAACTAGGCTATGAAAGATTATGTTAACAATTTTTAAACAGCCAATATATGTCACTCAACCAAAATGACTGTCATGGAGTAGTGAACAGAGAGCAAACCTCAAAGCCAGGAAGATACGGGTTCAAAAATTCCGCCTGCCACAAACACTTGTGCAAGCAAGCAAGTCTCTTAGCTTCTTGGTTCTCTAGGTAACCAGGTCATTAAATTGCAGAGACTGGGTCTACTTACACTGAGGCAGGAAATTTCCTCACCTATGACTTCTGCTACCAATGAAATCACAAGTCTGTTCCCTATTTGGGGAGTTCTTTTGGCCACTGGGATATTAATCTTCCCTTTCTCCCTATAAAGCTAAGTTTTCCATATCTAACTATAGGGTGGTTTCATAAAAACCCATTTTATACTACAAAGAGGCTAAGAAATTGTGAGCAATTGGCAACAGAACAGGAATTCCAGTTTTCCCTAATACTAAAATCATAGTAGAACTGAAACCACACAGAAAGAATAAATATGTGGCTTGAGCAGGGGACCTGAACCAAATACTTTGTTTGGAGACAAGGATAGAAAGGGATTGTGCAAATGTAATTTTTCCTAATTCCTATTCAGTGGCAATATAATTTTACTCATGAAGGAATCATAATCTAAATCATCCAACTAAGGAAAAACCCTAAACTCAGGTAGATCAGATAGATGAATTTGCCGCCAGTCCAGATAGAAGTACAATCAAAAATGGAGAGAGCCTTGCCTCTCTAGTATTTGTTGGCAATTAACCAACTATTCTCAGATCAGTGAAAAGTACCGATTGCAGACTCCTAATTTTCATTTTGAAAAACAACATGACTTTTGAAGGTGCTTTTACTAAACAAAAATGCTTGCCACTCCACTCCAACAATCTACTAAAAGCCATAAGTGTTAGACATTTTCAGCAGGGAGGCAAACACCTTTAAAATAAAAAGTGAAAATATTTTGTTTTCATTAAATATATGAAGCACAGCCTTCATTGACTTGTTTTACCAGGGACATTTCAATAAACACTAAGTCTTCACTGTAGAATATTTTGTGGTTGTATTCCACAGAATCTAATCTTAGAGGCAAGACAGGATATAACAAGGTCATTATATCACTTTTGGAAATTCAAACTCAGTTCCAGAATAGGTCCATTTTATATCAAATTTCCTTATATAGTAGGTGCTATTCTAATGAAATTCCATTTAAATGTTAAGGTAGCAGACAATAACCTTGAAGAATATGTAAGTATGAGAAGTCTGATTTTAACTTATAATTAAAGCCATATTATCAAAATCAAAGCTTCACTGAGTAAAATTTATTTTGTTTTGGTTTTTATTTACAGATTATATTTACATTTGTAATAGGTTTTTGGAGTGTCCAAGAGGACAGTGATTGAAGAGATTTGGAAGAAGGCTCCAGCTACTGGATATCTGGATACTACATTCATATGTATGCATACATGCCTTTGTGACTTCGTGTGTGTGTGTGTGTGTGTGTGTGTGTGTGTGTGTGTGTTCCTAGAACGGAAAGTGGGAAAACCCAAAAACTAGGAGTTGGGAGACCTAGAGTCCTACTTTAGTATCTATCATTTACTAGCCATGTGACTTTGTGCAAGGCATTTTCCTTCTCTGGAGTCTCAGTAAAATGAGAGGGTGAGTTGTAAAGTTCCATCTAGCTCCAACATTTCCTAATTCTGTGACTAGCGCAAAGCTAACATTTACAAACATAGGCAAGTTAGTCGATCTTGGCCAAACTCCCATTGGCCCCATGACATAAGCAAGACCTTTTTCAACTTTCATTGATTTGTAATACCTATCAGAAAATTGATGCTAATACACCAATAAGCACAAAAATCAGCTATTTAATGAGTCATTTTAGAAAGCATACATCATTAAAGCAATCAATGAACTTAATGCAAATGTGGTTCAAAAATCTAGCTCTACAAATAGCTTTAAGTTACAAATATCTATTAAACTAGTCAAGTCACTGAGTGAATTGGTCTCTCAGCTAAAACACATTGTACTCCATGAACTACTTTGACTGTGTTATTTTGTTATTGATACTACTAGCTAAAAAATGCATGTAGCTTTTTGGAAAACAATTGACTCCAATATACGAGTGGGCTTTAGCCCAGAAACAGCTGGACACAGTTCCTCAACTATGCAACTAATTACTTGTTCTTTTATTTTGTTTTTTGTTTTTTTTCAAATTTCTAATGCCCCTTTTGACCTTGAAATCTAGGTAATCTCCTTACCTTTCATCTTTTCTAATTCAAATCAATGTAGACTTTCCAAGACAAATTATCTACAACCAAAGATCTAAGCCTCCAATCAGGTTATCTGCAATCAGAAAACTTGGCCTCCAGTTCAATCTCTGTTTGTTTGCCTGTTGTGTGTCTTTAAGTAGAACACTTACCCTTCTGAAGTTTATTTCTTCATAAGTACAGTCAACATGATACTTGCACTAACTATCTCAAAAAGTCACGCTGAAGAAACTCCTTTGTAAACCTAAAAGCAATATGTAATTATTTAAAAAGATGCTACATAAAAAATAGACCAAGACTAATTGTGGTCCTAACAAAATTTTGCAATATATTTTGAAGGATTGCTTTCTCTTGTCCTGGTTACCCCCTACAGAATATTTATAGTCATTTATGCTTTTAAGTCAACTAATTATCCCATGAGATTATATAAAGGGCCTATTCAAGGTTTACTTCTTCTTCCTTTTTATTTTGTAATACTCTTAACAATCCATTTCTTCCAGGGGAAAATGAAGTGTGATTTTCCACTGGGTCAAATAGTTAATGCCATACATGGTATTATTAAATATTCATCTCACTAAAATCCTAATCTCTAGATCTAACAGAAAAAGAGCAAACTGCAGTCTTACCAAGTCCCAGGCTATAAGCAGAGCCAACCTTTTGAGCCCAATACGTCCAGTTAATAATTTAAGTCTAGGTAATTTCAGATCCTTAAGTTAACCGATACTGGTACAACGTAATTGTAGTGACATAGGGGTTCATTTTCAAAGTTCCCAAACCAATCTCAACATAGTCATCCATCAGGATTTTTTCTCAGGGGATGAACATTTGAACTTCCCTCAAAGATCTAGTTAGTTGCTTAGAACTAAAACGCAAGGTATTAAAAAACATCACATTTAAGGGCATTTTGTCCACCCCACCCCCGCAAAAAAAAACTATGTTTTGCAGTGTATTTTCATGTTCACAAATGAATGGGAAGAAGTAAGCAGAGAGCTCATTTCAACTTGGAACCTAACCCTAATTTTGGATTTTAACATCTCTAATTGGAGAGCTAACTTATGTCCTTCAATGGGGGCATTGTACAATGTAGATGGAAGTCAACAAACCTTTACTCTACTATGGATGAATAGACATTATAAAGTCCATTTTTAGCAATTCTACGATTTTGGCACTCTCTGATTTATGTAACAATACTTAGAGGAGCCTTCTGTTTCTTTATAAATCGTGGATATCCATATGTCATTGTTTACCAGGAAATTTTGCTGAAGTTCTCATATATTTTCAATAAAGTCCTTAAATACTTTGTTAAAGTCTAAGGCGTTGTGTCTGCTTAACTCACCTTGTAATTAAAGTGTTTTTTTTTTCCTTCTACCAAATTAAAAAAAAACACCAATGACCGTACACTTCTCTTTTAAATGCATATCAGAACTGAAGCAAAGGAAAGGTTAATAAGTTGAAAATGATCCATCTGTCAAAGTTGTCTCAAATGTAAAGTCAGATCCTTTTGGGAGCCTTAATGTCAATATTTCTGAGATTTTTCTATGATGGCACCTGGGATTCTACTATTACCACTACCAGTTTTGCAGGGTCATGAAATAAATCCACTTTTAGAAATTGCTATGAATATTTAATGTTAGAGAGGCAGTGTGGCCAGGTAGATAAAGACTACTAACCTTGGAGCCAGGAAGCCAGGAGTTCAAAAGTCCCCTCTGACACATATTGTGTGTGTGACCCTGTATGACCTTGGGCAAGTTCTCTATAGAGGCCATTGGTGTCAAACTCAATAGAAGGGACGGGGGCAGTAATCCACACATGAGGATCTTAGCTCTGCAAATTGACTTAGTTTTAAAACGTAAGTCTATGTTTTATTGTATTTTTATTTATTTTGTTAAATCATTTCCAGATGACATTTTCATCTGGTTGGGCTACCACCCCACATGTGGCCAGCAGGTCATGTATTTGACGCTTCTGCTCTAGGCAACACCAAATTTTAAAAATGGTGTGAGTGTGAATTAAGGGAGGAATTTCCTCATCTGGGAGTTCCCTCTGAGGAAATAACAGGTTCAGCCTTTATCCCTTGTGCGATTGGGTTCTGAGTCTCATTTCACTAAGTTTTGTCTACATGCGCTCTAATTTTTTGGAGATGACATTATATTCTTTTTTTACAACATGCATTTTATAGTTTTCCTATAAAACACAACAACATGGTTTTTGTCCTTATACATAGTCATATAGACTGTGAAATACTTTTAGCCAGCATTATTAACTGACAGACACCCAAGTTCATTAGCACTTACAAAAATCTCTTTAATCCAACTGGCCTTTTAGTTCATCAGGATTCTGAAGAGGCTACAACACAAGTTCTGTTCTTTCCAACTTACAAAGACTTACAGTTAACTAACATTATTTGATTAGGAAGGTGGTGGTTCCTAAGTTCAATCAAGGTCTTTGAAGTGACAACTCTTCAGATGGTTAAGTAACCCTGAGAGAACTACATTATGCTTCCTACCAGAAATATTTATATTTATATTTCAGCTATTCTCATGGCTGATTTTAAGGTATGTTTTTAATTGGCAAGAGGGATAGAAACTGGACTTGCAATAGCGATGGTATAGGGAACTCCCAGGTTAGGGAAATCCTTCCACAGATGCAGGTCAGCACCCTCTCTACAACTTACAGTCTTCGAGAGTTTCCTAGAGAAGTGAAAGGTTCAGTAAGGGCCCAGGATCACACGGTCAGTGTGTGTCAGAAGATGGTTCAGTTATTCTTAGCTCCAAGGCCAATTCAGACTTGATAATACTTTTTCAAGTTTGAGACAGCTATGAATGGTACAGAAATGATTCTATTTGGCAAGATAAATGCTACATAAGTGAAGGAGACTAGATATTTCCCTTCTGGAGATTGACTGATTTCGTGCTACTCTGTTATTCCACTAAATAACAAAGATAGAAATTTGACACAAACAAAGTTATTGTGCATTCTAATACTTAGCTTATATTTGCCTTTCTGTATTTAGGGTTTTTTGTCATGTGAAAATCTCTATCAAAAATCTTTTTGATGTTCTAGAAAATAGCACACACTAATAGGAAGGTAGGAAAAATACTTTTGAGTTTTGTTAAAAGCGATTCAACTGGCTCTCTTTAGGATATAAAATTTAATCATTTTTTTCACTGTCAATTGTATGCTTAGAAATATAACTATAAATATTATCAAGTGTTTAAAATTCATTGTCACTTAAGGTTACCAAAATCAAAACTTAAAAAAATAGACTATCCATAACTAATCATTGATTAGAGTACCCATCATTACCAACTGATTGCAACTTACTCCTACCCAATTCTCTTTTAATTTGGTGAATTTTTTTTAGATGACATGAACCTAATACCATGGAATTTACACCCAGTCATTGGTCTTAATGAACAACCAGCTTCTATGGCCAAAAAACCAAAAACAAAACTTGGCCTTTAAAAACCATCTGACAACTCTATTTGTGACCAAGATTTAAATATTTGCATCAATTAATCCTATATGTCTGATTATTGAAGTCTCATTTTGAAATATATTTTGAAAATGGCCAATGTGGGGATTTTTTTTGCTTGATTATGCATATTTGTCACAAAGGTTTTGTTTTGTTTTATTTTTAATGGTAGGGGAGAAGAGTGAAAAAGAGGAAAAAAAGATTTTTTGTTAATTGAAAAAATTAAATATTTTTAAAATCTCATTTTTGGAAGCCATGTAAAAGCTTTTTTTAGATAAATAATAATTGCCTACAAAATGACTGACTTCAAAAGGGGATACTAAGTATTTCATTATGGCCTTTAAACAAAATAATACACTATTATTTTGACTAGAGGGTTAAACTAAAGATTGAAATTTAAATATTGGAAGAGATTACCAAAATCTGTAAAACAAACTTAAGCAGAAGGGACTGAAAATAGATTTTTATAAATTGAAAAATAAAACAAATTTAAATTAACATCTTGGAATTTATTGGGAATAGAGGTGGTAACATTATAATATATGCTACTCCCCTAAGATTTGCATTGAATACGAATTTGTACAGATCCTTTTTATGGAATTTAGTATACTATCTCATTAGCAATGGGGATGATTAGAAATGTTTTACTGGCTCTTAATCTTTCCAATTTGCTTTCCTTCTCTCACAACTCCCCAATCATTACATTTTAAATAAAGACCTTCAAAGTCTTTGTTTGACCAGCTGTCCATGAAAATCTACAGCATACAAAAGCATGACTGCCCAGGTTTTCCTTAAACGTCCTATTTTGTACTCATTCTTTTTATTTGACTAGCCAACAAAAATTATGAATGCTATTTTCTTCTGTTTAATCAAAAAGACTTCCTCATGCTAATTAAAAGCATCTGGCAGTAGTAAAAGATTGTGAAGATTTCTGATATTTGCTTAGCATCCACTTCTTATAACCTCTGAGAATAAAGATATCATGCCAAGCTGAGAGCTATGAATACACTTGGAAAAGTCCTCTCATAAATAGGAAGCATCCCATGTTCTAGTCCATTCTTCAGCTTCTCTCAAAACTGAAATAATTTTCATTCAGTACCACTACTGCTTTACCTGGCCATCAAGTGACCAAGAAATCAAGCCATTTCCCTCATACGAATGAGTTTTTAAAATACAGTAATGGAAGGGGCAAGCCATTGGAAGCCATTCCAAAGAGGCTGCCTGCTCAATATTAAACTGCAAATACAGGCCTATCTTAAAGATGCTGGACTTTTTTCCCCTTTTATGTTTCTGCTCTTTCTTTTTTCCCATTACTCCCTGTACCCCTCCACTAGCCCTAAGTATAACAAATTGGTCGAAGATTAGGTAGGGAAAAGAGGAAAGATGCTTTATAAACACAGTGCCTAGCATACACTAAGTGCCTAATAAATATTTTCTCTAATCAAATCTGAAAGACTCCTTTGGTTGTCTGTTCCTCCTCACCTAATGATTTATGTAAAGGATAAGTTGCCTATGGTAGCTACTAGAAAGTCACTCTCAAAAATCAAAACATGGGTATTTTATTCCTTAAAAAACTTACGGAGACCTAGAGATAGAAGAATGCACTGTGTGATACCCTCTAATGGCAGTGCCAGCTTACTTTATGATAAAACTAGATTTTAAACAAATAAACAGCTTGTTTTAAGTTGCAAATAATAAAATTTAAAAAAAAACGCTCACCTACTTTATCTTTTGCATTGATAACCTTTATGTCATTCCCTACATTGATATGTGCTATTTAGCCTGGTGCACAGAACATTTTGTGATGGTTGTTTTTCCTTGATTGAATTATAGTTTATTTTTAAGAAATTAGATTTTAAAATTTAAAACTGCTGACATTGAACTGTAGGGAAAAAAATCCTTCAGTAAAAAAAAGATGTCAACTGTATTAACCACTTTTGATTTTCAAAGACAAGAAGCCCAACCAGCACCGTTCTAAGCAAGGCTAATTCCAAACTATACAGTGATGGTCTGACCACATCTGCATTCCAGTTCAAGAAACACTTGAAGGAAAGAAGGAAAAGAGACCGTGCAGTGCTATAGTTCCAGATATGCTCCTGGATCCTATAACAAGTAGGATAAGTCAATATAAAACTGCCTTGACTACAGTCTATTTTCTATTATTCTCTGCTTCAAGTGTTAGCCTTTGCTCGACCAAACTCCTAAGGGCAATCTCCCAGTCAAGCTTCAGATAGCACTTAGTAAAGTGCTATGTTAACCTAAGTTATTATTATCTCCCAGAGTGTCTAGTATGGTTCTAAGCCCATAATATATTCTTGTTAGCTTTACTACGACTATTGACCTGATAACACTATATAATGCAGGATTAAGGTAATGAAAGTATGTTCTACATGAATGCAACCTGTTACATAGTAATCATGGAAGGTTAGAGCTGAAAGGGACCTTAGGAAATCATATAGGCTAATGATTCTCAAAGTGCAGTCCCAGAGACCCTTGGAGTTCACAAGACCCTTTCAGGTTGGCTGTGAGGTCAAAGTTACTTTCATAATAATACTAAAATATTTTAATACCTAGCATGGCAAATATCAGTAGGTATAACTCATGTAAACAAAATATCTTGGGATGGTTCAATTATTTTTAAGGTTATAAAGGGGTCTTGAGCCAGAAAAGTTTCAGAATCACTAATCTAGACTAATCTCCTCTTCTAGCTCATTTTCCAGTGAAGGAAACTGAGGCCCAGACATAGGCAGTGACTTGGCTAAGATTACTTTCTAGTTCTATTTGTCAGAGTAAAGAATATAATCCATTTCTAAATCATTCTCTTGATCATGTATGAACACACATAGACCTCATCTAAAAGACTATCTCAGATAGACAAATAATAGCCAATTCCTAAAAGTAGATGAACTAAAAAAAAACAACTCCATAATGTACTCATCTTCACTAATTTTTGTTGCATTCTTTTTAAACTTTGCCTTCTTAGTAAAAAGAAAGATCATTTTGAAGATTATAAATTACAGAACAGTTGGCAATCTGTATTGATCAAGGGTATTTCCCTATGTCAATGAAATCTCAAATCTACCCCCCCCAACAGAATTCCTATCATTTGAGTGAATGGTATTTATATAATTAAAATTGTTTTGATTTTTGTCATTGTATCCTCTGCTCCTGGCTCAGTGCCTGGTACACTGTAGGAGCTTAAGAAATGCATATTGGATGACTGATTAAGACAAGATTGGGCATAACATTTAAGGGGGGACAAAATGTGAGGCAAGGACTGGAATCTATGTGCTAGAAAATAAAATAATGTATACAACAGGCTCTCAATAAATATTTGTTGATTTGATAAAGAACACATAGAAACTTAAGAGAGAGTTGCTGCTCCTAAAGTAGCATGTTAGAAAAAAAATAATCAGTATAGAAAATAATTAGAAAACAATGGCAAAGAAATTTGATGTAGGATGAGTTGTGTCCTAATGGTAAGCATTTGCCATGTCAAGAAAGCTTAGCTTTATTCAATGTCAGTAAACTCTGCCTTAATCTAAATGGTACCTGTGAATTGAAATTAGAGAGCTAGAAAAAGCAGCAGATTGCAAAAATCAATGCAAAGCTCTCACTCACATTTTCACCATGGGAATGTTTTTTGAACGTTAATGAGAGGACATGCTACTAAATTAATTTTTCTGCAAATCGGTTTGTTATGGGTACATCAAAATACATTAAATTATTAAAATAACTTTTTATATATTCAGCTAGAGAAAACTTTTCTCAGCAATTGGCTTTTTAAAAAAAATCATGATCAAAGACAGATTAGTTGGGGGGGGCAGTGAGGAATGGAGAATGTCTTTATATTTGTGTCACAAATGAAAAATGCAGGCATTGCCACTGTTTCAAAATTTATTTTCTACTAATCCTACTCTTCTTCACTGCATAGCACATTATAGCCAATTACAAGGGCAGTTTAAATCCCTAAACAGTAAAGCTTTTAAAAGTGCAAAAGCTGGAAGAAGCTTTTATGATTTCTGGCAAGTCATTTCTATATTGAGAAACTCTAACTGAGAAAGACATGCATTCTATTCTGAGCCCCACCCCCAACCCGTTAGTACACTTGCCTGATGAGAATGAAACCTTTCTAATCAGATCACAATCGAGTTTTCACTCTAAAATGTGAATGTGACCGAACCAGGCTTTACCATTACAGTAATGTTACACAAGATGACATCATTTTAGGTGAGCAGTCTTTCTGATTAAGTTCTCTTAAATATTAACACCATTTCCAAATTGTATTAGACTAGTAAGTTTAACCCTTGAAATGCAATGAGTATAAGGCCAAGGATTTTTCAATACCTCATCTAGGACTGTTCACTTCATACCTAATAGGACCAGTGACATCTTTTGTTAATAGAACTTTGCACGGTTTAATGACTTCTTATGTTAATCCAATTAAATGCACTTATCAATTTTATTATTCCTAAAGATTTCTCTGGGAACTCTCAGAACCCTTTGCTTAGGACTCTTATAGAGTAAGGCTCTATTCTATATTATTTTTATTTTTGTATGTATGTGTTTTATCTCCCTCACTAAGAAGTTCCTCAAGGGCAGAACCCGTGGATTATGTTTGTATTCTCTAGTCTACTGCTTTGCACATAGTAGGTATGTAATGAGGGTTTGTTGAATGAATATCATGATTTCTTCTGTTGTTGTGACCTTCTCTGACTGGAAAGCCAGATACATTGCAGTGCTCCAGTTCAGGAGAACTAAGCAAATGATAATCTGGAGAGCTTGGTTCATACTTTCCTTACTTTAGTTTAGGTTGTCTTTAATGTGATTTTGAATTATTAGTGTCCAAGTGTATATCTCATCTTAGTCCACAGAGGGCCAAGGCATTCTAGTTCATAACATCTCCTAGTAAGTCAATAAAAAATTTTTTAAATCTCCCTTTCAGTGAGATTGATGCGGATATTATGGTCCTTATGTGCTTCTTTTAAAGAACTCTATTGATAGAAGTCAAACTTTGTTCACCTTGCCTTTTGTCACTTTTGAGTTTGATTTCAATTTAAGTGATAAAATGGCCTAATGGAAAGAGAGGTCAGTATGTGTATATGCTTCTTTTTAAAATGTCGAATAGATTATTGATCAATCTTAGCATTTAAAAAGGCTCCTGATATATGAATTTGGGTTTCCAGGAAAAGAAGTGTTTCCTTTCTAATTATGAACCCCTTGGAAATGAGGGTCATAATAGAACTGCTGACATGCCTCTAACTTTAAAACTGTGAGGACTGTCAATTGGCCTCTTGCTTAGGTCCGTGAAGAATATAAATTCAGTGCAGGACCACAGGGTCAGATCTTTGATCTCCCTTTTTACAGAGGCTGTGATGGATAAAACCAATTCCACTGAGCATATAGTACTACACTGCATATAAATTACCCTTGGATCATAGCAAGGTGTTCTTACACCCAAATTATAAGGAAAGCTGCAAGGATGAACAGTGCGGCCAGGAACCTGGGACAGCAGAAATTATTTCATCATAGGAAAAGTTCTTAAAATTATTATGCTTATTTTCCATTTCAAAGTATTCTATAAGGTCTGATTTCAAAGGCATTTGTATGTTGGCAAATACATACACACGCATATTGACTTCTTTTTGCATTATGCCATTCTAACACTTGAATTAGTGTGAAAATATGTATAAGGGATTGAACAAAGCTTGGCTTGCCTCCAATAGGTATATTTCTGAATACAGCTTAAAAGGAAAAAATGTCTTATGTAGCTAGACTCTCCTTTGCTAAGAACTTTGACACTAATATTTCAAAATCATCTAGGGCCTTACTTGAAGATCGGATACTTCAGAAGAGGTCATTGTACTTAAGATTTTCTCTACTCCAGTGAAAGCAGGCATTGAACATTCTTACCTTTCTCGAGCCAGCATTCCGTTCTCTTACCTTTCTCTCATGCAAAATTTACAGTTTTGAAGTCATTCAAGTGTGCAGCCATTACCCAGGCTTGTGTACACATTTCAAATGGAAAAACAAATGACTTTAGACCATAGGAAATATTTTTGCATTCTGAGCAATCTTTACATTTAATCAGCACCTTTGCTCTACATATGTACAGAAGCTTTATTATGTATTTTAAAACAAATGGAAGGTGTTCTCTGGAAATCCTACTTTATGTGTCTCAGAATATGCTTACTACATGATGTCATTGTGATCATTAAAATAACTTCTGGGGTATCTCAAATTGTTCACTGTATTAAGGACATGTAGAGTATTTATATTTGTATCTAAATGCAGATACTAACTCACCTCCCCCAATCCCCTCACCCCAATTGTTTTTTTTGCTATTCCTCTAAGGAGAACCAAGGAAAAGTTCCTGTGTGTGGTCTGCCTGTTCTGTGTACTTTCTTTAAAGACCAGTTCGATTCTCTGAAAGAAAATTTCACTGCAATTCAATGGGGATTTGGCCCTCTTGAGCTTAAGCTGAATCTTGCAGATAAGGAGCCCTAATGAGTAACAAACTGCTCTTCTGTTTGTCTGGGCTCAGTCTGGTCCTAATTCTTTCTCCAGCCCCCACTTCACCAAAATATGTTAAGCAGTAATATCAAACAAAAATGTTTGCTCCAAATTTGCTGCCCTAAACAACTTCCTCTCCTACTAAGATAAAGTATATATATATATATATAGATAGATCTCTGGAAGTTCCCAGAGAGGGCTGACAGAAGCCCCCGTTGCCTGCTCCTCTTACTGGCTCTTACTGTACTGAAGGCATGCATATGATGTGTGCATGTGCAAAGAAGAGAACAATTCTCTGCTCTCCACATCCCTACCATACTTGTCCGTGCCATCAGCAGTCTGGAGGCTTTCCACCGTGAATTTCTATTTTGCAAAACCCATAAAGGTTCTACGAAGAGGCATCTGCACAATGCCCCGTCCTCTCAGCTGTATCAGTGTTCCCTGCTGCTGAAGCCAAGTGTCTTTTGGACAGTGCTCAGCATCTCATCAGGGTGATGGCCGAGTTGCTTCCTCCCACCAAACGATTTTCAAATCTCCAGAAAATGAATGTCTAGCTCTGCCTAATATGTGCGCTCTCCCTGATCCCCTTCTCCAAACGCATAACTTGAAGCTGGCTGTCAGCGCTCCAACTCTAGCTCCAAATGGAGAGATGAAAATGTAACAGCAAAGAACTTCATTTACAAAACAAGAGTAGTTCCTCGATCCTATTTCACTTCTTCTCGAATAACCCTTACTCCGACCCTTGGAAGCATCAAAGAGCACCTACGTTATTTTGATGCAATCGCGAGTTAATGCAGTTCCCACAGAAGGACTGCGACCTTCTGGATAAAATGCTCTCAGCGCTCCCCCTCCCCTTTCCCCTCTCTTGCTACCGCAACCATCTCGGTTCCCACATATTCCCGAAACACCCCGATTTCTTCAGGGCGCTGGGACTCTATGGGGGAAGAGAAGGGTTTGCTAGGGTGTCCCAGAGCGTGCCTTTGCAGGCTGCCTGAGCCCTGACCTTTGTAGGATCTTACTCCTGAGCTCCCAAGTTAGGGCTGCGTGGTCCGCTCCGCAGTCCCACCACAAAGATGCTGCGTGTGTGTGTGTGTGTGTGTGTCTGTGTGTGTGTGTGTGTGTGTCTGTGTCTGTGTCTCCCTCGTGCTGTGCCGCAGCACTTGCGGTATTGCCTTCTCTAACTCCAGGCACTTTTTCCCCCAGCCCAGGGGACTTCCTCCGTGGCTCTGGGATTTCGCTGGTCCAAGCTAGCCTACTCTGCTGAAGGGCTGGGGTGAGGACAGCTGGTGTGCGTGTGTAGTGGGGAGAGACGGGCTTTTTTACCTGTCAAAGATATTTAAGGATGCTCATTCTCATGCCCCCTCTCTCCTTACCTTCAGCTCTGCTCTGCCCAAGATGTCAATCTATAGCGGCTGGCTGCTCAGTACACCATCAGGGCGTCTTCGAGGAAGCCAGGCAGCTCAGGAGCAAATTCTAAGAAGCAAATCCTAAATACCTCAGGGAGCCGATTCTGCCAGGGCAGAATGGAGGACAGGAGAAAAAGACAATAAAACACTGATTCACGGAGATTTCCATAGGGCCAAAGGAGCTTAACTTTTTGGTCCAGGCTGGAATTTTTTGTAGTTGTAAAAAGGCAAACATCATTCCCCGTTTAGAGCCCTAACGCTGGTCCTGTCCTCCGAAACTGGTTCGTTTCCTAATTTGAGGGGTGACAACCACGAACTAACATCATTGGGAGGGGTATTTATTTCTTTACTATCTTAAAAGCAACTCACTCTCCCAAATACCTCTCTTTGGAGAGAAAGAAAAGAAGAAAATGAACTGAGGAAAGCGAGGGTCAGAGGGAACAGAGAAAGGGAATGGGGGAGGGAGAAGGGGGGAAACTGGGTTTGGAACCTGAATAAGGAATCCGCTACCATTTGGGGTATCCTGCAGGAACCTTCTACGGGTTGGAAGAGAGAGCAATGGAGTAAAGAAGAGGGAAAAGAGGTTTGGAAAGGAAAGAGGGGGAGGGAGAGAGGAAGGGGAAAAGAAGAGAGCAGGGTGGGTGAGTGGGAAGCTCCCTGAGCCCTCAGCGTGATACAACAGCCTTCTAGGCTGTCTGTACTCCGCTCTCCCTACAGCCAGAAAGCAAGCGCTCTCTGGCGCTGACATCATTGCAAAACAGGAGGGGCATAAAATGGAAATGCAAAGGGAGAAATGAGTTTTCCCCCTCTTAAAGGTGCCAGCGCTGTTGCTGTCTCACTCTGTGTGTGTGTGTGTGTGTGTCTGTGTGGTTTTTTTTGTGTGTGTGCCTGTGTAGTTTTGTGTGTGTTTTTGTATGTGTGTGTATGTGTAATGCAACCCTAGAGACGCAGCAGCCCTCGAGGGACAGGTTTGTGTGGTTTCCCCCTCCCCAGTTTAACTGCGCTGTCCCCTTTCACCAGGGGAGAAATTCGTATGTAGCTTCTAGTGGTAAGTGCATTTATTCTCTCGTTGCCCAAAAAAGGGAACAAGAGAAGAAATAAAAGCTATACTTTTAGTTAAAACTGCTCAGTTTTTCTTACTAGAAGGAATTCCAGTTTCCTAGAATTTAATTCGCCCGCTCTCCTCCCCCCCCCCCCCCCCCCCCCCCCCGCCAACGCACACATATTCACACACTCACCTTCCCTCCAGGGATTTCTGCGTTGATTATGAGTGTTTTGTTTCAAACAAGTAGATTTATGGTGAAATCCCACATAGTTGTTACCAAGTTTAGGAGATGCTCACCAGAACCTGATTTTTTTGGCTTACGCTCAAGTTTGAATTCATTGAACCGTTGCAATTGGGAACAGGACTACGTTGGAACCTAGCTTCTGAATTGCTCCCTGAACACTCCACTGGCTGTATCTAGCAAGTGTGTGGAGCCCAATTCTTTCTTTGCTCTGCCCATTTCTTAGATCACTCCTCTGTCCCCTCATACCCTGCTCCTTCATCCAGAAAAAAAAGAACCAATTTCCCAAGTTCAATCTTTTACTTTTATATGTATTCCTGATTCTTAGTCTCCCTCCTCTCACCTTTGACCCGAGCCTTTTCCCTCTCCTCTCTCTTTTATGCATGTGCTACAGTGGCCTAAATTTAAATTCTAAGCTCCTAAAGCAGGAATTCTCAAACTAGGATCCATGAACCTTTTGAAAAAATTGATTTTGATAACCGTATTTCAATAGAATTGGTTTCCTTTGTAATCACGTTGTTTTGTTTCTATGTATTCAAACACATTATTTTGAGACTGTAGGTTTAACCAGACTGGCAAAGAGCTCCAGGACACAAAGAAGGCCAGGTCTAAAGCAAAGATTTTGGAAATGCACCCTCCCCCCATACACACACATGCCAGCCAATAGAACTCTCCTTTGCTACTCTGCCCCCCACAAACTGCAAAGGTAACAAACAATTAGGACTAGGCTTTCTCTAAGCTCTTAGAAAATTATTTCTTGAAGAAAGGGAGTGATTTCCTCATTAATTGATTAATGAGGAAATTAAACCCTAATCAATCCCTCATTTTGTATTGGCACAATTGATAATTTGCACTGAAGAGCAGGACTTTATAACCACCTCTATTAAATGTCATCATATCAGATATGGTTCATGGATATCCTTCTGGATATAAAAATTCCCCCCACACCCTGTTCTACACATCTTGTAATTATACTTTTAATAATGAAATCAAAGACTACATTAACTTTTTTGACTACCAGGTCACACTCTCTTGTAGTTGGAGTCCACTAAACCCTGCCAAGTTTTTTTCTACATAGGCCACATCTTCCCCAGCTTGGTCTCCCCTATCCTTTATGTGTGTGGTGGGATTTCTCATCCTAAGTGTAAGACTTTACAATTTTCCATATAGTATTTCTTCTTCTAGTGATACTTGGTCCACTTTTCAATGTATTTGGGGAAACTTATGAAGTCCTGCTCTACAGGTGACTGAAGGCCAACTTTGGCCAAGTGCTCTGCTGTTGCCCTGGCCTTGGGTTCCTAATGCCCACAGGCCAGCTCAACTCTTTATCCCCTCCCCACAACCACACCTAAGGTTTATTTTCTAGCTAAATCAATAATTTAAAATTCCTTCACAACCCTAGTCAGACTATGGTTTATCAATGTAACCTCTAAAATGTGGTGCTTTTAAATGAATCCAGCACTCCAGATGGGGTTTGACCAGGGTCGACTTAAGTGGGACTATCACTTACCTCATTCTGGACACTTTTATTAATGCAGGGTAATACCGCATTACATTTTTTTTTGATTCCTGCTGGGCTTGCAGTAGCCTCCCTCCTCTCCGCCCCCCCCCGCCCCTCCCACGCCCCACGCCAGCCCAGCCCCTCGCCCCACTCCCTCACCCCGCCCTCCACCCGCCCCCGCCCCGCCCATGGCCCCGCCCACGGCCCCACCCATAGCCCCGCCCCTGTGTATTCCCCGCCTCCGTCGCGGTCCCCGCCCCTACTCCCCACCCCCTTCAAATCCCCGCCCACTCCCGTCCCTCCTACCCCCCCACCCCCGTCTTAGTCCCCTCCCACCCACCCGCCCCACTTCCAGGCTCCTCCCATCCCCCCTCCCTTCTCTCATTCCCCTCCCACCACTTTTCCCCTCTCACAGCCCCTCCCACCTCCCCCTCCCAGTTTCCTCTCAACCATTCTGCCCTCCCCACCCCTTCATCCAAGGCTATTTTTCTCCCCCCACCTGAACTGCTGTTAAGCCAATTCTTGCCTATTCTCTGTTTTTGCAGTTGGTATTTGAACTTAAGTACGGGACTTTACATTTATCTTTATATTTTTCATTTCGATTCGATCTATTCTTGCAGCCTGTCCATGTCTCTGGATCCCAAATCTCCTATGAGGTCATTCATTAGGGAAAGGGAAAGTCTTTACCTGTGAGGTTTCACCTAAACTCTTTCTATAAAGACATATCCTCAGAAAGGGGCAGTTTTCACTGCAGAAGTTTTCCCACCTAGCAAATTCCCACCTAGCAAAAAGGAGGGAGGGAGAGAGGAGAAGCGAGGAAAGAGAAGAAAACTGAAAACTCTCAGGATTAGTTCGGCTTGGGTGACGGAGTGGTGCACTACCTGCAGCTCTGTGCGCGCAGCAGTTTGAAGAGAGGTGGAGTGGGAGATGGAGCCGGCCAGAGGCCAGAAAGGACAGAGGAGCGGAGAAGCGAGCCAGAGCCAGAGGGGAATGAGATGGGATGAGGGTGACACAGAGTGGCTCGGTTTCCTTCTAGTCGCATTGCCCCGTCACTACTAACTCCCTACGGTCGGGGAAATGGTTTGGGGAGCTGCCTTTAAATATCTGTCCAAAATCTTAGTTATCACATCCTCCGTGCTTAGGCTAGAGGAGTGACGCTCAAGTGAGAGGAATAGCCCCACGTGCACTCTCTGACAGTTAATGTGGGAGTTTTCGTAAAGTAACCGGGTAAACGGTGTGGAAGATATGGAAGGGGGAGGAGGGGGGCTGTTAATCTGTCTGTCTATCCCTCGACCGATCAAACGATCGATCTCCCCCTCGCCCAAAGATCTCGCTTTCTTTTTCCCCTTGGGAGAGAGGGGCAGAGGGGAGGATGCCAAAAAGCGTCTCTGGATAATGAATCTACGGGCACCCTCTAAACACAGACGGCAGGAAAGCTAAATTCAATAGAGGATCTATGCAGAATAAATTGACAGTGGTGTTTCTTGAAACCGAGATACTCACCAGGTTATCAAGGTCTTCATTCGGCCCGAACTGGTGCTTCCACCATCGCCGGCCGGCTACCTCCACGTTTCGTCGTGGAACGGCCGTAGCGGCGGCGACTGAGCGCGGTAGCCAAAGTGATCGCAACTGACCACTAGAGCTACCGCGACAGTGGCGACTGACCGCGAGGGCGACGGTGGCGGGGGCGGCAGTGGCGATGGGGACCGTGGCGGTGGTGGGTGACCGCGGGGGCGACCGCAGTTGTGGCAGTGCCGCCGCTGCGGCGGCAGAGCCGCCGCAGCGGCGGCCGGGGAGGACACGCTCCTCCGGCTCGGACTTCGGGGGCTCTTCTCCGGGCTGTTCTTGTCTCTCCGGGGTTCTTCCTCCGCACGGGGTTCGGAGGCTCTTCAGCCCCTCTTCGCCAGCGGAGGCTCTTCTTCAGGGACTTCTGCTGCTGCTCTTCTTCTGCTGGCTGGTGCTTGACAGTTTCGCAGACTGCAAGGAGCCGGGGTGGTGCAGCCCCTTTTCAATACTAAGGGGGAGGGACCAAAAAGAGGGGGGAGACGAATAGGGAGGAGGAGACGGGGGCTCCAGAGAGGGAGGGGGAGAAACCGTGCCTAGCCGCCTGCCGGGAGGGGATGGTGCAGCGCCAAGGGCTGGTCCCCCTCCCCACACTCACATAGGCGCGCACACATACATACGCACACACTGGCCCCCCCTTCCTACACACCCCCGCACCCCTCTCTCCCCACCTCTAAGGGGCGGCCGCTGCTTGCTGACGCGGGAAACGGGGGAGAGGGGTGGGGGCCAACAGGAGGTAAATCTGTAAGTTACCAATCGCTCGGTAAAGGAGGCAGGAGCCGGGCTGCCCCTAGCTCGTTCGCTTGAGGTAGAATAACGGAAAATCTGCTCTTCCAGGGCTTCCGCTCCTCCGGAGCAAGCGAGCAGCGTGTATTGATGTTATTTTCCCGCGGCTGAACCCATCCCATCCCCTTCAAGTTTAACTCATTCACATTTTCCTACGGAAGTTTCCCAGCTCGCTTTTCTCGCAAGCAAACAGGCAAACAAGCATAAAGCTACTGCGCTCTCGCAAACAGGGGCTTCTGAGGCTAGAGTAGTGGAAGTGGGGGGAAGGTGAGCAGCCCCGCGCTGGCTGCAGAATGCATGCTAACTGTGGAAAGGGTCGTGGCACCGAATCGCCCAGGGTTTAGGCGTAAGCTGTGGCTTTTCACTCCCCAAAAGAACAGCGTGAGGCAGGTTACGGTGTGACAGGATGTTCCGAAGTGTTTCGATGGTGTCCCGCTGCATCGCCCAGAGCTGCTTGTTGTCTATGTGGAACCGTGGCCGTAGCCGTAGCCGTAGCCGTCTGGGGAAGCACTCCGGAGGTAGGAGGGGGGGTGGGAGGGAGGCGCCCAGCTCGCTCTTAGTCTGCCTTAATGCCCAGGTGGCGGTGAACCCGGGGGACCCCACTCCTTTTGCATCTCTCCCTCTCCCCAAACCATGCCAAAGTGCTAGCTGCTTGGCTTATGCTCTATTGGGTCAGAGCACTCAGAATCAGTGGATAATTCCTCAGCCAAACAACTTGAGATATAAAATCGTCTCCTGCCCCCCCCGCCCCCAATCCTCTGATTCTTGCTCGGAATATGTAGTTTGTGGATGGGGTGGGGTCCCAATCCTTGCCTACAGGTAGATGACTAGGCTCAATTATTTCCCTAAGATTTTTCTCACATAAGCTCTGTGATTCTTTCAAAATATATTTTACCTTTTAGAACTCAATGGAAAAATAATCTGTCTCTAGCCCTGTACCTTCCTTAGAGTTAAGAACCTCTTCCCTGAAATGAGAAGACGAAAAAGTTAGATGTTAGGAGGGAAGATGGCATAATATTCCTCTCGGTTTGAGCCGGTGCAACAGATGCTTGTTTGGGGAAAACTTAGCAGAGAGGGACATAATTCCTACAGGTCTTAAGAACTAGGCAAATTGTACTTTGGGTATTACTAGTTCTCCAAACCCTAAGAATTCCACAGGAGAGCTAACCTACCCAGGAAACATTTCCTCAGTCAGGGACCGAGGTGGTTGGTAATTTCTCCTTCTGCTAATTTAGAAAGATATTTGCCAGGACGCTGTAAAGCTGGTCCTGAAGCTCCTAATATAATGCTGCTTTTGTGTACCGGTTCATTCTTTACTCATCATTTATTTTTCCGAGAAGGAATGAATTCTGAGCAAAGCACTTCTATCTTAATAAACACATTACCAATAGTAACATTTGATATCATGATTGGAAACACAGGACATATATGATCATGCTTCACTTTTACCTTACATTGATCAGAATGGATCATGTATATAAAAAACATTGCAATCATAAAAAGTAGCTAAATATTATTACTAGCTTTTAATTGACTGTTCCCAAACAATAAGGAGGTTTTGCTAATTACCAATAGGTGTTAATGCTAGATTGAAAGTATGTGACAATAAATTCTGCTAATTATAATTGTTTTGCTAGAATCCATAATCCCTCTGATCTTTCTCTTCTGCCCATCTGTGGACCTGATAATTCTCATATCCTATCCACAGTTCTCTTTTTCTCCAAGTCTACTCAAATCCACCTGGCCATGTAATTCACAATGGGCTCACTTATCACATTTTTCTGGAAGAAATGTTAGGTTTAGTTTATCCTCTTTCCTCTACCTCTAATTGCTCATTGCCTCTACTCCTCAACCACCATTACAACCCCATCCAAACCCTCAGATTGATTTATTAGCAGGTTAAGGTACTTCATGCACTTACTATTATGATCCCCCCACCAAAGTTTTTTTTAAGGTCCCCTTTTGTCCAAGGGTCCTGCCTCCACTGCTTATATATTCCCCAGGTGCTATGGATCTTTTTGGAGAAGTTAAGAGTTCAGAGATCAGGGTGGATTTTCCCCTCTTCTATGCTTTTTGTCAAATTCTGAAAATTTGAAAACAAGCTGCAATACTTTTTTGGTCTGTTGGAGGAGCTCTAAATATTCCCGCCATGCTTTCTTGCATTTTCTTTAACATAGCTCCTAGGACTACTCCCTCCCTCCCTTTTCCTTCTTGCACTACAACCCCCTATCCACAGCAGCTGGCCAGGTCACTCCCCCCCACCCCTTAGGTAAACCTGACCTTGGGAACTAGGGTCTTAGCCTATTGAAAAAAGTAGGATAATATTAGTCCTTCCTATTCTATCTATTGGCACCAAAAGTCCAAAATCTGGGTGCCATGGAGAGGGGATGACAGGGATGTCATGACTGTTTATCAAGGAGAAAAGCAGAAAATATTGTGGTGTTTTGAGGGTATAAATTTTATATATATTATGTATGTATGTATACCTATACATACATACATACATGTATATATACATATATGTATATATATGTATGTGTGTGTATATACATATAATATATATACACTATTTTTCAAGATGCTTTTAGTAGTCTTTCTCCTCCTTTTTTCCTTAGGACAAGCTTTGGCTTGAACTGTCCAGATGTTGTATAGTAGGATAAAATATTCAGAGATTTTGATTGCTAAGAAAAGCAAATTTACTTTTTGTTGTTTCTTGTAATGTTGGAAATTCATCTTTTCATCCCAGGGAAAGTGTTATATATCCAAAGCTTAGAAGAACTAGATAACAGTCATTAATAGTAACATTAGCTATGGCTTTAAGTTTATAGTACACATATAAATGTGGGGAGAAAGAAAATTACAAAGATACATAGGGGAAACTGTAATAGAATCTATTGTAAGTCTTTTCTGACTAACTTCACCTCAGATATTACCATAGTAAGTTCTTTCTACAATTATAAGATGAACTCAACAATTATTAGATTTATTTATATGTATGATTTGTGGAATCAGATTGCATTAAACCTAAAAGAAATAGGAAAAATGATTTGTTTTCCTTTAATAAGTAACAACTCTGGCCGTGCTTTAGATGACAAACAGTTTAGTGGATGGCTATTTTTGTCCATTTTTCCCTAACTAGCACATGAGAGTTATAGCATCTATCATGTTTCATATGTTCAGTAAAGATATACTGATTAGATATGGAACTAGATAATCAACAGGTGATTTTTAAAAATGAACAATTTATATTTTATTATTACCTCAACTCAGCTGAATGATTTCATGAATGAATTCATTCTTATTACAGAATGAAATCTGGAAAAATATTCTTCTCAGTCTCTATATCTACTGTTTATTAAGATAATTTTTTACAATATAGTTAAAGAGGGATATGGACCAAAGCTGATTTCACTGGTATAGGGAACTCCTGGGGGAATGCACTCCCAGTGCAAGGGAGGGCACCTTTGCAACAACCGATAGTCTGAAAAGTTGCCCAGAACCCCGAGAAGTGAAGTCCCTTTACTAAAGCACAGCTAGTATGTGTCACAGGACAGTTTTGAATGCATGTATTTCTATCTTTTAAGCTGGCCATCTACCCACCTTCTCAATATGATAACAATTATATTATATCCCTTTCATAAAATATAAGGGACAGAGATTTATTTTATTTTAATATGAAATTAAGATGCCTTGGTTTAAAAAATATTGCCTTCTCATGAATAGCTTTCAGATCGAGTTAACCACAGACAGTTTGCCACATTATTGTGGTTATTTTTTCCCCTGATGGGCTAGATATTCAAGTAAACTTGAGGAAATAGCAGAGCTCGATTTTCAAGGGGATAATAATTACATGAGCAAAATTGGCAATAGGAGATAAATGTATAGATCCTTTTCAGAGCAAATTTGACAATTATAGGTAATGATAGAAATGGTACTAAGTGTTTCTGTCATAATATTCATTATAATGTAATTTTTAAAGTAGGAAGTACATCATAGATAGGTAGATAGATAGATAGATAGATATTGAGTGCCTACTATGTGTTCAGCACTAAGTTAGATTCTGTGGATGGTACAAATATTTATAAAACATTCAACCTGATGACAGCCTCTATGTACCTCTGGGACTTGCTTCTCACATCCCGATATATGAAGTTTAGTTTTCCAGACTGCCTCTAGTACATAGGTCAGCAGAGATCTGACTTATAGCTTTCTGCTATTTTTTCTATAGGGACAAGAAGTTGCATTTTTCACTGAACCTCTATCCTCACTACAAACAGTGGGTCCTTTACTTTCTTAAGCAGTTGGAACATAGAGGCAGATCACAAATCCGATTGAGTGAGTAGCTGGAGTTGTCTGTCCTTAGTAAGGGGATTTCTCCACTGGGTGGCAGATTGGACTTATTAACCTCTAAGGTGGTTTTCTGGGCTATATCATTCCCCCAAGCCCAGCATTTGCATTTGCTCTGACTTCTGCTTGTCTCCCTAGTTCCTGACCTACTGCTTGCTTTAACCTCTTGTACAGCATAAGTGCAGAGAGCACTACCAGAAGACAAAGGTCACTGTTCAATGTGAGCTTGGTCAACTCACTTAACCTCTCTCTGTCCCAGTTTTCTGATATGTAAAATAATACTTGATTACCTTACAAGGTTATTGTGATGATCAAATAGTAGTGAATGTGAACATGCTTTGTAAACATTCTTGTTGTTTTTATCATCTCATTATTCCCATCTTTGTCCATGGAATTCACATGGAAACGGCCCTGGGACAAGTCAATTTCCAACTCCTATACTTTCATATTTAATATTATATGAACTATTGAAAAGGTGGACAATCTTCGTAGTTGAATAAAGGCATTAAGATCTAAGCTTCTCGTCTGTACGTTCACTGTGAGCACCCTCAGTACAACCCCAGTAGCAGGCAGTTCCCTCATGATTTGGCTCTCCTTTAATAGGTTTTCATGTTTTGAAAGCTTTTCATTTCACATAGCTTAGAAAATATATGTATATGGTATGCTTGACAGTTGGGGCAACAATTTGTTTTGTGATAATGGTCAAGGTCCAGTAGGGTTGACTAGTTGAGTTCTCCAGGATACTTTAAGGACTCCGTTTGTAGTATGAGGATTTGTCATGTCAGCCCATGAAAGAGAGTGAGCCTCTGGTAGATAGTCTTGATGGGGCTCACATCTTGCTAGATATGTGACAGGGGTTAAATTTATTTTAGCAATCCACGGTGATGTATTACACTTTGTATCATTTCCTTGCATAATCTACATTGAAGACTAAATCTAGTATCATTAAGGAGAACCAATCTGTAATTTCTGGTGACAATAACCTGCTCCTGAATTTCCATCATAAAGCCCTTCACTGTCACAAACAAATCTGCATCAGTCACAGTCATTTGTTCAGTTTTCCCTTGTCAACATATTGCTGACTGACTTCATGCAGATATTATCCATGAATCTTAATCATTTCAGAGACTCCATCCGGAAGCAAACCACTCCTGGTTATGTTTTTTAAAATCCAACGGCATTTATACCTTTTAGCAACTCGGATGAAGTGGTTTCTGCTTATTCCAAATGTATGTTGTATGTTTGTTTTTTTTCCTATTTGCCATGTTTATCATTATCATTATTATTTTTTTTTGTTTCAGGACTCCCGATTACTTGCTGGTTGTCTAGACCCCTGACCTTCAGCATAATCCTGGTTCCTCTCGTTCTAGGTTACCAGACTTCTGCTCTCCTCCACTGTTGCCCAAAGCAGTGGCCGTGATAGTTATAGTTGACTCTATGAAAGAAACAAATTCAAAATACATTATTTAAATCTCCAAAATAATAAAATCTCTAAGTCTTCTGTTTACATCCGGAAATGCACTTAATCAGTAGTTCTTGGGAGGGGGGGGGAGATAGGGACATATAAGTAAAGCGTGAATGGTTGATTCTACTGTTCTTTTGTCGACTCCCTGCAATCCATACCAACCTTCTCATTTCTCTAAGTCAGCAACTCCATTAAAACACAAGAAAACAAAGCACCAACAACTAGGGTGGGATGCAGTTTTCTTGCTATGGATTTTTGGAGATGGGAACTTGATAAAAACTGAGGGACTTTCCAGTCTAGTGATTTTGATTAAGCTAAACAGTCACTGTTGTTTTAACTTTGGACCTTTGTGGTATTTTGACAAATATAAAAAAGAACTCTAGGGGAAGCTTGGTGACTCAGTGGATAGAGCACTGGCCCTGGAGTCAGGAAGACCTGAGCTTAAATTCAGCCTCACACACTTATTAGCTGTGTGACCCTGGGCAAGTCACTTAACCCCAATTGCTTCATAAAAGAACTCTAGTTATCTGACATATTTCTAATATTTTCTTATATTTTTCATAATATTATTGCTGCATTCTTACATGCAATTTTATTACATTTTGGGACCAAACTTTTGGTATAGGAATGCACTCAGGGTGGTATAATGGGAAGGGAAGGGAAGCTGTGGTGAGAACAATGAGGTTGGAATTCCAGTATCACTAGTTGTATAATCTTGGGTGAGTTACTTGGCCTCCCTGAACCTCAGTTGTCATGCTTCTATAATGAGATGACTTGCATTAACTACCTCAAAGAAGAGTTATGAGGGTCAACTAAGATAAACTATGCAAAGCACTTTGCAAATGAGTAGATGGTCTTACATTTAAGCTGTTTGTTATTGTCATCATCATCAGCAGCAGCAGCAGCAGCAGCTATGGAAAATAGATCTTCTTT
This sequence comes from Trichosurus vulpecula, assembly GCF_011100635.1. Taxonomy (NCBI): domain Eukaryota; kingdom Metazoa; phylum Chordata; class Mammalia; order Diprotodontia; family Phalangeridae; genus Trichosurus; species Trichosurus vulpecula. Next base: position 14,404,127 of record NC_050582.1, read on the forward strand.
CTGTACTAGCTTACATCACTCCTTCTTGTCCACGAAAACAGCATGAGAGACTTTGTCAAATGCTTTTCGAAAATAATGGGTCAACTATGTCTATGGAATTTCTAATATATACTAAACCCTATATTTTAGGCAATCTTAGGACTTAGAAAAATGCAGCCCATTTCTTTTTGTTTTTGAATCAGGACCAGCTAAATCTCTATGTTGGTAGGATGGATTGTTGCCTCCTTGGCATGACTTGAAGCTTATACCCACACCACATACCATAATAAGTTCATACCATATACCACAATACATACCAATTGGATATACAACTCAAACTATAAAAGGTCATAGCACAAAAAAACAGAGAAGGGAAGATAGCTATAACTAGAGAAGGGAATTCTTAGCTAAGCAAAGGATAGACATAATCATAAAAAACAAAATGAAAAATTTTGATTACAAAAATTGAAAAACTTTTGCTGAAGCAAAATCAATTAGATTAGATCTATATTAGATCAAGTTAGAATATAAAGGGGAAAAGTTGCCTGGGGAAAATCTTTACAACCAAATTTCTTTAATAAAGATCTGATATCCAGGAGAACTCTAGTTATCTGACATATTTTTAATATTTTTTATATTTTTCACAATATTATTGCTGCATTCTTACATGCAATTTTATTGAGAATTGATACAAATATATAAGTGTTTAAGACTGAGCTATTCCCTAATAGGTAATAGTCAATGGATATGGATAAGAAGAAATGTGACCATACAAAATGCTCAAAATCACTAAAAAGAAAGAAATGCACATTAAAACATGTATCAGTTTCCACCTCACACCTCAGATTGGCAAAGATGACCATGAAGGAAACTGACAATTGTTGGATGGGTGTGGGATAACAGACACTCTAATGCACCATTCACTATTCAAGGATCTGTGAATTGGCCTAATTATTGTCAAAAACAAGTTGGAACTACGCCCCACGAAGGCATTAAACTGACTCATTAATACTACTAGGCATATATTACAAAGAGATCAAAGACTGAGGGAAAGTAACCATATAGATAAAAATATTTATTACATTATTTTTTGTTGAAGCAAAGAATGAAAACAAAGTAGGGTGCTATCAACTGAGAAATGGTTAAAAAAATTATAGTAGATAGATGTAAAGGAATATTACATCCTGTGCCTTATGAACTGAAATTAGGGATGGACTCAGAGAAACTTGGGAAGGCTTATGTGAAATGATGTAGTGTGAGATGAACACAACCAGCTGGATAATTTATGCAATGGCCACAATGATATAAAGCAAAACAATAATAAAAAACCATCAGACTTGTAATCATTGCTATGACCAATCGCAATTTCAGAAGACTGATGAAGAAACATGCTTCTGACCTTTTGGCAGAGAGGTTATAGCCTAGAGTTTCAGAAAAAAACACATACTTTTTGGCATCAGCCAATGTGATGATTTGTTTTACTTTACTGCATTTGTTATAAGGGAGGGATTCTGTAGGAGGGGGGATTGTTGGATAGCAATAGTGATGTAAAAAAAAAGAGGAAATAAAAAAGAGCATCAATGGAACATTAACGAAATACACAAAAGAAAGCAGAAAGAAATTCAATCAGGGACAAAGAAGACAAGCAAGGGAGTTCTGTTATTACCATGTTAACTGGAATATATAATTTAAATATATGTATGTGTATGTGTGCACATATATACATATAACAGTTCACAGTTTCATATGCATTGTTAATGTTTATTAGAATCATAACAAAAAAAGAAAATTTACATTTTAAAAGCAACAACACTCACAACAAAAAGAGCACAATAGGAGTCCATCTGCCCCAAAATGCACCTCTGACATTCTAGACATTAGAAGTAATACTTTGAATAAAAAAAGAATAACAGCAAAATGAGACATCTAGAAAATCCCTGTTAGCAAATGACTGTTCAACCGAATGTGAGTTAGAACTGGAATAGAAAAACCCCCTCATTTTACAGATGAGGAAACTGAGGCATGAAAATGATTTATCTAAGGTAAGTGGCAGAACCAAGATTCAAACACATCCTCTGACTTCAAATCCAATCCTCTTGCCATGAAAAAATATGTTATCTTGGGGGGGGTAGTTAATTAACAAATATTTATTAAGCATTTACTATGTGGTAGGCACTGTACTAAGCATTGGGCATACAAAGTAAGGCCAAAACATGGCCCCTATCTGAAAGGAGCACACATTCTAATGGGAGACACAACATACAAAAAACCATGTACATAGAAAAGATACGTACAGTGTAAATAGAAGGTAATATCAGAGGGAAAGCACTAGTAGTGGGGGAAACTGGGAAAAGCTTCTTGGAAGAGGTGAGATAGAAGTTAAGTTTTGAAGGAAGCCAAGGAAGACAGGAGACCAGTTTTATTATATGTAAAATTAGTTGGAGAAGGATAAGGCAAAGCACTCCGGTATCTTTGCCAAGAAGACCCCAAATAGGGTCATGGAAAGTTGAGCACCACTGAAGAGACTGAACAACAACAACAAACTTTGGGCTAGCTAAGTGGCACAGTGGATAGAGTGCCTTACTGGTATAGAAACTATAATTGATAATGTTTCTGATTTTAATAGAAATCTTAATTTCCTTTTTTAAACACTTTATCATATATTAATGTAATATGCCCATCACAACTTCAGTAAGTCCTATATTGCAAGTCCAAAATGAAAATATTAAAATCAGTGTCATTTATTTTTAGAATGTTATTTACTATTTATAGAAGCTGTGCTACCACAGAGAACTAGGGAGAGATGTGTCTTTAGTCTCTCATTTACGTTTCTCCTTGGCTCACTTAATCTAGAGAAAGATGTTGGAATAGTTAGACTGTGTTAGCAATTTTTTGTGATTTCCTAAGATGAGTAATACTGTTATTTGAATGTATTTTTTATTCTTGAGTACCATAACAAACAACATTAATACTTGCCCTTCTTTTAATTATAAATTATTCTCCAGTAAAAATAATTATAGGAATATGGTAATCAGGGCAAAAGTTAAAAGAATGTAAAATCGACTTTGCCATAAAATTACCATCCTATTATAGATTCAGAGTTGGAAAGGACTTCAGATGACATCTGGTTCAGCCCTGTCATTTTACATATTAAAACACATGCCTAAAAAGTGATTTACTCAATGTTAAGCAGGTATTAAAGTAGCAACGGAAGTTTCTTCTAAAAGTCTCATGAATTCTGGAAGTTATTCCCCCTTTTTTACAGAGATCATTTTGGGGGTGACCTAGTATATATTTGTTGACAACACCACAATGTTTTTGGAAGGAGATTTACAAGACAAAAGATATGTCAAGTTTGAAGTGTTATCTCAGTTAGTGACACAATGAAGCTTATGTTCTCTGTCAGGCAAGGATCTCCAAAATTCAACAGTTTCAGTGGAAATCCTGAAAGTATTAAACTATATTTGTCAATGACTGTGAAATAGAATAATTCTTGAAGTAAGATGAAAAGGCGCATATGATGCAATTAACTTTCAAAGCCTTAAGAGGACAGTTCTAGTATTTGCCTCTTTGAGGGTCTTCCTGGGTTAATGAGTGGTAAAAACCAAGTAACCTTGTCCTATAGAATAGCTTGTACAGAAGCACAATCCAGACACACGAAAAAGTGCAAAAACAATAACTTGGTCAGAAAATTTGTTTCAATCATGGGAATAAATTGTACTTTGATGCTTTCTAGTAATATAAAAGTTGATTTAGACTTCTTTTCAATGAATTGAAAATACAAACTTACTTTAGTCAAGTTTGTCATTTATTAACTTCATCCTCAAACTCTTGATTTCAGAGAAAAAAATGAAAAGACCAGACCCCTAGCTTCACAGGCAAACCTTCTATGGGAGGGGATGGAATAGCAATCACAAATGGATGTTAAGAAGTGTCAGGAGGGGAAGAATAAGGTCCCTCTCACCCCTTCCCTGCCAACTCACTCTCCTGGGAGAAGAGGACAGGATAGTGTCTGGGGCCCTGGCCACATAGAGCAGCATAGGCTAGTGGCTGGAAAGAGCAGGGATTCTGCCATTATGCTGCCAAGGGTGGCTTTTGGAACAAGAACTGACAGAGATCAGGTGTTCTTAAGTCTTCTGGCATAAAGAAAATCCTTTTCAGGCACTTTTTGCATGGACAGGGCAAATACGATGGTAAAATGAGGTGGTAGGACTAGTGATTTCCAAGGCCTCTTACAACTCTAAATACTAAGTCTCAAGGTAGTAAGGAAATGTTTCTAAAAGGACTTACCATATTGGGGCAAAAAGACCAAAGGGCCAGGGTCGGAGTGGATAAGATATAATGTTGGGACATCATAAGATTTAAATCTGAGTGAACAAAGACCACCTAGTCCATCACTCTGCATTTAGAGAGAGTGAAATGGAGACTTTAAAAAGTCACATGACTTACCCAGACTCTCACACAGTAAATAGCTGAAGCAGGAGATAAAACAGAGTTACTCAGCTCCTGTTTTTTCTTCAAGGAGACAAATCTTCAAACCTGAAAGGCCTTTTTGTTGTTTACCTGACGTTTAGTCATATCTTGTAGTCTCCACCACCTCAAGTCTATCCCAAACACTTCTGCCATGTTTATCTGATCATGTCATTTCTCTACTTAAAAAAAAATCCATGGCTATCCTTTGTTTATCAAATACAGTATAAATGTCTTAATGTGGTATTCATTGCCCTCCAAAAACCTTTTCAATTTTATGTCCCACTGTTCTCTTTAATGGTGCAGCTAGGAGATGCGGTGGATAAACGCTGGGCCTGGAGTCAGGAAGATTTGAGTTGAAATCCAGCCTCAGACATTTACTAGCTGTGTGACTCTGGGGAGGTCACTTCACTCTGTTTGCCTCAGTGTCATCATCTGTCAAATAAGCTGGAGAAGGAAATGCAAACCACTCTAGTATCTTTGCCAAGAAAACCCCAGAAAGGGTCCTGAAGAGTCATAAACCACTAAACAGCAATAACAGTCTCACTAGCATACACTACATTTCAGCCAAACTAGACCATTCATCCTTCCTTGGACAATTTTCCAACTTATCATTCCTTATTTACAATGCTCCATCTCTTATTTCCATGATTTTACATTGGATGATCCTCATGGCAGGAATGCACTGCTTCCTAACTCCTGCCTCCATCACTAGCATCCATCAATACTCATTTCAGACACCGGTTTCTGCAAGATGCCTCTCCAGGTCTCCTCACTGGCCTTCCCCTTCTAAGGTTACCATCTTCCCTGTCTTCCCTGTCATCTTCCAGGTACCTATTTCTACATATGTTGTCTCCTTCATTAGAACGCAATTTCCTTTAGTCCAAGGGCTGTTTTTGCATTTTTGTTGTATCTCTAGCACATGGTAAATGATTAATGAATGCTCCTTTCCCATTCCTCTGTCCTAGCGTGACCCCCTGAATCATAGCTAGTAGGAAATGCAATACAAATCTTCAAGGATTTGGAGAGAAAAAAATGTAAATTGAAGGAAACTGTAAATTGTAATTCTATAAATAAAGAACTGCACTATCGCTAATTTTGGCATAATTCCTTCACATTTTGTTTAGAAACATTTATACTTTTATTTAACATAATTTTCATTTCTTCTGGCAGCCCTTTGAAAATCATTTTATGCATAAAATCTGCTTTAGGCTATGTCTGTATAGTATTACAGGAATGGGAAAGTTGGCAACTATCCAATTGGTTCATTTCAAAAAATCCCGAGTAGTGTAACTGTCTACACTGTTGGAATAAAATGGGTAGTTAACCAAAATCTTTCCTTCATGTTAGGCTATGTGGATCTTGACTTAAAGTTTCGTGTCTGAACAAAACGTTGTTCATTAGTGGTGGGGAGGGGCAGGGTGGAGAAGAGAGTGGGGTGGAAGCCCACTAGACTGATTTTGGTCTATTCATAAAATGTTTCTGCCCCTCAAATAGCTCTCTTCTAAGAGATCTTTATCGGGTACACACTGAGAAGACTGATCATTTCCATAGCATATGGATGATCGTAAGTATCAAGTTGACTGTAGGTCATTCATGTTTTGGCAACAGCAGCTTGTTCTAAGCATAGATCTTGGAATGGTAGCCAAGCTGGCAGAATGACTGATAGAATGTTTAGTATGTGACTAGGTCACTATATTTCATGCTTGGAAAAAGCAGAGGTAAAGCACCTTTAAAATGGAACAGAGATAACAGTTTTAGCTGTACTGAGTGGGTTAATTTGCCTCTATAAAATCACTTAATCTTGGACAAACATTTGAAAGTCCTTGCAGCCATTTTCCCACACTCCTATTGGACTTTGGTCTTCATCCACGTTAGGAAAAAACTCTTGCAAACATCTTTAGTGGAACAGATTTGTTCCTTTAATTAAAGGACAAATACAACATGATGGTATGGAACTCTAAAGTAGAGTTGGTCATTGTCATCTAGGAAATTATACAGCAGGTTAGGTTTTGTCATCGTTATTCTTGTTGTTTGTAAGTATCCTGACCAGCTTTGCTTCTTGCTTCTGTGTTCATCAGGTCAGCACACTTAATACTGCCGTAGCTAGAGAAAATATAAAACCTCATAGATCTGTAGCTCAGGGAACTGAGCACCAAACTAACTTTGCTATTGGTTGTCCTGTGAGCTTGAACCTAGTTCCAGGAACTGAACACCCCTCATTCTTTGAGACAAGACCCAAGTGGCCAGGGAAGCTAGGTGGCTCAGTACAGCCTGGAGTCAGGAAGACCTGAGTTCAAATCTAGCCCCAGACACTTACTAGTTATATGACCTTGGGCAAATTTGCCTCAGTTTCCTCATCTGTAAAATGAGCTAGAGGAGTAAATGGCAAAACACTTCAATATCTTTTCCCAGAAACTTCATCAGACACAAGTTCACCACCAACAAAAAACCCAAATAACTAGGTGCCTGTCTTGGGCTTCCAGCCAAAGCCACTTTGTTGAATCAACTCTTTCTCTGGATCCCAGCTTTATTGTAAATGTGCCTCCTGGAGAATGGAGCTCTGGTTGGGGTTTTGTCCTTAGCCCGTTTCTCTAGTGATGTCACTAATCTCCCTGCCAAGTTTCCACTCTGCCTTGTGAAATACCCTCTAAATGTTTGCTTGCGGATGTGTCTAACATGACTCACCTAGATCCCAGTCTCCACCTTGATGCTGCTAAACTCACCCAGAATTCCCACCCACAAGTCCTATAGGCTGAAGGGCTAAAGCTCTCCTTTTTAGGTTCATTTAGACTACTACCTATGACCAGTCATAGTGGCCATACAGAAAAACCTGGGCTTCAGTCCTATCTCTGCCACCTCTGTGACCATGGAAAAGTCACTTAACTTTTTGGGATGTAATTTTCTTTATTCATAAAATGGGGGTTGAACTGTGTGATCAAAAAGGACTCTAACAGCCCTAAATGTGTGTTCCTAGTGAGCCCCAATATTGACATTTGTAACTTTAGTTGAGGGATTTTTTTCTCCTCAAATTTAAGGTATATGTGCAATTCCTAAGAAAGTATGCAAAATTCAGCTTTAAAATTGAACTTAATGTAGAAAATGATCAAACCAGTAATTTCCTTGAGATTCTCTAAAATTCCTCTAAATTTTCTCTAAAAAATTCCTGTGTAGGATTTGAACTGTTCAGTTGTCATCATAAATGATGAAGGACAGGAAGTGACTTCTCTGATTCCATCCACCCCTAACTGTTGACCTACATTTTTTTCAACCTGTTATCAACAAAATGTTGAATTTTTCATAGACTAAAATGAGTGTAAAGAATGTTAGATTTTTGTGACAATATCAATGCATTATTTTAGCAAGAAATAACCTATAGACCTTTTATTTGTATATTTGTGATTCATTTTTATAAACTTTTCCTAGGAAAAAATGCAGTTTTTAATATATTGAAGTTAGTAGCCTAAGCTTTAGGTAATTGAACCTGTATATATTTTTCTAAGAGTTAGCAATTTTTTTTCAGGGAATCATTTTGGCTAAGTCATTAAATGTGTTATAATGTATAGCTGAATATCTGAGGTGAAGATAATCAACGTGTGCTGTTCTTCAGTCAGAAATATAATTCTATTGATGTATTGACGCCAAGTAGAAAAGAAGCTGTTTGAGGGCGGGGACTGTTCCATTATTGTTTTTGTATTCCCAACACTGAACAGAGTTCTTGGCACTTGTTTCGGTCTAGATCCATGACTTCATTGGTATAGAAATAGCAATCCAAATTCTTGTAGGAAACTACTTCTACTAATTCAAATGGACAAGTATTCAATAGCTTATAGACTTTCAAAGTTGCCTCTGTCCAAGCATCTTGTATTTCTCAGACTTGGAACTTTATCTCACATCTTTATGACTCCAAGGACAGTTCTTGATATGACTCCATGTTGCTTCTCACATAGTAGGTACTTAATATGTGCTTGTTGATGGAATGATACATGTTCAGGAGGTCTTAGATCTCTTTGAGTGTTCCCAGCACCCAGCACAATGATTCACACATAATAGGCTCACTAATTGTATGTTGAATAGGACTGAATTCAATTTCATTGTCAAACTTCTTGAGCAGTTTTTAAAGTGATAATGATGAAGCTCTCTTGCGATCTCACACAATGGTAAGATGGTTAGCTGGGATAAAGGGAGCAATGCTGTTTCACAGAGCTTCTGGCCAAAATTGCCTTGTCTGATATCGAGGTAGCAAGGTGGTCAATCATAGAGAGCACTGGTCCTAGAGTCAGGAAGATATGAGTTCAAATCCCACCTTACACACTTGCTACCGGTCTAATTCTGGGTAAGTCAGTTTACCTTCCCTGTGCCTTAGTTTCTTCATCTGGAGATAATGATAGCCTCTACCTCCCAGGGTTGTAATAAGAATCAAATGAGATATTTCAAAATCACTTAGCACAGTACTTGGCACATAGTAGGTGTTTAATAATAAAGGCTTTTTTCAGATCTGTGATCTAGGTTTCACTTTAGGTTGGAACTTTAAATAACTAAACTCATCTGCCTTTAAAATCATAACAAATGCTGAAAAGGAGATAAGTGCCAAAGAAATGAGATATTCTCTTTCTTGGCTTGTTAAAACGATCCAGGCCATTAGTCAAATATGTAAAAAATGTGCTAACAACTTCCCAAAATCTCACTAAGGAAGGAACTCTCTCTTCCTTCCCCACCTTACACCCCATGAAATGAGAAAGCAAAATGATATTTCCCTCTTTTTTCTAATAGGATATGTTGGCATATGAAGAAAGCAACATATACTAGTTTTCAATAGCACAAGCATTGAAATTACTTGTGAATGCTAATTTTTATAGCAGCAACTCAAAGAAAAATAAAGGGTGTAGGGATTGCCCCTATAAATAAGCTTTAAAAGCCAACATGCATGATTGAGGCACACTTCATGCTTGCCTTTTTTCTTCTCTTTTGTTTTTGTTTTTGGGGTTTTTTTTTTGGTTCTGTCTCTTCTTTCTCATGATTCACTCCATTGGTCATAATTCTTCTCCACAACTTGACTAGTGTATAAATTAATTCAATGCTAAGTTATACATGGTAGTTATATGAGATTCCATGCCGTCTTGGGGAGGGAGGGGAAGGGAGGGGAGAAAATCTGGATCTCAAAATTATGTAGAACCGTGTGTTGTAAACTAAAAATAAAAAAAATTATTATAATTTTTAAAAAAAGCCAACATGCATTTAGGAAAACAATTTTAGAAAACAGGAGATGCAAAATGTTTGAACTTCTGAAACATTTAGTGTTGAGTCAAAGGCCATGTCTTTGTTACATTTCCAAATCAATTGTTTGGAAGTCAATTTGTTTTGCAGTTCACCAAAGAAATGCCAATTAGTTGACTCTTTTTGTTGTCTTAATGCCCAAAATAATGCAAATGAATTTAATCTATAAAGTTAGTGAATGTTTTATGAACCTATGTCATCATATTTAGAGACTGGGCCTTGAAGCTTAGAAGACTTAAGTTTCAAGTTAGCCTTTGATGTATTGGCTATGTATAGATGAGCAAGTCACTTAACTTCTTGGTTCTTTAGGAACCTCTCAAAGACAGTAAGTTGCAGAGCAGCTGCCTAAAGTTTTAAAGAGTGAAGTGCTGTTTTGCATACTAAGACTATCAGGAGGACCAATCTGGTAAGTGAGATGGATTGGAGGAAGAAGAAGCTGAAGGGCCACTGCAATTGCTTGAAGAAGTGGTTGTAGCAATGAGAATGGATGGAGAGGATGCATGCCATAGTGATTACAGAGGTCAACTGGAAAGGACTTGGATGGTGGGGGTAAAGGAAAGGGTAGTGTCAAAAAGGACTCCAGAGATATAAACGTGAGTAAATGACAGCCAGTCCTTTAATTCCATTGAGTAGATATTTCTTAGACTAACGGAGCAGTTAAATTCAATATCCTTCAAGGTCTTTTCCAACTCAGAAGTTGTATGATAACATACTCTAATGACCAAACCTTCTATCTTCCCTTACTGCTGGCCTAAATCTAGAAGTTACAATATATGTCTCCCAGGTTTGTTGTTCATTCATTTAGGTCATGTCTGACTGTTTTTTGCTTCCATTTTGGATTTGCTTGGCAAAGATCTTGGGCTGGTTTGCCATATCCTTCTCCAGCTCATTTTGCAGATGAGGAAATTGAGGCAAGCAGGGTGAAGTGACTTGCCCAGGGTCACACAGCTAATAAGTATCTCAGACCAGATTTGAACTTAGGTCTTTCTGACTCCAGGCCCTGCACTCTACTTACCACATCGCCTAGTTGCCTCTAGTTTTAGCCTACCCTTATTTCAGTGGGGTAGGCTATTCCCCTGGCCACTTGAAAACAAATCTCAAAGTAAACCCTGACAAAGCGACACATTCATTCACTATCACTAATATTTTCTTGATCATGAAGTGTATAATAATAAGTAAAATTGCTTATATGTTGTGGAAAAGTCACAAGAGAAGGATTAAATGTAAATATGTAAAGTATTTTTTATTAATGACATTATGTTTTAAAATTTTGATGAATTCACCTCTTAATGTCATATAGAACAATATTTAACCCCCTCTCCCCAGTCAGATTTAGGGAAGGATCTTGAGTATCTTCCCTTGTTCATCATAGGCTTCTACGTCTTAATGTAATATTTTAATGTATGAAGACGTTCATGATTATAGAAATGGTAAAATTAGTTGTTGGATTGAAGTCCAACTTTTGCTAAATGACATTCTACCAAATTAAAATTCCCCTTATAATAATTAAATATCATTTTCTTCCACTTGCTGTCCTAAACTACTCTGTTATGTTGTATTATGCTAACTAGTTGCCAAGTTTCACCCCCTCTGATGACTGATATTAAAGTGCTCACTTGAAAGGAACAGTAGTTCCTAGTAAGTCATTATCACTTGGCTATAATTTCTGTGTTAATTTCCTTTCCTTTCCTTTTCTTTATGTATTCAACTGTTAAAAACATTGAGAATATACATGTTCACATTAATATGTGTATAACTCTTCAGACTAACTGTAAGGAGCTATACTCTCTTATATATCAATTTCACTTTGTAAATTATTGACCTACTATGCAATTATGGTCTACCATATCAATTTTGGATGTCAGCTTTGGGCTTTAAATCCATACGTACAAATCTCTATTTGTTTGGTTAGTTAAAAATAGTCTCCTGACATATAAAATTTGGAAATAACACTTATTTTTAGTATTTTTTATTAAACTCTCCACAGGCAATAATATACTTAATAGATCAATGACATCTGCAGTTCTGTTCGCCAAAGTCATTTTTGAAAAAAAAAATAATTAAGGAATTTATAGAACCAACTTCCCAATTCTATTTGCATTCATATTTAAATCTATCAAACATGTTCTTTTCCAAAAATAACCTGCAATAGATCTAAGTATAAATCTTCAATCAGTTTTAGAATTATGCTTCTAACTATATGGCAGAATAATACCCTTATAGTTGTAAACATTTATTCCTAAGTGAAACTTTGTGATTAGATTCAGTCTTTATCAGGTCTTTCAAGTGGAATTCTGAACTACAGGGGAAAAATCATCCACTCTATACTCCATTTAACTGAATGGAAAGCTTCTTGGGGTTAAAGACTATTCTGTATAAAATACTAAGTGGTTAATAAATATTTGTTAATGAGGCTAGAAGGGTGATCCCATTCATTATGTAGCTGCGTGGATTTGTGATAACCACCCCATTTCTACATAGATAGCTATCTTTAATCTTTCTTTAAGAATTATCCTAGGAATTCCATGTACTTTTATTGTCACAAGCTGAGTTTACATCATCTGAAAAGAAACAAAATATCCATTTCTAAAAATGCTTAGTGATATAGTCTGGATCTTTCTATGACTCTGTTAATATTGGTAGTGTTTTGGTAGTTTTTTGAGAGAACATTCATCCAAAGACTAATAAAATAATCCTATTTTAGATTTTTTGAATGATTCTTTGTACTTCATTGATATAAATAATGGTAGTTATCATGGAGAGAGCACTAGAGGGAGTAGAGCTAGCAATGGAAAGTGAAGTTTACCAATTATTTGGAAAACAAACAAAAATTAATTTCCTGATCTCTTTAATAGTTCACCAGAGAAATAATAGTACATTTTTATATGACAATTCTAATTTCATTATTTGGGAAGCTGTCATAGTCCCTTCACATGTACAAATCCTTTGCCTTGTCAGATATATAACTAGAAAGAAAAAAAATCACCTCTGGTGATGTCAAGTCTATTTCTCACTCTTGCACAAGAGAAATACAGTTTTTGTTCATTAGGAAAGCTAATTTTATTCCTTTGGGGTTGATCTTTAAAACAGAGTAACTTTTATAAAGTAGTATAATGCCATGAAAGAAAGTACATTTAGAAGGGAGATTACCTCCTGAGATTTTAGCAAACTCTTCCTAGGGCAAGGTCAACATGAAGCCTGAGTCATCTTTGAATGAATCTGGATAGGGGCATGTAATTAACCTCAGAATGCTATCTGACTATTAGCTTTATTACTGAAACTTAAAACCAAGTTTGTCAGTATAGCATACATAAACAATAGGAAAGGAAATTGAAAAACATTCAGATATACACTGAGCACCACTTAGTGCATCTTTCTCTAAAACAGTTGACCCAGTTATGTGTGAATGAGATGTTTTTTGTCCTCTCTCATAGAGCTAGGCATTTTAAATCATGAACTACCTCAAGACTCCTAGGGAAAAAAAACAAACAGAAAACTGTGTAGTTAGCTTTCTTCCTTTGAGGCCCTCTCCCAAGAGAAGGCTCCAGGCGGAATGGCTAAATGTTAGGTGAGTGGATTCCAATCTCAGCTGTGCTGCTTAATAGCTCCATGGCCTTTGTCATGTTAGTCACAATTCAGCTTTCTGAGTTCAGTGTTTTGCTTTGAGCCTCAGTTTCCCCACTTGGAAAATAGGAATAGTATTTCTACTACCTACCTTACAAGATAGTCATAAGAATCAAATGAGATCAAGTGTTTAAAGCACATTTAAAACCATAAATTAAAAATTGCATTACTTATCATTATATGTGATACACTCAAAATAATCTAGTAATTATTTGCCTGGAGTATAATTTCAGTAGACATGGACTAGTAGAGCTACAAGGGACCCTGGGCATTACCTAGTCTAATTCTCACATTTTACAGAGGAACAGGGCCCATGTGACCTGCCCAAGACTACGCAGAGAGTTAGTAAGAGGTTCATGAAAACATTGAGCAGGGTTTGTTGTTCCTTGTATTTGCCCAGAACTTCACTTTTCAAACCACATTTATATCTGTTTTCTCCATTTCATTCCCATAAGAATCCTCCAAGGTAGATTTGGTAAGCATTATTAATCTCATTTTATAAATTAAGCTGATGTATTGATCAGCAAGCATACATTAAGTGCTTACTATGTGCTGGGCCCTATGCTAGGTATTTGGGATACAGATACAATGTTTTTTGGAAGGAGTTTGCACTTTAATGAGAGACAAGACTACATCTATAAATATATACAGAACAAATTTAAGGATAATAAACACAGAATAGTGAAATATAAGGTAATTTGGAGTAGGGGCAAGGACAGGATCATGTAGAAAATCATGTTTGAGTGAGATCTTGAAGGAATAGAATTCCAAGAGGTGAAGGTATGGAGGGGGTGTATGGTGGATGACCAGCATAAAGGCAGAGATGGAAGATGGAGTGTCCTGGGTGAGGAACAGAGAGAAAGTCATTTTGACTGCTTCCCAGTGTTGCAGCTGGGGAAGTAATATCCAAAGGGGCTGGAAAGCAACTTGTGAAGGGATTTAAAAGCTAAATAGAGGAGTTTATAATTTATCCTAGAGGCAAAAGGGAGCCATTGGATTTGATTGAGTAGGTAAGTGACTTGGTCAGATCACTTAAAGAAAGTCACTTCGGCAGGAGTGGGTGAGAGACCAATTTAGGAGACTGTTGTAGCTCTAAGTGAGAGGTAATGAGGGCCTGAACTAAGATGGCTATGTGAGTGGAGAGAAGGGGTCAGATGCTAATGTTGGAGTGGTGGAAAAGACAAGACTTGACAACTCACTGGTTATATGAGATGAAGGAAAATGAAGAGTCCAGGATGATTCTGAGGCTACTACAAAGCTGGGGGCATAGAAGGATGGTGGTGCCTTTGACAGAATTGGGAATATTTGGAAGATGGGTAGGAATTGGGGGAAAAGATAATGAGATCTTTTGGGGATGTTTTGAGCTTGAGATATCTCTGTGACATTCAGTTTAAGATTTGGTTATCCAGGTTGGATCTCTAGTAAGGGGAAATCTATTGACTCCTCAGGAAACTGATTCCACTTGAGGAAGGGTCTAGCTCGGGGAACCTGCAGCCTCGAGGCCACATGTGGCCCACAAGGTCCTCAAGTGCAGCCCTTTGACTGAATCCAAATTTCACAGAACAAATCCCCTTAATAAAAGGATTTTTAAGACTCCAGTTTTAGTTCAGGGGCCCAGGATATGACCCCTTATAAAGTGTACCTATATTCATGGTTCTCTTGGGAGCAACCAATCATTCCACTTGATAGCTCTGAGACCCTGCCGATGGAGCCATGACTCATTTTTATCTTTCTATATATTAGAGAATTAACAAAATTTTCCGGGATTGAGTTTGATTAGTTGAAGCAAAGCAATTCACAGCAAAAGGCATTCAAAGAAATATTAGATGGTAATAAATGAAATCGAATCAAATAAAATATCCCCTTTCCCAAACTGAAACAAAAAAGCAATGATCATCCGGCTTTTACTTGATGGCCTTTTGTAGGGGAACCCAGTGCCTTTTGAGCATACCCATTCCACGGAAGGACACCTCTAACTGTACAAGGTATAGTTTGGGGGCCTACGATTACACCTCTTGCAAATTGAACCCATATTCATGGAATTTGGGGATTAATCATTTGTTTTACTTTATACATTTGAGCTCCCACGTAGGTGAACATGAGCCCTCCTGAGGAAACTCCCCAGCACTTTAGAAAAGCCTTAATTTTATCTCTGGTCCCGAGGATGTGGCCTCAGATATAAACCCTACCCATATTTTTTTGATATTTGGGGGAATCATCATTTTTATACCCATGTGGGCAGAGTCCATTTCTCACTTTATCTTCCTATGTAACACATAATTAACAAAGCTTTCCTGAGTTGCTTTTGATTAGCTGAAGTTAGAAAATTTCTGAATTCAGAGCAGAAGACATCCAAGTTAACAGAAAAACAGTGCAATAATATGGAATTGGATTGAGTTGAATATACTCTGGGTGACCACTCCCCCTGAACATTGTGGGAACATGATGTACAGTAATAAAGAAATCATGAACATCATTTGGCAGGTCGTGTGGTCACAGGTGATTATCCCAAATGCACAGTGTATGTGCAGCTAGTTACCAAGTACAGAACATCCACATGAATTGTATGCAACAGACCAAACATATGGATCACATTCAGAAACAGTGCATATAACAATAGGACATAAAAACAAAGTTGCATTTTGCAGGCCAAATATATAAGTCATACAACAACATATAACGTTCCCTTTTGTTATTTACAAAGCACCCATTAAATTCATCCCATCAATGGTCTCCATAGTCAATTTGCAGCTATGTCCACAGGCCATCCTTAGAATCAGCATGGCCAACTCTCCAACTGCTCTTGTTCTATTCACCAGGGAATCTGACTATTGGCAGAAGGTAGTTATAAGTTACTGTTTTTTCAGGTTCCTGACCATTCTTTGGGGTGATTTTGTAGACTACCAGGTGGCCCAGCCTTCCAGCCTATTATCTTCTATTTCCTCTGAATGAGATTTCTTAGCTGGATTCTATCTCTGGGCTGTTATTCCTAGTAGTGAATTCAAGCATCATATTCCTATCTAAGTTCTCTTCCATAGGACACAATTAAAACATTGCCTGCAAGTCTTCTTGAAGATAAGGTATAGTGTGAAACTCCTGATTCCTGATAAGGCTGATGTTTCTTGAGAAGCATATTATCAAAATGTTGACTTTGGCCAGAATGTTTCCAGACAGGCAAGCCATATATTGACAGATACTTCTCCAATAACACATTAGCACCTTGCCAATCATAGACATTTCCTGGTTCCTGATTGAGTATACCTTTCTGTTCCAGATGAAATTGTTTCTTACCATGTTGCTTTCTTTCTCTTCTAGAGATTTAAAAAAAAATCTGTACACAATCTCCCAAGGCCTACTGGAAGTTGTACTCACCAGATAAACAGCAGTTTTCTTTGAAAACATTGATTATAGGTCTCACTCTTACCATATACATCTGCCTTTACCTTGGACCAGTAGAATATTTCATAACAGCTCCAGAATTCTTGGAACAAGTGTCCCAAATTGCCATCTATATCTTTCACAGTCATAGAATCATAGATTAACAGTTGGAATGAACCTTAGAGGTTGACTAGTTAACTCACACCCCCATCTTATTTTATTTAAAAAAAATATTTATTTAATTTATTTTTTGTTACATTTTGAGTTCCAAATTGTCTTCCTCCCAATACTGCATTAGAGAAGGCCAACAATATATCTGTAATATACATTATATATGCGTGTATGTATATGTATGTATGTGTGTGTATATATATATACATATATACATATATATAATGTTGGCCTTCTCTAATAGATGCATGCATACATATACATACACATATGTTTATATACATATATGTATACGTGTATGTGTACACACACACACACACACACACACACACACTCACTCACATGTGGAACCATACGTGGGGCAGCTAGGTGGCTCAGTGGATACTGCTGGGCCTGGAGTCCTGAGTTCAAATCCCACCCCAGACACTTACAAGCTGTGTCATCCTGGGGAATTCGACCCTGTTTGCTTCAGTTTCCTCATCTGTAAAATGAGTTGGAGATAGAAATGGCAAACCAATCTAGTATCTTTTGCCAAGAAAACCCCCAAAAGGGTCATGAAGAGTCTGAAATGACTGAACAGCAACAGTGGCAACAACAAAACAATACATACTTTCACAATCAGTTCTTTCTCTGGAGGTGGATTAACATTTTCCTTCTCAAGTCTTTGATAGTTGATAGGAATATTCATATTACTCAGAATAGTTTAGTCATTCACAGGAATTTCACAGCTATACCTTATCTTTAAGAAGACTTGCAGCCACTGTTTTAATTGACCTTATCTTGGTAAATGGTGTAAGATATTAATCTAAACCTAGTTTCTGCTTTCCAGTTTTCCTAGACACTTTAACCAAATAGTGAGTTCTTATCCCAAAAGCTTAAATTTTTACATTTATCAAATATAAAGTTACCACAATCATTTACTACTGTGTATTGTATATGTACTCTATTCCATTGATCCACTATTCTATTTCTTAGATAGTTTTGATAATTACCACCTTATAATATGGTTTAAGGTTTGATACTACTAGACTTCCTTCCTTTACAATTTTGTTCTTCCAAATGAATTTTGTTATTCTTTCTTTTTCTAGCTCAATACAATATTTTTGGTAGTTTAATTGAGATAGCACTGAATAAGTAGGTTAGATTAGGTAGAATTAGAATTTTTATTGTAGTAGCTCAGCCCACCCATGAATAATTAATATTTCTCCAATTATGTAAATCTGACTATACAAAAAGTATTTTATAATTGTATTCATATAGTTCTTGGGTTTGTCTTAGCAGTTATTTTATATTGACTACAGTTATTTTAAATGAAATATCTCTTACTATCTCTTCTTGCAGGGCTATGTTGGTGATATATAGAAATGCTGATGATTTATGTGGATTTACTTTATATCCCCCTCCTTTGCTAAAATTATTTTTTCAACTATTTTTCAGTTGAATCTCTAGAATTTTCCAAGTATACCATCATATTGTCTTTATAAAGAGGTAGTTTTATATCCTCATTGCCCATCATGATTCCTTCAATTTCTTTTTCTTATCTTCTTGCCATTTCTAGCATTGATAGTACAATTTTGAATAATATTGGTGATAATAGGCATCTTTGCTTCACTCCTGATCTTATTGGGAAAGCTTCTAGCTTATCCCCATTACAGAAAATGCTTGCTTCTGATTTTATATAGATGCTTCTGATTTTATATAGATGCTTCTTATCATTTTAAGGAAAAATCCATTTATACTTGTGCTTTCAAATGTTTTTAATAGGAATGAATGTTATATTTTAATAGCTTTTTATCTATTGGTGGAATCATATGATTTTTGTTGCTTTTGTTATTGATATAATCAATTATGTTAATATGTTTCCTTATATGGAACCAGCCCTACATTCCTGTTATAAATCTCAATTGGCCACAATGTATAATCTTTGTGATGTATTGCTGTAATCTTTTAGCTAATATTTTGTTCAGGATTTTTGCATCCATATTCATTAGTGAAATTGGTCTATAATTTTCTTTCTCTGTTTTTTTCTCATCCTGGTTTAGATATCAGCACCATATTTGCTTCATAAAAGGAGCATGGTAGAACTCCTTCTTTGCCTGTCATTCCAAATAATTTATTTAATTTTGGAATTAATTGACGTTTACCTGTTTGGTAGAATTCACTTGTAAATCTACTGGTTCTGATTTTTTTTCTTAGGAAGCTTATTTATGAGCAGTTCAATTTCTTAATATCTTTTTCTAATATAGGTTTATTTAGATATTATAGTTCATCTTCTGTTAATCTGAGCAGTTTATATTTTTGTAAGCCTTCTTCCATTTCACTTAAATTGTTAAATCTATTGGCAAAATAACTCCTAATAATTGATTTGATTTCATCTCCATTGGTGGTATATTCACCCTTTTCATTTTTAATACTAGTGATTTGGTCTTCCTCTCTCTTTTTTAAAAAAAATCTTATCAGCCAATGGTTTATTTTACTGTTTATTTCATAAAACCAACTCCGAGTGTTATTTACTAACTCAATGGTTTTCCTACATTCAATTTTTACTAATTTCACCGTTAATTTTCAGGATTTCCAATTTAGTGTTTAATGGGTGATTTTTAATTTGTTCATTTTCTAGTTTTTTTAACTGCATACTCAATTAATTGACCTGCTTTTCCTCTGTTTTATTGATGTAAGCATTTAGAGATACAAATTTTCTTCTGATTACTGCTTTTGCTGTATTCATAATTTTTCATATTATTTCATTGTTATCACTCTCTTTAGTAAAATTATTTTTTGTTTCTACAGTTTATTCTTTTATACACTCATTTTCAGAGATTTGACTTTGTAGTCTCCAATTAATTTTTAATCTGTGCTTCCATGGTCCCTTATTAAATGTAATTTTTATTGCATTACGATCTGAAAAGAATGCATTTAATATTTCTGCTTTTCTGTATTTGACTATAAGTTTTGATGCCCTAACATATGGTCAATTTTTGTAAAGGTGCCATGTATTGCTGAGAAAAAGTTCTATTCCCATTCACTTCTCTCTGGATAGATAGGCATCATATCTATCTCATTTAAGATCCTATTAATCTCCTTGACTTCTTTCTTATTTATTTTTGGTTAGATTAATCTAGCTATGAGAAGAGAAGATTCAAGTACCCCACTATTATAGTGTTGCTATCTATTTCCACGTGTAATTCATTTATCTTTTCCTTCAAAAATTTGGATATTATAACATTTAGCATACATATACACATACATTCAGTATTGTTAATACTTAATTGTCTATGGTACCTTTTAACATAATGTTAAATGTCTTGCTTCTCTTTTTAAATTAAATCTATTTTAGCTTTAACTTTGTCTGAGATTATGATTACTACCCCTACTTTTTTTCTTTACATCAGCTGAAGCATAATAAATTCTACACAAGCCCTTTATTTTTACTCTATGTGTGTCTCTTATTTTATATGTGCTTCTTGTAAACAACATACTGTTGGGTTCCGGTTTTTGATTCTTTTTGCTCTCTGTGTTTATCTTATGAGTGAGTCCATCCCATTCACATTTAAAGTTATAATATTAGTTGTGCATTTCCCTCCATCCTAATTTTTCCCACTGTTTATCCTTCTCTCTTTTTACCCTATCACTCCTCAGAAGTCTAATTTGCTTCTGACCACTGCCTCCCTAATCCATATACCCTTTTAAGAGTCCCTTTCTTATCTTATCCCCTTGCCCTCCTATTTCTCAGTAAGTTCAGTAGACTTTTATACCCAAATAGATGTATATGTTATTCCCTCTTTGACTCAGTTGTGGATAACAATAAGGTTCCTGAAACTTCCACTCTGTCCTCTAATATAAAAGTTCTTCCACTCATGACTCTTTTGTATGAGATAATTTGCTACATTTAACCTCTCTTTACCCAGTTCATTTTTAGGATCATCCCATCACAATCAACTCAACTCTAAGCCCTCTATCTATGTATTCTTTCTAACTAACCTAGTAATGGTAATATTCTTAAGAGTTACAAGCATCTTTTTTTTTACAAGCATCTTTTCCCATATAAGAAGCAAGCAATTTAACCTTATAAAATCCTTTATTATTAGCCTTTTATGTTTACCTCTTTATATTCCTCCTGATTCTTCTATTTCTAAGTCAAATTTTCAATTCAGTTCTGGTCTTTCCCTCAAGAATGCCTGAAAGTCTTTTAATTAATTACACATCCATTTTTCCCCTTGCAAGATTATATTTGGCTATGATGGGTAGGTTATTCTTGCTTGCAAAACCTAGCTCCTTTGTTCTTTGGAATGTAATATTCCACATGCTTCACTCTTTTCATGTAGAAACTGCTAATTCTTGAATTCTTTCTTTCTAGTTGCTTGTAATATTTTCTTCTTGACCTGGGAGCTTTGAATCTTAGCTATAACGTTGCTGTGAATTTTCATTTTGGGATCTCTTTCAGGCAGTGATTGGTGGATTTTTCTCAGTTCCCATTTTCTCTCTAATTCTAACACTTCAGGGCAATTTTCCTTAATAATTTCTTGAAGTACAGTGTGTAGACTCTTTTTTCATCATGACTTTCAGGTAGTCCAAAAGTTCTTATATTAACTCTCCTCCATCTGTTTTACAGGTCAATTATTTTTCAAATGATATATTTCATGTTCTCTTCTATTTTTTCATTCTTTTGATTTAGTTTTATTATTTTTGTTGATGTCTTATGAAGTCATTAGCTTCCCCTTGCCTTATTCTAATTTTGAAAGAGTTTTCTTCAGTAAGATTTTTAAAATTTCTTTTTCCAATTGATTGGCTCTTTTCATAATTTTCTTGCATTACTCTCATTTTTTCCCTCGATTTTTACTCTACCTCTTTTATTTGATTTTTAAATTCCTTTTTAAAGCTTTTCCTTACACATAGTTGTATTGACTTCATTGTCTTCTGAGTTTGAACCCTGATCTGCTCTGACACCATAATATGGATCTATGGTTAGGTTCTTTCTCTGTTGTTTACTCATTTTTAATGGCCTATTTCTTGACTATAAAGTGTATGTTAGAGTCAAGTTCTGCTCCTGGGGTGTGGAGGATAATGTCTCTGGCCTCAAGTGTTTCTGACCTCTACCTGGGGGTCTTTGACCTCTTGGTTGGTCCGTCCCATGTTCTATGATCCAAGGCCAAGCATGGTCCCTCTTCTTCTACCCCAGGCCATGTTCTATAAATGACTTCTGGTACTCATTTATGCAACTGAGTAAGGGCTATGGCCCCTAGCAACACTGTTGCCTCAAATACTCTCACTCCCTGAGGTCCTTCTGGTCAGCTCACCCCTTTACCTGGAAGTGAAACCAGGGACTCCTGAGGGACAACAATCACCAGGGTCCCGCCCCTCTCCTCACACCTCCTCCCCCAGATCCACTGTTTGGGCCTAAGCCTGGTCAGTGCTTGAGTGACATGTCCAGTGCTAGCAGGCCTGGGACCTGTGTCCAGAGGCAGCAGGCCTGGGCCCCTCGGCCAGTGTCAGGTGCGAGTCCTGCAGTCTTCCCCTGACCGGCTGCCCAACCCCACGCCTTTAGTGGAGTGAAAGTTCCTGAAGCCTGGTCTGCTGCCCACACAGGTGCCCCCAGGGCTTGCTGTTTGTTGGTATTTGCACTTCCTCCCAGCCAGCCCACTGTCCTGGTAGCTCAGATCTTTCCTAACACCTTCCCAAGTTGTCAGGCAGTATGACTGCTTTACCCTGACTTTTAAGGATTTCTGTCTCTCTAAAATTCACTCCAAGATGTTATGTTATTTGGGCAGGTGCAGAATTTGAGAGGGTTAGGTAATTTCCTGCCTTATTTTGCCATCTTCCCACAATCCCTCCCACTTTATTTTACTTTTAAGGAAACCGAAGTCCAGAATATTTAACTTATCTAGGGGTCACATAGGTCACATCAAGGTGGTGTTTGAACCCAGGTCCTTTGACTCCACAGTCATTGAGCTTTTCATATCAGAAGGCTTTGGATAGCACCAACTGCTTCTCCCTCATGTTGGATTAATTATGTTCTACTCTCTCTCTCTCTCTCCCTCACACAGACACACACACACACACACACACACACACACAGAGGAATGCAGTTTGAGTTCCAAGATCCATGTCACCCATGTATCCACCTGTATCACTTCTTGTAAACACTATCATGTAGTTGTTCCCATCACCAGTCCTCTAAGGAAAAACAGAGCAGGAAGGATTGGTCCAAACATAAGATTTACAGCACATTTTCTAGTGGAAGTTCCAGACTTAACTACAATTTCATATGTTAGTGGCTAAAGTCTCTGGATATCACAAATCACTTTCACCCATTCTGTGGGTATCACCATGATTTTGAACACATGGGCACTAAAAGATGGGCCAATCTCTACATGCGTTTTAGTCTTCCATGCCTGATAATGCATGCTGATCTCATAGTTGGCTAGTGCTGCTACTTCCCTCTGGCCTGTAACAGTCAACATGGTGTTTTTCAAAATATGGCAAAATAGAGTGGTCCTCTTCTCACCAGCCTGTTATATGGGACCACCCAAGTGCGAAAAAGACCTGATGCATTACCATCGAGATCATCTTTCTCTTGCATGGCCCACAGATGATTGTATATGTAACCTGGATAGTCTGCGTATATATCCTGAATATTCTTCCAGAAGGTTGTATCCTTTTACTTCACTGATTGCCAATGATCCAGGATGTATTCTTTGCCCTCTCTTCCCTTCCTAATGACCATTGGTCTTTTCCAGTTAAGTTTCAAGGTCTTCCTTTGTATAAGGTAAAATTTCCCCTTAATTAAAGACCTGTTGCTTTTAGTGATGTAAGTCACCTGTTGCTTCTCTGGAAATTTCTAATTCCTCCCAGGGCAGCTGCAACCCACTGGGACAGTAATTGGTACCAGCAAAAGTCGGGTTTTGTTTCATGGAAGAGCAAATATTTATGGCTTTCTCACACCTCCAAAGGACCTAAGAGACTCATAAATTCTGGCACTCACCCTTGCATTCCTTTCTCCTATACTTCAAGCTCTCCCTTTTCTTCTTCCTCCTTTCTCTCTTCTAGGTCTCTTTTTTCTGTGTTTTTTTTTTTCACTTGTCTTCACTACCATGATAATTCTCAAAGAGAAAAAAAAGATTGTTGAATCCTCCACTTTTCCTCTTTATGTCCTCTTAAACAAGGGATTTGCAGACCACCCTGACAAGTCAGAGGAGGAGGGAAGGTCACCAGGCTTTGCTATCTACCTTCAAGCCTATGAGGAACCTCTGTAAAAAGTCAATGGAGAATTGGCAGCAGGGGTTGTCTGAGTGTAGTCATTTGAAAGGGATGCTTGGCCAGCATGATTGATAAGCAGATTCCAGGTCCGAGAAGCCTAGAATGTGGCTAACTAGGAAGGAAACTTCCACCAGTGTGTCCCGAATGCCTCAATTCCCCATTTCTGAGAAGAGAAAGAGAATAAGCATTCATACAATGCCTGGTATGTGATAGGCACTATGCTAAGTGCTTTCAAATATTTCATTTGTTTCTCACAACCCTGGGTGGAGGGGGTGCAGATGCTGTTATATCTCCATTTAACAATTGAGGAAACTGAGAGAAACAGGTTGAGTGACTTGTCCAAGATCACATAGCTACATAGTGGCTGAGACCATATTTGAACTCCGATGTTCCTGACTCCAGACCCAGTGTCAATCCACTGGCCCACCTAGCTGCTTCTAAGTCCTCCTCTATGTACTCCAAAGTCCTTTGTCCTTTTATGTTCTCTGTGGCAGCCTTCTGGCCCCTTTCAGAGGTGTGACCACAGACATTTAAAATATTTTAATAATATAAGTTTACTTATCTTTTGTTACATTTTAAGTTCCAAACTATTTCTCTCCCTCACCACCCCACACTAGAGAAGACCATCATTTGACATATACATATATGTATGTGTGTATATGTATGTTCATATCATGCTATGCATACTTCTATTTATCAGTGCTTTCTCTGGAGGCGGATAGCATCTTCTTTCGTAGGTCCTTCGTAGTTGATTTGAGTAGTCATAATACTCAGAATGACTTAGTCGTTCGTGGTTATTCTTTGAATAATATTCCTGTTACTATATACAGCATTCTCTTGGTTCTGCTCATTTACCTCTTCATTATTTCATGCAAGTCTTTCCATGTTTTTAAAATAACCAATCCTGTCATCATTTCTTACAGCAAAGTAATGTTCCATTCACAATCACACACTGCAACTTGCTTGGCCATTCCCCAGTTGATGGGCATCCCCTCAATTTCTAGTTCTTTGCCCACAAAGAGAATTGATATGAATACTTTAGAACATATTGGTTCTTTCCTTTTTCCCTTGTCACCTTGGGAAACAGACTTAACAATGATATTGCTAGGGCAACGTGTATATAGTTTTATAACTCTTTGGGCATAATTCCAGATTGCTCTCCAAAATGGTTGGATCAGTTCACAATTCCACCAACAGTGTATTGATATTTCAATGTTTTCACATCCCCTTCAACATTCGTCAGTTTTTGCTTCTATCATTTTAGCCAATCTGATAGGCGTGAGATGATATCTCAAAGTTGTTTTAATTTGTATTTCTCTAATCAGTAATGATATAGAGCATTTTTCATAGGACTATAGCATTGCTTTTTCTTCCAAAGACCGTCTGTTCATATTTATCAATTTGAGAGTATTTATAAATTGGAGAATGACTCATATTCTTATAAATTTGAAATAAATAAATTTTATAATAATTATAATAAATGTATATAAATATTATTTTATATGTATATATTATATTTATATATGAATATATATTAAATATATATAATAAATAAATAAATTTTATAAATAAAACTTCTCTATATAATTGAGATACGAGAACTTTATCCAAGAAATTATCTATAATTTTCCCCAATGGCTGCTTTCCTTCTAACCTTGGCTACATTTGTTTTATTTGGACAAAACCATTTTAATTTAATGTAATCACAATTATCCATTTTACATCTCAAAATTTTCTCTGTCTTGTTCATTCATAATTTTTTCTCTTACCTGTAAGTCTGATAGGTAATATGTTCTATGTTTGTCTAATGTACTTATGATCTCTCCCTTTATATCTGGCTCATATATCCATTTTGACTGTATCTTGGTAACTGATGTAACATGTAGGTCTGTACCCAATTCTGCCAGACTGCTTTCCAATTTCCCCAACAATTTTTGCCAAATAGCAAATTCTTATCTCCAAAGCTTAAATCCATACATTTGTCAGACACAAGGTTACTGTAACCACTTAGTACTGTGTATTGTGTGTTACTACAGACTTTAATTGGGGGTACAGATTCTTGATGCCACTGGAGACCCTTTACCAGGTAATGTGCCAATGGAAACCCAGAGAAGGTCTGATGGCTCAGTTGTACTTTTTCTCATGTAGCCATAGAATCTTCCTCCAGCCTTTTAGAGGCTAATCTGGGGGTATTCGTCTGATTCCTTCTGATGTGGAACATCAGAATTGGATTTGGAGAAGTTGAGTAGGGACTAGGACTTAGGTTTTAGCTTTCCTGGGCCAAAGAAAAAAGTTTCCCAAGGGAGACCTCAATAGGATTGAATGGTTTTGTGTTCATAATGGTGAGGATACCTCTTTGCCTAAGGGAACCTGATTCAGGAAATACACAGTCTTTAAGGGTTTAACCGTACTGTAAATATGACATAAACTGTTTCTTGATCGATAGTTTTCAGACTGGAGAAAGACAGACATTTTTGCCTTCCTGTGGTTTTTGTGTAAACTGGGAAGTAACTGAATCCTGGCTTTGAAATGGTTTTAAATGATATCTACAAGTGACAAATTTGGGGAAACAGATGACAAGATATCACTATTGTATCATGGTTTTTCCCTCACTTGCTTGATGACTATATTTGGAGGATAACGTATATACAATGCTTTGCAAACTTTAGTGCACTCTTTTTTTTGTAGGGGGGAAGGCAGGGCAATTGGGGTTAAGTGACTTGCCCAAGGTCACACAGCTAGTACATGTGTCAAGTGTCTGAGGTCGGATTTGAACTCAGGTCCTCCTGACTCCAGGGACGGTGCTGTACTCACTGCACCACCTAGCTGCCCCTAGAGCACTCTTTAAAAGGGACTAATCAACTGGCAAGAATATGATGTAAGGCCTTGGTTTTCTGGGATCATGCTTTGATCTTGGTTCCATAACTTGGATGACTTCTTTTATTTTGGAAAACCAAATTGGTATTAGGGATTATTGCCTTGGAACTGTGCTGATGACTCAGCATTCTCTCCAACAAGGGGAACTGTCAGCAGCCTGTTTGACTAAGTGATCGAGAGTGATGGCTCTGAGTAACATCTCCTTCCTGAACTAGTCCCCAGGGAGAATATTCAGGAAGGGCTACAATTTCTGTGGGGAGCAGTCCCATGAAGATGGTGGCAGGACTTTCCTGATAATTCCTCAATGACCTCCCCTTTCCTTTTTTGGAAGGACCAGCCCTGACCTCTAGGATTTCAGGCCTGTTTCCTGTATGCTTTGTGTGAAGAATATGTAGCATGAAGCAGCAATTCTGGGCCCAGAATTTAATTTGGATCCAACTACAATTGAAGGAAGTTAGGCTCAATTTGATTGCATGTCTAAGGAAACGCCAACAGCCCCTAAGAAAATATACCAAGTGGCCTTAAGTTGGAGCATGGCCAGAGGTTCTGTGCTGACCAAGACTAGGCTCATCAGTGACAGTGTTTTCCCCAGGCAGTAGTTTATGAGGGTCATCCAAAGGAAGTTCTTGATCTTGTCTCTCTACTAGTACAGATTCATGGCAGGGAATATGTGATAGGGTTATAGAATAACTACTTTCACTAAGAAGTAACAACTGCTCCCCCCTGAAGGTATTTTCTAATTTTAAAATTGTTTTTAATCCCTCCCTCTATTCCATCCCATCACTTCTGTTTCTGTAACCATTTAAGAATTGAGTTATGACCTTTGACCATTATCGACAGGGACTCACATTTGTTCATTTTTAACAGTTCCTTATACATTTTAGATATAAGACTTTTATTTATCACATGCAACTTAAATATTTCCCAATGTATTATTTATTCTTTTAATTACACTGGGTTTTTTTTGTTATTGTGTAGAAAGTATTTTAATGTAGCCAAGCACATCTATTGCTTCTCTGATAATTCCTTCTATTTATTAAATAGAAAAAGTTATTTCCACTCTTCAGCTGAGATATTGAATTTGCTTTAATATTTCTATTTTATGTTTATTTCTTATCCAGCTGGAATTTACTGAGTATTTGGTATGAATTTGGAGTTTAAATCCATTTCCCACCAAATTGATACCCAATTTTTCCCAGCTAGACTGCTGATAATAATTTGGTAAAAATGTTGAGCCTCATTAATAATGAGAAAGAAATTGAAACAACTTTGAGATACCTCTTCTTTCTGCTACCACATTGACAAAAATAATTTAAAACACTGAAATGATGTCAGCTAGCATCTGGAAAAACATATGTATTCATTGTAAACTTGTAGCATCTTTTTGGAGGAAATCTGGAAGTATATAATAAAAGTTACAAAAGTTGTCATACCCTTTAGCTTGGTAATTTTATTGTTGGGAAAATACACAGAAAGCATTAGGGAAAAATAGCTCTCTCCTTCAAAGATGTTCATAGCATTATTTGTAATTGGGAAGAGCTTGAATGTCCATCAATGGGGTAATGATTAAACAAATCATGCTATATTAGTATGAAAACTATAAATAAATGTGAAAGAATGCAGAGTAGAGGAAAAACAACCAAGGACAGTACACAGTACAACAATAAAAGGGTAAAAGCGAGTGGACAGAGAACCCTGATGGAGACATGGAAGGGAGATAAATGAAAAAAAAATATGATTTTTTTCTGAGGTGAATTTCATTTATTGAAATGAAGATAATTGGAAAAGAAAAATAGAGCATAATTCTGAACCTGCTACCCAGTATTCAGTATATGATTGTTGTGGACTTGTTCGGAATGTCAGATTTATTTTTTTTGCCTGTTTCTATTGTACTGTCAAGTTTAACCCTGTTCTATTGGTGAGAAGGGTCTGTGTGAACCCTTATGTGTATTTCTTAATTTTGCACTCTTAGTGAAGAAGGCCTGTGTACCCAGTTGTGTTCCATTAAGTATGTACTTAGTCTGTTGAGGGATGAACTGTTGTATACAGTATCAACCTTTCTCCCTTGGTCTGTCTCTTCCTTATTCTTGTCCCCTTCTGCCTGGCTAGCCAGGAACATCTCCTGCTACAAAATACAATTTTTCATACAATCTAGATGAGTATTACCTTCCTGTCTGTGACAAGGTGAAAGTCAGGGAACAGGGAGGTGGGTAGAAGTATCATATGCACCTGGGTGAACTCTTCCCCTCAATAAAAGCACATTGAGGTTCCTCTAGCCTATTGGTTGATTCAGCTCAGGTGTCTCACATTGAAGAACTGGAGGAGTGACAGAGAGCCTGCCATAATCTGGGTGTCCTGATTGGATCCATTTCCTTTGTCTTCTTGCCAAGCCTGAAGATCATTTGTACTGAAAGCTTAAATTGTAGAAATCATTTGTTCATTCCTTCCTTCCCCCTCCAATGACACTAGATGCCTTCAATTAAGCTACAAGACACTCCCTTACATAAGGTAAAATGTGTCCATAATAAACATTTGCTTTTAGGATTCTTTGTTTATTCTGTGGAAATCATTTAAGCTCCCCCTCCCCCCCCAAAAAAACACGTGGAACTAAGGGTGAAAAAACAGGGAAATTAGTTAAGGAGGTGATTACAGCAGATGAGGAAGACTCAAACTAGGGCAGTGGCTGTGTTAATTGAAAACAACACAGGTGTAGGAGATGAAGACTTGGCAACTAAGTCCATGTCTAGGCTGAGGAAGGAGCTAGAGTGAAGAATTAGGGATGACTCTGCAGTTGTGAAGCTGAGTAACGGTAATAAAGCTGAGTGTGGTAATGCGCTAAACAGAAATAAGGAGGTTTAGAAGAACGATAGGTTTGGGGGAAATCCACTACAAGTTTCATTTTGGATGTGTTGATTTTAAGACACCTGTGGAACATCCAGGGCCCAGGAAAGAGCCTTGAGGGGACATGCATGTTTACTAAGTAGGAAAGGGATGATGGTCCATTAAAGGAGACCAAAGAATAGTCAGACATGTAGGATGACCAAGAGAATCCTGGAAGCTCAGGGAGCCGTTGAGATTGAAATTATGGTAAACTGATCAGAGGAGAGTTTAGAAGGCAGGCCGTGGCCAGCGATGTTGGAAGATTCAGAGGACTATAAGGATGAATCAGAAGTCCTTTACATTTAAGAATTAAAAGAGCGTTGGTAACTTTGGAGAGAGCAGTTTCTGGGGAGTCGTGGGATTGGAAGTCAGATTTCAAAGGATTAAGAACTGAGTGAGGATTGAGGAAAAGGAGATGGGCTATGAAAGAGAAAAGAGAGGTAGGATATTAGCTGGAGAAATTGTCAGGGTCAAGGAAGGGTGTTTTTGGTGTAAGCAGCAGCTAACACTGTGTGGGTTTGCTTTGGCGGGGTGGTAGTTGAAAGTCAAAAGCACTTCCTTTCAACTTCTCTCTTCCCTTCAGAATGTAGTTAAGTCATCTTCTCCATTGCATGGTCCAGGAAGCATGGCTATCTCTTGTCCCACACCTGTATTCCAGCATTTCTCAAACTGTGCTGCAAGGAGCTTTTAACCACTCCAATGAGTGAATTTTTAATGGATTTTATTGTTTGTTAACAGACGTTAAAAATAATGATTTTTAGAGGATTTCTCTATAAGAATTCAGCCGAACTTTGTTTAAATTGAAGAGTTCTACTACTATGGGGAAGTTAAAGAACCATTGCTATACTCTGCACCTATCTCTAGAGTCCAGAAACTTCACTCATACACTTGAATCTAGCTTAGTGATGACTCAATAGCTTAGCTGTGCATGATAGCATGATAACACATTTGTTTATCTCTACTGTTAAGGAGCTTATAAAAGTTATTAATAAAATCAGAACAATAAGATTTCTCATAACTGGCTCTCTCCCCTCCCTACTTGGGAGGGGACAGGTTGGGAAGGATTAGAGAGAAAGAAAAGAATCCCTTTCCCTGCCATTCCCCTGAAAGAGGTTGGTCCTCTCTATACCCAAATCTGATCCGTGGCTTCTCCTTTGTGATCCTCATATGCAATTAACACTGAAATCACAAAAGCATGATGAATCAGAATTTCATATAAAATAATAATGGCATTTATACAATGCTTCAAAATGTGTAGAACTTTATAAATGTTATCGCATTGGATTGTGGGGCTATTTATCGCCTGTTATTATTCCTATAAGGAAATGGGCTGAGACGAAGGGTAAGTTACTTGTCCTTCTTGAGGCAAAGACAAATTAGAAAGCAAGTTCCTGCCTATGATAGTCATTGAAGAAGAGTGTTAAGTATTTACTCTCCTTTCATTCCAACTATTCCCATCAGTGTTTCACTAAAGAGCAGAGATTGTGGCCACTTAACCCAAGCCTCTAAGTTGGAACCCTCCAAATTTAGCCTCTGAACTTTTATTGCAAAACACTTGCTGGGCTTTTTTCTCTTCCTCTTTGACCTCCTTTATGTCATTGCCATTCTCTACTAATCCATCAAACTAATTTTTCTCAATTGCAAACCCAATCATGTCAGCTCTCCCCACTCAACTCCAATGGCTCCTTTTCACCTCCGCTATTGAATACAGAATCCTCTGGTGTTCAAAGCCCTTCACATTCAATTTTCCCTCCCCTCCTTCGCCCCTCTAGTCTTCTTACACCTTACACTCCCAAGTACTTTTTGATCCAGTGGCATCAACTCCCTCTTCAAACAAGACCCTCCATCTTAGGACTCTAGCTAACTTTCACTGGTTGTACCCTCAGCTTGGAATGCTCTCTTTCCTTGTCTTTGCCTCCTGGCTTCTTTCAAGTCCCAGCTTAAGTCCATCTTCTACAGGAAGCCTATGTCAATCTATCTTAATTCTAGTGCCTTCTTTCTCTTGAATATTTCCTATTTCTCCTGTATACAGCTTGTTTGTACTTATCTGTTTGCATCTAATTGTTTACGTGTTGTCTTCCCCATTAAACTGTGAGCTCCTCAATTGCAGGGACTGTCGTTTCCTTTTCTTTGTATCTCGAGCATTTAGCATAGTGCCTGACACATAACAGGTGGTTAATAAATGTTTTATTGACTAACTGACTCTCGCTGCTGCCAACCCCAAACATCACTGCTCCTGTCTCAGTTCAAAACGTTCAGCATTTAGGGAGTCTTCTCCCAGCCCCGAATTTATAATAGTCCCTGTCCCTCTCATGTTGAGAAGGAAACAATGCTGTCTGTCTAGGACTAAAATTGCCAGAATTAATACAGGTTTCAGAGCCTTTCCCTGACCATGGGGAGAATCTGAGTATTTGTATGCACAGATATACATAGATACATAGGGATGGAGGAGACTTGGGCATCTTTGTAGATAATAGGAAAGGAGTTAGTAGATAAAATGGTTGGAGATGAGTTAAGAGAGTGACAATTGAGAGGCAAGTTCTTATTGATTACAGGAAAGGATGGGGTTAAAAGCACAAGTGGCAGACATTTTCCTTGAGAGTGCCCAGGAGAAAGTGGAGATAACGAACATTTTAAAAGTGTGGAGGTGGGGAAAATGGAGCTCATAATAGAAGGCTTCTTTTCTAAGTAAATTAGAAGGTAAGATTCTTTGCTGAGCATGGAGGAGGAGCAGAGATGGGAAGATGTGGAAGAGCCTCTGAAGATTGTGGTAGAGCAAAACAAAAAGATTTCCCTGTAGCAGCAAGACACCAAATTAGATAACGTACACTTATACTACGCTCAGTTAGCCAGGTTCCTGGACTTTCTCTAGGAGTGTTCAGCAGAAAGAGAGTAGGCAGATGAAGAAAAGGCAGATAAATGGAATCTAAGCTCCCTACGGACAGGGATTGTGTTATTCTTGTATACTTTTCACTGCTTTGCACAATGCCTGGAACATATATTTTCCCCCTTTTAAATGGAATTTTATCCTTTCCAGTTACACGTAAAGACAATTTTTAACATTCATTTTTTAAAATAGAATTTTGAGTTCTGAAGTTTCTCGTCTTTGTCTCCACCCTCCTCCCTAAGACTTTAAGCAAATTGATATAGGTTATTTGTATATGTGCAGTCATGAAAAACATATTCCCATATTAGCCCTGTTGTGAAAGAAAACACAGAACAAAAACCAGCACCAAAGAAAGGTTAAAAAAGTATGCTTCACTCTCCATTAAGACTCCATCAGTTCTTTCTCTGGAGGTGGATAGCATCTTTCATCATGGGTCCTTTGGAATTGTGGTAAAGCATTATGTTGATCAGAATAACTAAGTCTTTCACAGGTGATTTTCCTTACAATATTTCTATTCCTGTGTACAATGTTCTCCTGGTTCTTCTCATTTCACTTTCTATGAGTTCTTTTAAGTCTTCCTAGGTTTTTATGAAACCATCCTGCTCGTTATTTCTTTAAGCATGGTAGTGTTCTATCATATGCCACAACTTGTTCAACCATTCCCCAATTTATGGACATCCCCTCAATTTCCGATTCTTTACCACCACAAAAAAGAGCTACTGTAAATATTTTTGTACAAACAGGCCCTTTTTCCTTTTTTTAAATCTCTTTGGGATACAGACAGATGTACTAAGGATATTGCTGGGTCAAAGGGTGCACAATTTTATAGCCGTTTGGACATAGTTCCAAATTACTCTCCAGAATGGTTGGATCAGTTCACAACTCTACCAACAGTGCATTAGTGTCCCAATTTTTCCACATGACTTCCAACACTTGTTACTTTGCTTTTCTGTCATATTAGCCAATTTGATAAGTGTGATGTGTTTCCTCAGAGTTCTTAAATTTGCATTTCCCTACTCAATAGTGATTTAGTTTTAGCCATTCTCACCTGTGGCTCCAAGAAGCTGGAGCATGTGCAGTGGCTACACCCTGGTAAAACCATGTCAGTAGGTGGGTGTAACCAGAGTGAGGGTAAGCAACAGGCCTCAAACCCATCAGTGAGTTAGGGGCATGTCGACCCCAAGCTTGTGACAACTTCCCTGGCAGAATGGGCAGGTGAGAACTGTGACAACAACCAGAAAGGCAGTGAAGCAGACACCATGGAACACTTAGAGTTTGTTTAGACGTTGAAGACGCTAAGGTAATCCATTGCATCTGGGCCATGGCCAGTCATCCTAACTTTTGTCTTGCCCCTGGGTTATGAAAGAGGGAGTAAAGCTAATGACTTTGTGCAACTCTACCTCATTTAAATCCAATTCATGTACAAGTCAAGACCACCCCTTGATGTCATTGGTCCCCTTTGAAAACAAAAGATAAACAACAACAACAACAACATTGGATGACAAGTGTTGTATCTTTTTGTTTGAGCCTCTACCCTAACTCTGCTAGGAACCTCTAATATTTATATTAATTTTGCACCAGTCTAGCACACCAGACAAGGAAGCATTTAATTGGGTCTAAAACAGTGAGCAAAGGAATAAGAAAAGATATACACACACATCACTTCAAGGATTAAGGTCTTTTTCCCAAGTAAATAGTGTGGGAAACAGTTTACTCTGAAACTCATGTTTCCAAAATGGGGAAAGAGTCACTATCTCTCTCTCTCAATCTCTCTCTCTCACTCTCTCACTCTCACTTTCTCTCTGTCTCTTTCTGTTTCCATGTCTCTCGATATATCTCTTACCTTCATCAAAGGAATTCCTGCTTGCAGATTATCTCTTCCAGCATCAGGTTCCTCTAGCCTGGCTCTCAGCAGCCATTCCTCTTTGTTCCTTTGGGTCTTAGGTGTGCTCCAGAACTCCTGGATGCTTCCAAAACATTTGCTCTACCACACATACCTCCTAGTGTCTGTTGCCCTTCTCATGTAGTCACTGTACTTTGCAAGCACATAGTCTGGTGGAATTTGAAGTCCTGGGAATTTTATTCAGGCCTATTCTTGAGGCCAGGAAGCTCATGAGAAATGTCTTTGCTTCAGCTATGTGTTTTCCTGTGTGGATTTTGAAAATTGTGAATTCCATTCAGCACCTCCTGGTACAAATGGCCATGAAGTGGAGGTAATTCATTAAGGCTGTAATTTGATAGTACACTATGCTTAGTTGAACCAGGGTGGGAAATTTTTGTAAATACTGTCCCTGAAACTAAAGTGGGAAAGCAGTTATAAAACAAGAAACACAACATTGAAAACTGAAAGCATTCTGTTAAATTGGCTTTAGATGATCATTGAAATGCATTGTAGTAGTCTGAAGGTAATTCATTTTATTGTTCAGGCATTTTACTGCATACTTATAGGACACATTTCTATGACCAAAGGGACACAGAGAGGTGAATCCAGTGAATGGAGGTTGGAGTTGAGGCTGGAGAGGAAGGACAACCATCTGTCCCATTCCCATTGCTGAAACATCCATATCCCTGTGCTGCTGATATAAAAACAAAACAAACAAGTGAAGCATGTAGCAGCAAAGAATATTGACTATCCAAGTTAATCATTTCAAGCTTCCTACAAAGGTGTTACTGTAACATTAAGTCCCCCAAAGCATTCTGTAACTATGGCTTGTGGGAAACAGCTAATACGACTCAGGAGTCCCAACTTTGTTGATTGCCAACTAGGGCTGGTAGATACAGAATGGATTACAATATGAAATCGGTGTAGCACAGGGTCAGTTAAAAAGAAGAATTAATTTGACTTTCTCAGGCCTAAAGCTAAGAGTGGCTCATTGACCTGTAACACTCAGTATTATGTAATGTGTCAGGCTTTATTGTTCTGAAGTAAAACTGAATTTATATCTCTCACCCTAAAACTAGCGTCTTCCAGTGAAATGACTGAAAGTGAAAGCTACTATGACCAGACGAAGGTGCTGTATATTTTCTCGTAAATGAAGCCTTGAGGATAAAACACAAATCTTTCTTTTTGACATTTAAAGCTTTTCATAATCTGACTCCAGCTTACCTTTTGAGATTTATTGCACAATAATACCCTTCACACACACTACAATCCAGCCAAAATGGCTTGCTTGTTCCTCCTGAGTTGCTGCTCTTGGCATAATGAAATTCCATTTCCCACCTCCATACCTTTCCCCAGGCCTGGAACGTGCTCCCTCCTCACCTCTACCTCTTTGAATCACTAGCTTCCTTCAGAGTTCAGATCATGAGGTACTATGAGTTCCCCTCATGAGACCATTCCTGATTCTCTCCCCTCCCCAGCCATTAGTACTTTTCCCCTCCCCAAAACTGACTTGTATTGATTTTGTATATTTTGCAATTATTTCTTTTGGTGTGTTTTGTGTCCTCCCATAGGATGCCAACTCCTCAAAATGGGCAGGGACTGATCTGCTTTGGTTTTTGTGTTCTCAGCATCCACCATAGCCCCTGGAAGTTAGAAATCATTAAATCAATTGACAATCATGTATTAAGCATTTACTGGATGCCAAGCACTGTGTTAGACAATGAAGGCATCAGAAGAGACAACGTGCCCAGATGCTGGCAAATCCAGAAAGCAGACAAGATAGTTTAGGTAGGGGGAGGTCACTAGCAGATGGGAAGCTCAGGTAAGGCTTAAAATATTCCTTAACTAAGCACTTCATAAACCCTTGGCTGATAAACACCATTAGAAGACATTCACTCAGGAAGACAACTTCCCTGTAGCTTATTGTCTTGAGGGTTGGTTTGGGGCACTGAAAGGTAAGTGTGACTCACGGTTGTATTGCTACAATATAGCAGAAGCAGCACTCAGGCCTAGGTTGTTCCGACTCTAAGGCCACCTTCTTTCCAATCCAAGGAGCTCATGCATATAAAGCTCTTTGCAAAGCACTCTATAAATGTCATCGTTATTTAGAATGCCATAGCTCGTTGCACTACAATTAGTGGTTCTCAATTTTGGTTTGTTTGTTTTTTTAATAATCCATTCATTTGTACAAATGTGTAGAGCATTTACACTGAAATTTTTACCTTTTATGGATGCCTTCTCCTTTCTGTTATTATCAGAATCTGTTATTTAGCTCCTTACAGCTCTATTCCCTGCTGTCTGAAGTACTGTTGAGGAATGGAAAATCGAGCACAAACATTTATAATGGGTCTCTTTATATCTTTGATAAGAATTCTCTAAAGAAAAATACCGCAATGTGTTGGTTGCTTTTCTTTGGCTGATAGGTATAGATCATTAACATGACTTTCTGTAAAAAGCTCATAATGATTCCAATTTCTTCCTCCATCTTTCCCCTGCCTTCTCCGCCCCCACTTTTTCTTTCTCCTCCCTCCCTCATATACAGAAGTGAAATAATAAAAAGCTCTGAGGTTTTGTTCTTATATTTAGATACCACTGTGGGGCAGTCACAACAGCTTTAAGAGGAGACTGCTTTGGATAAGGTATTTGTGTCATAAACAAAACTATGTTTGTTCTTTGAGTCAAAGAAAACTTAGGGACAATCATTTTTTCTCTTAAGATCCTGAAAATTCCTTGACTTTCTTTTAATAACTTGTTCTTAAGGGTTGGGTTTTTTTGCTTATGCTTACCATTTCCCTTTTCCAAAATTATCTTCCAGTTACAACGGAATTGAAATACCAATGCAATTATTTGTCATTATTTTTTAAAA
This sequence comes from Trichosurus vulpecula, assembly GCF_011100635.1. Taxonomy (NCBI): domain Eukaryota; kingdom Metazoa; phylum Chordata; class Mammalia; order Diprotodontia; family Phalangeridae; genus Trichosurus; species Trichosurus vulpecula. Next base: position 14,441,675 of record NC_050582.1, read on the forward strand.
CTGAAATGCTGATCTGGAAAATGTCAGACAGTGAATTGAAACCAATCTACATTTTCTTAGGGCTGCAGTTACTTTCTTCTGCATCATTTAAGAAAGAAGCTGAGATATTAATAAGGATATCACTTCAGCATATTTATCGAGTTGGGCTAAACTGAAAAGTTAGAATACTATGTTTAGTCACATGATTTTGTATGGAGAGCCATTCCTAAGGGTACAGCTGTTAATATTATAAATCCTGTTTGTTTTTTTTAATGGATTGACCATATAAAAGTGATCACATGAGCATCAGTCCATGGGCCCCCGAGTTGGGGTGTGGATACAGGGCAATGAGCAGGTGCCAAGAGTCTGAAAGAAGGCAAAGAAAGCCGAATAGGGAGATAGGCATGGGGATTAAAATGTCTCAGAAAGCCAGAGGTCACAGTGGAACTGGAAGTTTGGCATGGAGGTGGAGTTTGGTATCAAAAGTGGGAACCAGGCAATTTTAATCTGGATAGACACATATTGTTAAAATTTTAACAATCGTTTATTAAGTTCCTACTCTTTTTTACATTTTGGCAAACTTTTGTACATATGTTAGGTTTTAGGGGGTACTACAATGATAAGTAAAATATGGTTCCTATCAAGCTAATAAACCTTTCAGAGGAACTAAGATGAAAGCATAAAAAATGACCATTACAAGGGTGATGTCTTAGTCTGGTAGGAGCACTAGTCTTAAAAGTCAGGAGATTTGGGTTCCAGGGCTAGCTCCAGGGCATTTCCCAGCTGTGTGGTCATGGGTCTGTCACTTCATGTTTCTGAATCTTAATTTACTCAGCTCTAATACTCGCATGGATCTGTAGTCTCATCAATTTGTGTACTCCCCTGAACAATGAAGATTACAGCCTTTCTCTGCCTGCCCACCAATGCCACCAGTGCCTTTGGGACTCTTGTTCTTGTCTGCCCCTATGTTTATCACAGTTTTCACTTGACAATACTTATTTTCACTACCTTACAAGGTAGTTGCAAGGAAAGTGTTTTGTAATTCTTAAAATACTATATAAACATGGATTATTGTTATGGCACAAAGAGGTAGTTAATTGTCAAATAAATGGTACAGATGACTAATATTGTGTGTTTAGAGGAGAGATGGATCACTGTGAGCTAGAATGATTTGCTGTAGCTTCGTCAAGAAGATGGGACTGAAAAATGGGCTAAACCTTGATAGGTGGAGAAGCTGAAGGCCTAGTTCAGTGGAGAGGTGATAAGGGACACAATTAGAGTAGGGGGAATATGTGGTACAGATGTGAAACAGGACTTGGCAACTAATTGAATATGAGAGATGAGGGAGAACAAAGAGTCAAGGAAGATTCTTAGGTTTTGAAGGTGGGGGAGATGTACTTACCTTCTAGGGTTGTCATGAGGATCCAAGAGGATGATGTATGTAAATCGTTCTGCAAACCTTACACCATTATATAAGTATCAATTATTCTTAATAACCGACATGCAGAGTACTTCAGACAAACAGAGGGGCAGACAACAACAAGAGTCCCAAAGGCATTGGTGGGCAGGCAGAGAAAGGCAAAAGGAATGAAAAGTATGAGTAAGGTACTTAGGTTGCTCTTAAATTTAAAAAAAAAATTACAAATCCCATTTGGAATGAGATCTGCTGAAAATGATCAACGGCAACGACAAAAATAACACTTGGCATATGCATAGTACTTTATCAGAATTATTTCTCAAACATCATCTCAAGTTGATCAAGTAGCCAAAATTGGGTCTTACAATGTTGTTCATCTTTTGGTAAGACAGCCTAGTTATATGTCTCAAGGATAAGATAGTAGTTGCTCTAGTCAACAAGCCAAGATTCTCTTCTTGACTGTTATTAATTTATTGAAAAAACCAGTGGTATTCATCTAGTTTTCTGTGGCTTTTTATCTGAAAAGGGGAAGTTCAAGTCTCTTCCTCTTAGAAGGGAGGGGTTTCACTTAGGTCATCCCTAGGGTTCCTCCCATCTCTTTAGCGTCCAAGGGCTGGCTCCAAGTGAGGGAGCTGAAAAATGCATCTGGGACCTTTTAAACCTAGCAGCAGCAGCAGAAACAGCATTCATATAATACTTTCAGGTTTGTAAAGTGTTCTACGTATGTTATCTCATTTGGTTCTCACAACAGCCCTTAGTAAGTCAACAAGCATTTGATAAATATAAGGCTTACTATGTTAAACCCTGTGCTTAATATAAATACAAGCAAAAAGAAAGACAGTACCTGCCTTCAAGAGGGTTATATTCTAATGGGGGAAACAACACACAAATGAAAACTGAGAAGAGATGGTTTCATGCTCAAGGCCACGATGGAGGAGTCTAGATTGCAGTCTGGTGAGAAATGAAGAGATGACTGGCCCGGGTACCCTCATTAAATGGAGGTTCTGTGAGGAGGGACAAAAAGAAATCAGAGGGAGGAAAGAAAGGGAATAAGCATTTATTAAGTGCCTTCTGTGTACTACTTCCTATGCTAAGCCCTTTACAAATGTTGTAGCATTAGGTCCTCATAACAACCCTGTGAAGTGGATCACTATTATTATCCCCATTTTGCAGGTAAGGAAACTAAGGTAGACAGAGGCTATATGATTTGCCCAGGGTCACACAGCTAGTAAATGTCTGGAGCCAGATGTGAACTCATGTATTCTTGACTCCAGATCCAACATTCTATCTCTTGCTCCACCCAGGTGCATTCAAACCTTGGTCTGTATGGTCTTCAACCTTTGAACCTATAAGGAATTTTGACTCTGGTGTTTCCAAGAGGCTCCTGTGACACATGCATACATTTCTACTCATATTCTTCCTAGTTTTAATAAGAATTTAAATGGTTACTAACCTGTGACAAACTTGTTGCCAAGAAATGAACCAGATGCTCGCAGTGTACAAGCTCTTTCATTAGAGCGAGGTGTTGGGGAGTCTTTGGAAGCTGTGTTCACTCCTATGTGACACAGAAAAGGTGCAGTATAAAAGACACTCCTAGTCACCTGATGAGCTGTGTAATGTTTAAAGGTACCCCTGAAATCTAGCCCAATGTGCTCCAAATCAAACAAACCAAGTGAAAACCCAGAAGGTTCCTGATATTGTTTGGTTCCTCAGAGAATTTTTGCTGTCAATAGTTTCTTGCAACAGAGTGTGATTATTAATGAATGGCATGGCCTACCACTGACATTCCTTCTAAATTCTTAATCATCTTCTGGATTACTCTGCTTAGTCCAAAACTGTGTTGTGATAAATAAGGTATCATCCCTATCTCCATCATCTTGCTGGCCTTGCAAAGATAGGACTGGAAGAGAGAGCTATTGTTCCAAATTATTTACCTCTCCACCTCTCAAGGAAGGTGGGAATCAGCAAATTCTGCTTTAGGCTGGTACTTTGCATCAGTCTAAATTGTGGTACAATTCATTCATAGCATGCGGTAGACAATGGAAACTAGAACTTGGATGTTTTCTGGCATGACCTAAACATGTTTACAATCATTTATTCACTGTAAAATTCCAGAACATCAGACCATGCTCATATTTAAGTGAATACAAAAAATACCTATTAAAGCCAGTATGGATTAATATTAATCATAATATTTCACCTCACAAACATGTGGAGATAGAATTGAGGGGATGACTATAGAAATACAGTGACACTAACACACTGTTGGGGGACCTGTGAATTTGTGAATTGGTCTAACCATTCTGGAAAGCAACTTTGAATTATACTAAGAAAGTGACTATTCTGTCCATATCCTTTGACCTAGAAATCCCCCTGGCTAGGCATATATCCCAAGAAGATCAGAGACCAAGAGAAAGGTCCCATATACACCAAATTAGTCATAGCAGCATCTTTTGTGGTAGCAGAGAGTTTGAAACAAATTGGTTAGAGAATAGCTAAACAGATTATGGCACATGAATACAATAGTGTATTACTGCACTGTAACAAATAAGAATTCAACGTTCTTGAGGGACTGTGGGTTTGTAACATTGCATTTACTTTCAGAGACAGTTCATGTGTTGGTTGGTTTTACTAGTTTGTTTTCCTTTAAATTTTTTTTTGCTTGCACTGTTCAGGGAGATTCTGGATGCCCATCAAGACTGGATTCCTGTATTGGTTGGAAACTTGAACTACATGACATTTGATTCTGATTCTATAATTCTATATGAACCAAATTACTTAAAAATATTAAAGAAATAGATGTTGAAAAAAATATTACATAAAATAGCTCGCTGGGTAAGGGAGACAGGCATGGTTTGGAATGAAGGTGATATAAAAACAAAAGTTGTTAACAAAAAGGGTATTAAAATAATTAACATTTTTGTAGCATGTTCTTTGCAAAACTACTTTATCTCATTTAATCCTCAAAAGAACCATCTGAAGTAGGTTTGATTATCACACCTTTACATATGAGGAAACTGAGGCTTAGAGAAATGGAGCAATTTGCCAGGCTACCAGAGTCAAATTGTAATTGATTTCTTTAAGTATTGACTGATTTAGGGGCAGCTAGGTGGCTCAGTGAGTAAAGCACTGGCACTGGAGTCAGGAGGACCTGAGTTCAAATCTGGCCTCAGACACATGACACACTTACTAGCTGTGTGACCTTGAGAAAGTTGCTTAACCCCAATTGCCCTGCCTTCCCCCCTGCAAAAAAAAAGTATTGACTGATTTGACCTCCTTTTTGTCCAAGGGACTCTCCAGTCTTCTCCAGCACCACAATGCAAAAGCATCAATTCTGTGGTGCTCAGCTTTCCTTATAGTACAACTCTCACAGCCATATATTGCTTCTGGAAAAACCGTAGCTTTGATCATATGGACTTTGTTGGCAAGGTGATGTCTCTGCTTTTTAGTCTGCTCTCCAGATTTGCCCTAGCTTTCCTTCCAAGGAGCAAGCAGCTTTTAATTTCATGGCTGCAGCCACAATCTACAGTGATCTTTGAGCCCAAGATAGTAGGCCCTTAATAAATGTTTACCACTCCCTGTATTTACAGAAAACCTCATTTTGAATTATACATGTGACCACTTCTATCCACTAGTAAAGATAATCAGCTACCAAATGTGGATCAGATATTTCACCAATCTGGAGAGTAAAGTCCTGTCAGTCCCCCAGTTTCAAATGCTTTTTTGTTCAAACTTAGTTTATCCCACCCAACAAAGCCAGACCTCCTTCGTGTTAACAATGCAACTTTGATTCATTCATGCTGATTCTACATAGACTACATCAAGTTCAGTCTCTGCTGCAACTTTGTTGCAATGCTAAGCATCTGCAAATGGAATTTCCTGCTCCTTAAGATTTGTCCTTGGGAAGCAGGTAATCCCTGTACAGGTGTGTTTTGTGTAATTTAGTAATCCTACATAGAAATCTTTCCCATTCATTGTAGCTTATTATCTAACACCTGTTAGATGTGCACACACCACTCTCAGTCAAATCAGTGGCTATGTTGTGCATATGTTGATGAGGGAAGGGACTGGCTCAGGGCTCTTAGTAGGATTAACCTACCTTAGCAAGGTATGTATGTCCTGTACCTCAGTTGTCCAAGCTCTAAACTCATCCCTGCTATCCCTCCATCTGTCAAGTGTTGTTCGGCTTTCTTTGAAAGCAGTTTTACCTGACCATTTGATCATAATCCAGATCACTGATTGCTTACTTCATAAATGCCGATATGTAAATTAGCCTGTTAGAGTGTTATAGAGAATTAGTGAAATGCACCCACTTTCTGCCAACAAAGTCATTGTATCTGAAAAAAAAAAGAAATGCTGGAAGTGTATTGATTCATCATTAAAAAAATTGTTATTTAGATGCTTTGTCATATTCAGAAGCTAATGAAAATGTAAACTCCACTTGGATTGTGTTTTCAGCCACTTTTGTGTCTTGGATGGGAAGCAAGAATAGCAGAATAAGGCACCAGAGAGGATTATAGGAAAGGGAGAAAAGGAAGGATCACTTCCAAGGAGCCAAAGTCACTTTCCAGACTTGAATAGAGTTTGTTTTCATACTTACTATATGTGACTGTGGGCAAGTCCCTTCCCATCCATGAGACTCAGTTTTCTCAGTGGTAAGAGGAAGTAGTTGAGCTAAATGGGTTCTAAGGTCCTTTCCAATCTTAAATCACTCCCATTGATTCTGCTATTCTCTGTGACATACAGTTAGAATCAGTGACAGAAATAATAAGCCCCTTTAGTGGCTAGATCTTGGTTTGGCCACTGTTGATTGAGTATGTCTCATTACTTCTTTAGCCACAAGGTAGAGGTAAACCCAAGCTCTTCAAACTGAAGTTTCAGCAATATCAACGAACAAGAATGCTTCGTCTTCCTATGTAAAAATAGCAGTGTCATTTTCCTACCCTGCCCAGATAGCCACAGGCCCTGGCATTCAGCAACTCTGTTATGTTTTAATATTACAAAGGCTCAGTGACCCTAAAGGAAACCCATTCTTTTTTTAATTAAAGAAATATGTTTTGTTATTCTGAAGATGACAAACACCAACACACATGAACATTTCCATAGACAAAGAACAGAAGACCATTGTATATGAAATTGCAAATCTCATTATGTACAGCTTGTTTTGTTTCTTTATACTAAATTTAGCACATTAGTTCCCAAAATAGTCCCACTCATCTGTTTGCCTCTAACCTTCTTCTGTTCTCTTCTGTGCATTTTTCTAAATCTTCATCGATGTTCCTCTTTCCCTTTTTCCCTTCCCTTGTCTTGTATCACTATTACTGTTTTCCTTTCCTCCCTAACCTTCCCTCCCCGAAAAACTTCCCTTGAAACAAGTTAGTATAGTCATGCAAAGCAGATCCACGTATTGGCCATATCCAAATACATGCATATTATTCTGCACTTCTAGCCTATCCTCACTCTGTCCAGAGATGGGAAGCATTATTTATCCTCAGTCCCTTAGAATCACATTTGATCATGTTTGCATTGATCAGAGTTAAGCGTTTATTAGTTGTTTTCCTTTACAATGCTTGTGGACATTGTACAAATGTTTCTCCTGCTTCTCACTTCTCTCTGTATCACTTTATACATTTCTTGGAATCCATTTCATTTGTCATTTCTTCCAGTGCAGTAATATTTCATTATGTTAGCATACCATAACTTGTTCAGCCATTCCTTATTGAATGGGTACCACTTTAGTCTCCATTTCTTTTGCTACAACCCAAAGTATTGCTAAGAATACTTCATATCTATGGACTCTTTGACCTCTTTAGGGATATAGGTACAGTGAAACCCATTTGAGGGAATATGCTAACTTTAGGTCCCTACGTTGTCCAGGTTGCACTCCCTGGCGATGTGAAATTTATCAGAATGAAGAGTGCTCTGAGAAACCAAATGGCTTCCAGCATTCTTTTGTGAATCAGTAGAAGTATGTCTAATTTAGAAATGCTTTAGTTGATCACTCTTTGTTTTGTTAAGAAGCAATCTGAGGAGGTGATTTTTTCCTTTGGGCCATTATTGAGACCCTAAAAAGATAGCATAGTACTGTATTGGTAAGTAAGGTGGGAATTTTTTATTGTTTTCTCTTTTAGAAATGCTAAATCGATCAAATGCCTTTGATTAAGCCTTATCAGGCCCACACCCTTTTGCTAACTAGCTACTAAGCCCCAGGCTCACACCCTTTTGCTGATTAGGTATGAATCCTTTGGGCCCTGATCAGGGTATAAAAACTCAAAGGTTAGCATTTTGTCTGGGACTCTCACTCACTGGAAGAGTGGCGAGAGACTTGAAAAGACTCTGGGCAGCCATTAAGAGCCCCCTGGGTTGTAAACCTCGATGTTGGGACTTTGTTAAACCCTGATAACTATGCATTGAGATTTGAGTCAGACAAGGTCTGTTGATGTTTGTAATTTATTTGTATTTGCTCTGAAGTTCAGGTTGCTGGCTTTTCCTCCTGAACTAAGTGAATGATGTTTGTATCTTGGATTAAAGTGAGATAGTTAACCCCTTAACATTACTTTCAATAGTAAAACAGATCAAAGAACCTGTGCTGGCAACTCTGGTCTTGTTGGGTCTTACACCCCAACAGCTGCCGCTAGCCAGATTGTTGCTACAAGTACATATATGTAAGGTTTAAAAATGAATATTTAGAACATTATTCCCTGCTGCCCACATGAGTCAGAGGACCTGGGCTTGAATTCTGATTTTGCCACTGACTATCTGAGTGAGCACACTACCTGGGCACATCAGTTTATTCTCAGGGCCTTAGATTCCTCCTCTGGAAAATGAAATTAGATTGAGTGACATCAAAGACTCCTTCCAGCTTTAAATCTATGGTCCTATGAACTCTTTACCATTTTCTCCATGTCAGTAGGTAAGGTGCCTAAAGAGTGAATGCCACCTTTTCCAGATTCATATTTTATTCAGGTTACATTGTTTTCCCTCTCCACTAAAGTCCTTCAGCAATGTCTTATCATGGTATGGAAGTGACACTGGCTCCTCAAAGACCATGCCAGCTAAGCACAAGCCCTGGCAGTTCCTACCAAGCTGGAAAGACTTTGAGTCTGGGCCCAGTGATGGGATGGATGTCTGCTATCTCAGGACCAGCCTCTGTAGACTTGGAAAGGTATGTGACCAGGCTGGCCCCAGACTCCAAAACCCCTTGCCCATACTCAACTGCCCAAGACCATCTGCCAAGACCAAGGTGCAGAAGGGCTGCAGTTTGCAACCTACTTGAAGCATAAATGTACTTTTAAAAAAAGTATGTTTTTTAAAAAGTATATTCACTTTGGTTTTGTTTAAACTGGAAAAAAAGTTCATTCAAGACAAACTTCTATGAAATATTCTTGGAACTTTATTTTTCCGTCCAAGGAGATGAAAAACAGATTCTTTTATTTCCACCTCTTTTGTTTTTCTGTCCTAAGCTTCACTTTGGAGGTAGCTTAGCTGTCACCTTCTGGTTTAGCAATTGGATTCCATTATGATCTAGGGTATGCTTGCTTTTTACACAGCCTCAGTGAGAAGCAGAGCAGATTTTGGGCTAGCCTTTATTCTATATTCTCTGTGCTCAAGATATAAGAAAACAGTTTATCTGGTGCCTCTGATCACTTTTCCCCCCCCACCCCAACCCCTGCAGATGCATTAAGATAGCCTGGTGCAAAGATGGTGATTTTGGTTGTGAGAAATCCACTATGTTCCCCTGTGATTCCTTTTACCATTGCCCATTACTGATTGTTGTGACAGTGGTAGCATGCCAGCTCTGCCACATTCCCCTTTGCTCTCTCTGGTGGCTTTGTCTCAATTGGTACTTCCTTTGATGATATCCCTTCCTGTCCCACTGTGCTCTGATACCTTCTTGTGGTTTTATGGTCATCCTCTCCTGATCGATGATGTATGAGAAATATTTTCAAAGACTCTTCTACTTTCTATAGGTTTTGAGCTTCATAAGGTCCTTGTATAACAAGTTCACCTTATAGACCTGAGCTAGGCAAGTTCATGGGAACAAACTTGGCAAGTAAACTAAGCCCACACAGGGGCAGGATACAGAGGGTTGTCATAATATAGAGGAACCTCATTAGAACGTGAGTAAGAATTCCTTTATTTATTGTATTTGCATTCTCAAACACCTAGATTGATGCCAGACAATGGGCACTTAATAAATGCTTGTTGATTGATCTTAAAGTCCATTGACACAGGGTTCCATTCCAGAGATCAAAGGGATGGCCCAAGGGAAACTCTTTTTATATCTCCCAGCCAATCCTCTCAAATGAGAGAATATTTGTAAAATGCACTCAGTACAGTGCCTAGCACATAGGAAGTGCTATATAAATGCTTACTCCACCCGCCCCTCTGTCCCTCAAATAGATAATTTCTCATAATCTCTTATCTCCCTGGGGATAAAATAGAAGTGAAAAGTCTACCCACCAGCATTTAATTCAATTCAATTTCACAAACATGTAAAAATTTCAAGATGAAAGTGGTTGGTTTGATTGAAAAAGAGGATTGGTTCTGGTGTCCAAAGGCTTGGGTTCGAATTCTTGCTCTCTTAATATCTTTGTGACCTTGGACATATCTCTTCTCCCTTCTGAGTTCAGTTTCTTCTCCTTATAAATGATAGTCTTAGACTAGGTAAAGTCTCAGATTTCAAAGAGCCAGCTGAAGATCCTATGAAATGTATGCTCTGAAGATCTGAAAAGCCCCTAACAAACTCGGGGTATCATTTATTGCCTTTTATTAATTACAAAATAAACAGCCTGGAGATGAGGATAATTTCCCCTCTCTTTCAGTGAAGGAGAGAGAATAACTCCTGAGGATCTCATGAACAGTGGTGAGATTAGAAAATAATCTTTTTACACTCTTCCCACATAAAATTCTGTCAGCAAACTAAGCATCTCTCTGTTGGAGTGTTGGCTCCATTGGGCCTGCTGCATCTCCTCTGGAGTCAGGAGTGGGGTCTCCCTTCAGAAGCAGAGTTGTCTTTCTGGCCTTTTGGCTGTGATATATGTTCTCTCCTCTGCTTAGCCTTACTCTCTGCTGCTCGTGCTACATTTTTCTTGAGTGTGACCTTAATCTCCCCGGCTATGATTTTTCTTGGATATCTTGACAGGAGCTCAATTGAGTTTGGCTTTGATTATGTCGCCACCTTTGGAAAATACCAGACCTGATCCAGGGGCCGGTGGGCTGGTGTCTCTAACTTGTACAACCTAATCATCCATGCCTGCCTTCAAATCTTTATGTTTTCCTGTCAGTACTATTCAATTTTTTTTCCAATGGTAAATGAAGTCACAGGACAAAATAAGAAAAGAGGGTGTAAGACTTTGCTTCCTTAATTGCTCAGTGAGTGTCATTTTCTGAAAGATGCTGCTCTTTAGAATTTGGGTTGTATTTTTTTGGAGATATATAAATAAAAAAGAGATTCTGTGACATCTCCACATTGGCACCAACTGACATAGATAGCTCTCTGAAGTTTTTGCTGTGCATTTACATAGGAAGCCTTTCATCAGCTGGCAGTATCCGAAGTACTGTTTACATCACTGCCGAGCCATGGTCCATTTACTCACAAATCTCCTTTGCAAGGTTTTCCTTTTGCAGGCCAGACAGACCCCACTCACAAAGGCTTCTGCAGTGTCATGGGCATCCCCTTGGTCAGCTCTCTGCATGAGGCCCAAATCAACTGGATGAAAAGAGGAACGTTTTGCTACTGGCTGCTTGTTTTTTTCTCAATGAGCTGTCAAGTAGCCAATTTTATTTTCTTTTTCATTGCGTTGACAGATGTTTTGGCAGTGTATAGATGCAGCTTTGGTATCAGTCTCCTTATTCATAATAATAACTGCTCACTATGGGAGGACAGGAGGAGAGGACAGACAAGTCTGGATGGGTTTTGCTCTGCATTTATTGCTCTAGGGAATTCCCACATGACTGAGATTGCAGAATGATAACAAGATCGTAGTAAGAGGTTACATTTGTGCAGGGCTTTATAAGTTGCCAGGCATGTGCACATGCAACCATCTTCATAACAATCCTGTGAGACAGATAGGGGTTTATATCTATTGTCACAGAAAAGGAAAGTGGGGATCATAGAGGTTAAGTGACTTATCCAAGGTCACAGAGCTAAGTGATAGAGCTAGATTAGAATCCAGGTCTTCTGGCTCCATGGGTACTGTGTTTTCCATGACAGCATGCTGCTTCTTATAACCAATATTAAGCATTTGAAGCTCTTTAGATAATAGTTGTTACAAATGGAGTTTTGTAATAGAAATATGAGCTACTAACTCCAAATCTATGGATAAGATTTGGATGAAGGGAAGATGTAGGAGAAGGACCCAATCTGGGGAAATTCCCTCCATTGAAGTGGATCAGCAATGCATCTGTAACTTGGAATCTTAGCCAGTTGCCTGGGGCAGCTGAAGTGAAGTCACTTGCCCAGTGTCCCAACCAGGGAATGTCAGAAGCAGGTCTCCCCTCATCCATTGTGGGCGCCTCTCCACTCCAGTCACCTCTCTTGGGTAAGATAGCGGTACTTCTGTGAGGGCACATTTCAGGTTTGTGGTCATACTCCCATTGCCAGGAGTGTGAAGAATCCTGAAGGCAGGAGCCTAGAGTGTCAAAAACAACTTTGCTATTGTCTTTTCTCTGATTATTTGAGACTAGAATCTCATGAAAGGGGAACATTTATCACATGCTTATTTATACAGAACTTATTATCCATACAGAAAACTCCAATTCTACATCCCATGAATAAAAACAGGCTGGCATTTAAATTCTTGTAGAACAAAGCAATGATTGGGTATTTTTTTAAATTTGGGAGGCTGTCTGTTCATCGAACCTCTTTGCTATTTATGAGGCCTTGTGTTAGTATTCCATTAGTTTACATATTGTTTTAATATGACTTAGAGCAGTGGGCCATATAATTGTTTGAGTGTTTCTTTCCAGCGACTGCACGGCATTGCATCTTCTTGCACCTGAGAAAGCTTTTCCCTCCACCTGAACACTTAACGAGCAAGTTTCCAGTCATTTGGCAACAAATGCAAACAATTTAGAACAGATCTCCTTCATATAATTAGGACCTGAAATGAAACCATTTGCCAAATAGAGTTAGAACTGCAGACTCACAAGGAAGGCGATCTCTTGCTTGATGTGCGTTATATTATGCAGGTTCTCTTGTCAGGATGTAGGCTTTACTATTATTATATTTTTTTGCTAAGATAATAGAAATTAACTAAATTGATGAATCAGTATCACTTATTTCAGAGCCTGCAATTATGCAGAGGAAGTTCACTGAAAAATGCAGAACTAAATACAGCAAAAGTTATAAAAATCTGCAAGGATTAAGGGAAATACCCTAAATAGACAGTGTTATTTTACACATGTGTAGTTGCATGTATATGTACATACACACATGCATACATATATTCACACACATGGAGGGAAATGTAAAATATAGGAATGTAAAGAGCTCACTATACCTTGGAGAAGTGAAGTAGTTCTGGCCAAGAGTAATACATTCATTTGAGAAATGGTGGGAATTATTTTTCCCATTTAGAAAAAGATGTTCCTTCAAAGCCTAGCCACCTGTCTATCTGTCCTTGCCATTTTTAAAATTTTTAAGGCTCCAAGGGGCAGGTGGTCAGGGTCTGGAATTATAAATAGCATTTACTATAGCAGAAGCCCACCCAAAGCTCTATTGAGTGTTGAGTTGAAGATTTTGAGGAGGAAATCCTTAATTACTGTAAAAATTGATTAGGAAGGGAGATGTATGCTCCCCATTCTTATATTTGAGAATTTATGATGAAGATAGTCTCTTGAAGTAATTTGTTCCTACCTAGGCGCTACTTTGTTCACCTACCACCAAGCGCTTTGAAAGGCTGAAAGTCAGCTTCCTTACTGTTCTTGACATAGATTCATCCTCCCTCCTGGAAAGATCTCAGTCAGATGGAAAAGGGAGATCAGTTTTGAAAATGTCCCAAATTCGAACACGAAAAGTGTGATCCATCTGGCAGTAGGAGAAAAGAAAATGATTTGGAAATAGATATTGCTGTACCAAATCTGATATGCAAATGCTGACTTCCTTCTAAATATACCCCTTAGAAAGCAGTGTTAGCATTTTCTGGTTTGATTCATGAATCTTAAAGATACCTGTCTTTCTAAATGATTGATTTTTATTTCTATTTTAGGGAGTACCTTGTCATATTTACATCACTGATAACAACGATAGTATCTTTTTGATGGACAATCCACTTTAGGAACATAGGATGCACTTATTCCAGGAAAGAGACAAATCTTCTCTCCTTTATCAAGATACAAATAGTAACCTCTTACATTTTTTGTGAATTCCATAGAATACTTAAAGTCTGTCCCATTCTGGCCAAATAAGATTGTTTTCTTTGGGTTAATTGGGTAGTTCTCCATGGTGGGGCCTACCCCAGGGAGCCTTCTCCAGGTTTTCCTGATATCAGAGGATACCAGCAGAGCATTAGGACTCTCTCTTGGTCATCTGTCACTCTAGGTAAGAGATATATAGAAAAAAAATAACTTGCTCCCATTGCAGCCAGCATTATATCATACTTACGTACATATTATATTTACCCTCTCCATGCCCCCTCCCAGCTCTGGTAGAATATGTGCCCCTGAAGAACAATTTATTTATATCACTGACTCCTAGTCCTTGGTTTTCATCTTTAAAAATGTCTATTGCATGTTGAACATGGATGGTAAGTAAATGAGTACAGAATAAGTGGGGGTCATTTGTGACTCAAATGTGAAAATTCATTAAAATCACTGAGATTTTCTTGGAGCAGATGGAGAGATAAGGGCTATGTAGTACTTAAGGTGGCTTTGGAGACAGTTTGGATGACTGATTGTTAATGCCCTAGAAGAATAGGCAAAAGAGACTTTTTATAAAATTTCAGTGTTGGAAGAGACTTAAGCAGTCATCCGGCCCAACCCTCTCATTTTACAGAGGAAAAATTAAGGCCCAGGGAGATTTAGTAACTTATTCAATGTGACACAGCTATGGTGTAGAATGACTTGGTCCTCTTTTTATAGTTTATAGATAATTATTTTTACATTATTATTCAATTCACATTTATATATTAAAGAGGCGACTCATAGCAATATTATTTTTTCTCCTTCTATTACTATTGATCTTTATCCAAAAGTTCTCCGTCATACTCTTCTAATGAGGTCTATGAATTTTTTTACATGATTATTTATAGCTTCTTAAAGCACGAGAAGTTCCACTCCCACTTCAGATAATAAGGTTAAAAATCCCAGGATATAATCAGAATGAATCATGGAGATGTTAAGGATTTTCTTCCAAATCCACAGCAATGTGTGACTAAACCCTTGTTTTGAGAAGATTATGTCCGTATTAATTGGATGAAGGAAATTGTCACCATGCATGAAACATGTTGTGGTTGACTGAAAGATTCAGTTGCATCCATTGGGCTTATATGTAAAAACTGCAAGTCATTCAGTAGTTGAAGCACCTAGGTTTGGGAGTGCTTTGTGGAGGTAGCCCACTTGATTATACCAGTGAGCATTAAGGGGATGACTAGGGGCTTCTTCTCCATCTTCCCCCAGGCCATTGGAGCTACTAGATTTGAAGGAGACAATGTGTGCTTTAAGAAGCAGAGACACAAAACTGAGAACAGATATGGGGAATGTGTCACCAGAGGGGAAAAGTAGCTCCAAGGAATATTACATCTTGAGAAGAGAGGAGGGAGCTGGTCATGGGTTCAACAAATAGAGCAGACCCTGAGATCATGGCAGTGATATTGTCTTCAGGGGAGGCTGTGCAGTGAATGTATATATAGAGAAAGGACTCACAGGTCCTGAAGGCCTAGTCATTGTGAGTTACCACATATATGTTTTTTTGTCTTTGTGGCCATACATGTATCTTATACATGTGCCTTACTGCCGTTGTAATCTCACTTTTCTTCCGGATGCCTAGGGTATTTGTAGGAGAAGGCAATAAGACTTTCTAGTGGGAATGTTTTGTACCAACTGTCTTAATACAGCATTATAGAAAGTGTCTTTGCTAAAATTAATGTCTGGGGGGCGGAGCCAAGATGGTGGCAAGAAAGCAGGGACTTGCTTAAGCTCCCCCCCTCCCCCCCCCGCCAAATCCCTCCAAACACCTGTAAAATATGGCTCTGAACAAATTCTAGAGCTGCGGAACCCACAAAATAGCAGAGGGAAACAGATCTCCAGCCCAGGAGAGCCTGGATGGTCACTGGGAAGGGTGTATCACACAGTGCTGAGAGTGGAGGACAGCCTAGCATGGGCTGCACCAGGACAGACGAGACCCAGAATCAGCCAGCCAGAACAGAACTTGGAGCCATGAAACAGTGAGCTGTGGCAGCTATCAGACTTCTCAACCCACAATCGCCAAAGAGCAGGTTAGGGGGAAACTGAGGGATTGAGTTCAGAGCAGTCCTGCCTCCAGCTCTGGGGATGGAGGAAGTCATGCAGTGATGGCGGTAGCAGCAGCAGGAAGCTACTGAGGCTGCCTCCAGAATGCCAGCGTCAGCAGCTTTCCAAGTCCCTGGCTCACACTGTGGGAGGAATCTAGTAGCAGAACAGAGCGGGAATGCAAAGAGCGCTTTGTGGGCACAAAGGCAGATTCACTTGCAGTGCCCTGCTTGGATCTGAATTGTGGTCCTAGTTGGTGGTTCTTGGAGGAGGAGGAGCGCTGCTGTGACAGAGCCTGGGGTGACAGTGGAGTAGAAGTAGCTCTGAAAACAGCAGTTCTTGGACCCAAAAGCTTGGGACAAAGTACTCTCTACTCTACAAGCAGTCATAGCCTGACAAAAAGCTCAAGGGTCAAGTAGTTGGCTGGAAACATGAACAGGCAGCTAAAACAAACTCAGACTCAAACTCAGACTCAAACTCAAACTCTAGATTCCTTTTTTGGTGACAAAGAAGATCAAATAATACAGCCAGAAGTCAACAAAGTCAAAGAGCCTACATCAAAAGCCTCCAAGAAAAATATGAATTGGACTCAGGCCGTGGAAGAACTCAAAAAGGATTTGGAAAAGCAAGTAAGAGAAGTAGAGGAAAAATTGGGAAGAGAAATGAGAGTGATGCAAGAAAAACATGAAAAACAAGTCAATGACTTGCTAAAGGAGACCCAAAAAATACTGAAGAAAATAAAACCTTAAAGAATAAGACTAACCCAAATGGCAAAAGAGCTCCAAAAAGCCAATGAGAAGAATAATGCCTTGAAAGGCAGAATTAACCAAATGGAAAAGGAGGTCCAAAAGACCACTGAAGAAAATACCACCTTAAAAATTAGATTGGAGCAAGTGGAAGCTAGTGACTTTATGAGAAATCAAGACATTATAAAACAGAACCAAAGGAATGAAAAAATGGAAGACAATGTAAAATATCTCATTGGAAAAGCCACTGACCTGGAAAATAGATCCAGGAGAGATAATTTAAAAATTATTGGACTACCTGAAAACCATGATCAAAAAAGAGCCTAGTTATCATCTTTCAAGAAATTATCAAGGAAAACCACCCTGATATTCTAGAAGCAGAGGGTAAAATAGAAATTGAAAGAATCCACCAATCGCCTCTTGAAAAAGATCCCCAAAAGAAAACTCCTACGAATATTGTCACCAAATTCCAGAGTTTCCAGGTCAAGGAGAAAATACTGCAAGCAGCCAGAAAGAAACAATTTGAGTATTGTGGAAACCCAATCAGAATAACCCAAGATCTGGCAGCTTCTACATGAAGAGATCGAAGGGCTTGGAATGCTATATTCCGGAGGTCAAAGGAGCTAGGATTAAAACCAAGAATCACCTACCCAGCAAACCTGAGTATCATGATCCAAGGCAAAAAATGGATTTTTAATAAAATAGAGGACTTTCAAGCTTTCTCAATGAAAAGACCAGAGCTGCATAGAAAATTTGACTTTTAAATACAAGAATCAAGAGAAGCATGAAAAAGTAAACCAGAAAGAGAATTCATATGGGACTTACTAAAGTTGAACTCTTATGTTTACATTCCTACATGGAAAGATGATGTGTGTAATTCAGGACACCTTTCTTAGTATTAGGGGAGTTGAAGGGAATATAGACAGAGGGCACAGGATGAGTTGAATATGAAGGGATTATATCTAAAATTATGAAATAATTTTAAGGGGTGAGAGAGAAATATATTTAGAGAGGGAGAAAGGGAGAAGATAGAATGGGTTAAATTATCTCACATAAAAGTGGCAAGAAAAAGCAGTTTTGTTGGAAGAGAAGAGGGGGCAGGTGAGGGGGAATGAGTGAATCTTACTCTCATTGGATTCAACTTGAGGAGGGAATAACATACACACTCAATTGGGTATCTTACTCTACAGGAAAGTAGGGGGAAGGGGGTAAAAAAGGGGGGATTATAGAAGGGAGAGCAGATAGGGGGAGGAGGTAATCAAAAGCAAACACATTTGAAAAGGGCAGGGTCAAGGGAGAAAACTGAACAAAGGGGGATGGGATAGGAAGGAGCAAAATATGGTTAGTCTTTCACAACATGAGTATTGTGGAAGCATTTTGCATAATGGTACATGTGTTATCTATGTTGAATTGTTTGCCTGCCTAGAGAGGATGGGTGGGATGGGAAGAGGGGAGAGAACTTGGAACTCAAAGTTTTAAAAGCAGATGTTTAAAAAAATATTTTTGCATGCAGCTGGGAAACAAGATATATAGGGAATGGGACATAGAAATCTATCCTGCCCGACAAGAAAGTAAGGGGAAATGGGATGGGGGGGAATGGTGTGATAGAGGGGAGGGCTAACTGGGGAATGAGGCAATCAGAATATATGCCATCTTGGAATGGGGGGGGGGAGGGTAGAAATGGGAAGAAAATTTGTAACTCAAAATCTTGTGGAAATCAATGTTGAAAACTAAAATATTAAATAAAAGTTTTACAGAAAAAAATAAAATTAATGTCTACAGTGGTGGAGCACGGACAGGAGCAACTACCCACAAAGTTACCGCTGGAACACAGGGTAGCAATTGCCCATTTGGGAACCAAACTTGTGAGTGCATGAAATTTTGAGGAGGAACCCAGAGAGGGTATTACATTGGGATACAATATTCCTAATTAAACATTGAATATATTCTGTTCCTTTTTTGTAAGTAGTATTTTATTTTTTTCCAATTACATGTAAAAATAGCTTTCAATGTTAATTTTTTTTCATTTTTTTCATTTAATTTAAATTTATTTATTTGACATATTTAGTTTTCAGCATTGATTTTCACAATAGTTTGAATTACAAATTTTTTCCCCATTTCTACCCTCCCCCCCCCACTCCAAGATGGCGTATATTCTGGTTGCCCTGTTCCCCAGTCAGCCCTCCCTTCTATCACCCCCCTCCCCTCTCATCCCCTTTTCCCTTCCTTTCTTGTAGGGCAAGATAAATTTCTATGCCCCATTGCCTGTGTATCTTATTTTTTAATTGCATGCAAAAACTTTTCTTTTTGTTTTTGAACATCTGATTTTAAACCTTTGAGTTCCAAATTCTCTCCCCTCTTCCCTTCCCACCCACCCTCCCTAAGAAGTTGAGCAATTCAACCTAGGCCTCATGTGTATCATTATGTATAACCCTTCCACAATACTCATGTTGTGAAAGACTAACTACATTTTGCTCCCTCCCAACCCATCCCGCTTTATTGAATTTTCTCCCCTTTCCAAAGTGTTTGTTTTTGATTACCTCCACCCCCATCTGCCCTCCCCTCCATCATCCCCCCCTTTTATTTTTTTTTATCTTCCTCCCTCTTCTTTCCTGTGGGGTAAGATACCCAACTGAGTATGTATGGTATTCCCTCCTCAGGCCAAATCTGATGAGCGCAAGGTTCACTCATTCCCCCCTCACCTGCCCTCTCCCCTCCTCCCACAGAACTGCTTCCTCTTGCCACCTTTATGCGAGATAATCCACCCCATTCTATCTCTCCCTATCTCCCTCTCTCAGTATGTTGCTCTCTCATCCCTTAATTTCATTTTATTTCTTTTAGATATCTTCCCTTCATCTTCAACTCACCCTGTGTCACACATATATATACACATAGATATATACATACATACACATTCACTTATATATATACATAAACATATATATATATATATAAATATATATATGCATATTCCCTTCAACTACCCTAATACTGAGGTCTCATGAATCATACATGTCCTCTTTCCATGTAGGAATGTAAACAAAACAGTTCAACTTTAGTAAGTCCCTTATGATTTCTCTTTCTTGTTTGCCTTTTCATGCTCCTCTTGATTCTTATGTTTGAAAGTCAAATTTTCTATTCAGTCCTGGTCTTTTTACTGAGAAAGCTTGAAAGTCCTCTATTTTATTGAAAATCCATATTTTGCCTTGGAGAATGATACTCAGTTTTTCTGGGTAGGTGATTCTAGGTTTTAATCCTAGCTCCATTGACCTCCGGAATATCGCATTCCAAGCCCTTCGATCTCTTAATGTAGAAGCTGCCAGATCCTGGGTTATTCTGATTGGGTTTCCACAATACTCAAATTGTTTCTTTCTGGCTGCTTGCAGTATTTTCTCCTTGATCTGGGAGCTCTGGAATTTGGCGACAATATTCCTAGATTTCTTTTTGGGATCTATTTGAGGAGGTGATCGATGGATTCTTTCAATTTCTATTTCACCCTCTGGCTCTAGAATATCAGGGCAGTTCTCCTTGATAATTTCTTGAAAGATGGTATCTAGGCTCTTTTTTTGATCATGGCTTTCAGGTAGTCCAATAATTTTTAAATTATCTCTCCTGGATCTATTTTCCAGGTCAGTGGTTTTTCCAATGAGGTATTTGACATTATCTTCCATTTTTTCATTCCTTTGGTTCTGTTTTATAATATCCTGGTTTCTCATAAAGTCACTAGCTTCAACTTGCTCCAATCTCATTTTTAAAGTAGTATTTTCTTCAGTGGTCTTTTGGACCTCCTTTTCAATTTGGCTAATTCTGCCTTTCAAGGCATTCTTCTCCTCATTGGCTTTTTGGAGCTCTTTTGCCATTTGAGTTAATCTATTTTTTAAGGTGTTGTTTTCTTCAGTGTATTTTTCAGTATTTTTTGGGTCTCCTTTAGCAAGTCATTGACTTGTTTTTCATGGTTTTCTTGCATCCTTCTCATTTCTCTTCCCAATTTTTCCTCTACTTCTCTAACTTGCTTTTCCAAATCCTTTTTGAGCTCTTCCATGGCCTGGGACCAGTTCATGTTTTTCTTGGAGGCTTTTGTTGTAGGCTCTTTGACTTTGTTGTCTTCTTTAGGCTGTATGTTTTGGTCTTCTTTGTCACCAAAGAAAGAATCCAAAGTCTGAGACTGAATCTGGGTGTGCTTTCGCTGCCTGGCCATATTCCCAACCAACTAACTTGACCCTTTAGTTTTTCAGTGGGGTATGACTGCTTGTAGACTAACGAGTTCTATGTTCCACGTTTGGGGGGGAGGTGCCAGCTCTGTCACCCCAGCACTCCTCCTTCCCCAAGAACCCACAGCCCGAACTGGGCTTAGTTCTCAGTAGGCTCTT
Organism: Trichosurus vulpecula; assembly: GCF_011100635.1. NCBI lineage: Eukaryota > Metazoa > Chordata > Mammalia > Diprotodontia > Phalangeridae > Trichosurus > Trichosurus vulpecula. Next base: position 14,462,638 of record NC_050582.1, read on the forward strand.
CACTCCTGCTCTGATCCGCCACTTAATTCCTCCCACCAGGTGGGCCTGGGGCCAGAAGCAGCAGCAACTGTAGCTGCCCTACCTCCGCTGCCCCCGGGGCTGGAAGCCCAACCGAACTCCTTCCACTCCCGCAGCTTTTCCCACTAACCTTCTCCGTAGTCTTTGGTGTTTGTGTGTTGAGAAGTCTTGTAACTGCTGCAGCTCACTGAATCAGGGCGCTAGGGCATGCTCTGCCCGGTTGCTGGTCTTGTTGGTCCACGCCGCTCAGGCTGGGCTCTGCTCCACTCCGTTCCCAGCTCCCAGCTCCCAGCTCCGTGCGGGATAGACCTCACCTGGAGACCATCCAGGCTGACCTGGGCTGGAGCCCTGCTTCCCTCTGCTGTTCTGTGGGTTCTGCCGTTCTAGAATTGGTTCAGAGCCATTTTTTATAGGTTTTTGGAGGGGTTCGGCAGGGAGCTCAGGCTGGTCCCTGCTTTCCAGCTGCCATCTTGGCTCCGCCCCTCTTTCAATGTTAATTTTAATAAGATTTTGAGTTTCAAAATTTTACTCCTCCCTCCCTTCCACCCTTCCTCCCCAAGACTGATGTAGGTTATACATGTGCAATTATGGAAACATATTTCCACATTAATGACTTGGCCTTCTAATTAGAGTTTGTTTCTACTCCACTACTCAAGTGCCATACTGCAGAACTTCATACTTGACCTTATTCTGTTAATTTTATGGTGAAGTCATGCTTAGCAAATTTGCAGGTGACATAATATGTGTGGTGTGGTGGGGAGGGGAAGGTTTATATGACAGAACTAAAATTAAAAAAGAATATTGACAGGTTCACAAGATGGGTCAACACAAATAATGATATTTAATTGGAATAAAAGTAAAGTTCTACATTTCAGTTAAAAAACCCAGCTATATAAGATGGGAAAATCTGATTGTTAGTAGTTTATGTGAAGAAAGCCTAGGGGTTTTAATGAATGACCATCTCAACATAAGCCAATAGTGTAACCTGGCTTTAAAAAATGTCAGTTTAGTCTTGGACTGTGTGAGGAGACTCTTCAGCACACTGAGGAACCAGTCCCATTGTACACTGCACTGGTCAGACCACAGCTGGAGTGTTGTATTTAATTTGGACTACTGATTTTAAGAGAGATATCTACAACAGGGGCCCCCACAAAGTTATTCATTCCCATCCATATTTTTGAAATAATATTTTAGGATTATTGTTAAAGATTCTGTTGTTATTATACAGAAATTAGGTTTTTTTTAATAGACTTGTGCGTTGGTGCTCAGTTAGAAATTTGCCTGATAGTCTAATCTACTTGAAAGAATCCATTCAGTTTCTTTCACTCTTTGTCTCATTCTCTGACAAAATTGTGGTTGGTTTTTTTTTTGGTTAAAGTGGCATCCAGAATGTTCTGCTGTCTCTTGGCTCCCATTGACAAAGATCTCTAGATTCAGAGAATACTGTCTCTTAATAAATCTGGGGTGTTTCATTGACAATTTCTGGTGAAGTGGTGTGGGTAGTCAGATAATTGATGAACAATAGGAGGCAGCGTTGTTAATGTCTCCCTACAACATAGAACGGTAAGCAAATATCTCAAGCTACCAAAAGTTCCATTAAAGATGTTATCGTTGGGAGGTTTCTCAGGAGGCAGCATGGAAGTGACTCTCTCACTTCCTAACTCCTTGTACTTGGGCAAACCTCTTGTCCTCTGGGCCTCAGTTTCCTCATCAGTAAAACAAATGAGTTGGAGTAAATGATCTCTCATGTCCCTCTAACTAAAAATCTATGATCTTAATCAATAGCTCTCCTCCCCAGTATTGTACCAGATGAAAAGCTGTGGTTGTGGTTTGTCCTTACTTCTCGGAGAGGACCATGATAACGGGGAGGTGATGACATGCAAGAAAATTGGATTTAAGTGAGGGAGGGCTGTGCAAAGTCACCAACCTCACCTTCTCCTCCAGAGCCAGCTGGGTCCAGTGGCCAGATATTCATCAGGACGACTGGAGATGTGCCAGGATGCAATGGGAGACCTTGGCCCTTGTAAGCTAAGGTCTTTCTGAATTCCCACTTTGAATGAGGCAAAGCCCATTCAGTGAATAGGGCTGTTTAAGAAGTGGCCAAGTGAAAGGAGAGTTCCACATGACCTTATAGTTTTCTAGATGGGTAGAAGTGTAGAGGAAAAAATGATAGACTTGGCATCAGGATACCTGGTTTTAAGTTCTACCTCTTTGTCTTAATTCCTTGGTGATCTTGGGCCAGTCTCTTCTGCTCTCTGGGCCTCAGTTTCCTCAACTGTAATATGAGGGAGTTGGACTTGATAACCTCTAAGATTCCTCCTGGCTCCAGATATATTATCCTATGATCCTATGTGTAACTAGACTTTGCAACCCATGCAACCTTAATAAATGTCATGTTCATTGTGGGTATCACACAAACATTTATTATTAGCTGAGAGAAGGAGGAAAGGACATGAAACATTTGCTGACCTAAGATTCTGGTGCTAATGATTTTATACAATGATTGTAAAGCCCATGAGATATCGAAAGACTATATTCTATTCCTTTCCCTTCCATTCTATTAAGTGTAGGTTTGCAGCTGAAATTGTTACAATCTAGGAGAACAGTTGTGATTCTGGGTGACTGTATACCAGATATATTGCAGCTGTACAATGGGAAACCTTCTTAGAGAGATTTATTCTACTTTTGCCATTTCTGGATTCTGTTGCTGAACCAAGGGAATGGATATCAAAAGAGTCTTGAAAATGATTTATTGTAAAACATAGTCCTTGACTACTAAACTAGACAGCAGAACTAGGGAAGCAGCCACAGTTTTATGAGATGGACATAAAATAGGAGGTGAACAAGCTTAGGAGTTCTGAGACGTTCTTTCGTCAGTTAGCACCTTCATCCTGGAGAAAGGAGCTCGGACTCCTCCAGAGCTGCTGCCCTAACCAGTCTTTGTGCTAGACTCATAAAAGGCTCTTTATTGCCAAAATATTGCAGTCTCAGTGGAAAATTCCTTGCAAGGACCCTCCATTCTGGAGAAGGCTTTTAGAAGGTAAACAGTGTACACACAGAGCTATTTGTCGGTGGCTCATGGCCTGGGGTAAGTCAATTCCCATTAGAAATTACCATTCATTCAGAGTTTCCTGTCCAAAAATAAGAATGGTGTTTGCATACTTAGAAGAATTTACAGAATTACAGCCCAAATGCTCCATTTTTTTCTAGAATGTTAATGTTCTATGAGTTCCAGAAAAGGATACTAAAACATTACCTTTACCACTCAATCTGTGGTAAATCAAAGTCCAATGAAATGTGTTTAAACTTATATTTCTTATCTTTTCTATCTAATTATTTAGCTTGTATGGATTTGAAACCCACTAAAAACATAAGGGATACTCTACTTACCTTATGAGGCTAAAAAAGCCATAATACATAGTCTAAAAAGACTATTTAATGGAGCACATAGTGGAGACTGCAGAATTTTCCTCTTCCCCAGGTTAGGGCAATGCTAAGGGTGTCCTTGCTCCCAGATTCACACATGTGTACTGGATGTTGTGGGAAGCGACCTGTTTAAATGTGAATAGCTTCAATGGTTATTAGAGAAGGAGGAAATGGGAGATCCAACAAGTCTTTAAACCAGTGATTCTTAACCTGTGGTCCATTAACTTGTTATTAAAATATTCTGATAACTGTATTTTAGCGTTATTGGGTTTCCTTTGTAATCCTATGTACTTTATGCATTCAAAATTTTACTTTGAGAAGGGGTCCATAGGCTTCGCCAGACTACCAAAAGTATCCTTGACACAAAACAGTGTTAACCTCTGGCCCAGCTTCCCAGGAAGTGTTAATGCATGGGTGAGGTACCCCACTTGGGCTCTGAGAGAGAGGGGAACCACCCAACCTGGCAATCTAATCAGAAGGTGATCACCAGTCAAGCTTCTGTACCACCTAAATGAGTTGAAATGGAAAGACAAGGGAAAAATCCACACTGGGGTCCATCTTTAGTACTACATGAGAGCCGTCATATGGAAGCCAAGCGTCTCTTTCCAAGGTAAGAGATATGTGGAGTACGGTAATGGCCAAACAAAGGAAATGACTACACATTTGAAAAAGTAAAGAGTAAGATAAATTGTGAGTCTCCCTGCATATGCAGCCTATTAGAACTTCTGGCTTGTACATTTGGAATGCCTTTATATCATATTACTTTAATAGGAATGATAGCATTCTGAGACATTAAATGTACGAATCAATTATCGTTAGGAACAACGTAATCTTTGTTGTTTTATTTATGTGCACTCAAAGCCATGTGCTGATGATTTGTAGTTTAACCAGATTAAAACTTTTTGCAATGCATTAAACAGGTAATATGGGTTTAAGCTCTGCTTACAAAGTAGGAAATACTTTAATTTTTATTTGTGAAATTGGGAATAAGAGGCACAATCATTCTTTCCTCTCCTTATCCTAAAAGGGTCTAATAACTCCATGTGAACACTTCACGTCCACTACGCTACTGCTCATGTCCCAAATATTCACAAAAGGCAAGAAGATTGGTTCTGCCAATTATCGAGCAGTGACCCTTGATTGCTATTCCTGGCAGAATTCTAGGACACACTATTGAAGGGACCTTATATGTGCTAGACTTTGTTATGCTTTTTTGATTGACCATTACTTTTTAATGTGCAAAGAAAGGTTGCTTTTTAATATAGTTCAATAACTCATTTAGCATTTTCATCAGTTTTGAGAAAGTCTCAGTATCTTGACAGAAAACAAAGCTTGGAAGATTCTTCAGAGTTGGTTTTTGGTTATTTTTGTTTGTTTGTTTTTGGTAAATTTTGTTTTAACTTCCCTGGAAACTGGCATAATCCCTCCAGAAATGGAAAGAGTAATTGCCAAAAATTATCATGGCTTCATTAAGAACAGGTCACGTCAAATTAATCTTATTTCCTTTGGAAAAAATTGTTATAAATTTAGTAATTCTAAACAAAACGACCTAATAAACATACCAAACCAAAAACCTTACAGCCAAATCTAGCCTTTAACA